>NW_026575136.1:32372500-32972500 GCF_905146905.1 Nyctereutes procyonoides | reverse complement strand
TTTAAATGAAAAGTAGAATAACTAGATAATTATTAAGGCTTCTGTGGAATCTATTAAAAGTATAAATATTAGAAAAGAATGCCATATACTCTAAAAGAACTCCTAAATGCCACATCATGTTCTTGTAGAGTGCAAGGCCAGACTTTTAATAGCCGGATGGTGACAGTGCATATGCATCTAAGGGCAAAGCACATGCAGAAGAAGCTAATTAACATCAAACACTAATTAGTCCCTCAGTATTTAGCAATGAAGTATCAGCAGCTGTCTTAGATGCCATATGCTAATTAGCATTAATAAACTTCAGAAATAATTGTCTCCATTGTTCTATGTCATAATACTCCCTCTAATTGTACTTTGGAGAGCATTGCCTATAAATGGTAGCAAGCATTCCATTGCATTGCTTGAAGTTTAATGAGCAATTTACTGTGACTTGTGGCATTAGAAGAGAATATATACAGGAATGAGAAAAGATTAATGCCAATTTTTAAATCCATAATTAAGTTGTTGGCTGGTACTTGTGTGTCTGACTATTCAAATATTCAGACAGGGGAGATTGCGACTCTGGCTCCAGATTATCTTCAGGGCAATAAACTGTGAAGTTTAATAGAGGTAACCGGAGTCCCTACCTCAGCCAGCAGGCTGTCATTGTTTCCAAGACCAGTTTAGTTTCTCACTGGAAATTGTGCCATCACATTTGAGCAATGTAAAATGTCCAAGAAAGATACTCTTTCTTTTGAAAGAAAACTACTCTGATTTTCCTAATTTCAGCAAAAATCAGCAGAATGTATCCTGGATAGTATGATATGTAGTAAATACAGAAGATAGCCATTATATATCTTGGAAAATATTTAACACTACAATAGTTTTCACTGGTTATTGTTCCAGGAAGTGGTCTTCAAACTAAAACATCATGGGAGTGAGGTGAGTACCTACAAATATGTAGATACCAAAGACTATTGGATATGATTCTTGACCTTAGGAAGTCTGTGATGTAAACAGAGGAATTAACATGTATGCAATAACATTCTAAAAAATTAGTATAAAACATTTTGTATAAATATATACCTGGATCATTTTGAATAATTAAGCAAATAGAGTGGGACTATAGAAACTATAGGTTATACACAAATCCAGGCAATGGTATGACCATTACATCAATTTCTATAGGCCTTTTTATTTGAAATGAAAAAGCAATAATTGGGGGCAAATTATTTAAAGTTTCCAGAAATTAAATGAGTTATTTCTTTAATAAATGCCATGAAGAATTATAATGTATATTTTTAAGTATGTTATTTAACAGATATGTAAGACAAAAAAGTCTATGTTAAACCCCCTGATAAGTTATTAAAATCAAGTTTTTTATTTTCATTGATCCTCTAATTGCCAGTTTATACTTAGATTATTTACCTAAAACTGTATTTTGGTATATGTGCAGCCAAAAGCAAGAACACTCTAAAACTGCATTTTACAAGAACCATAGCCTTATTACTGTATGACCTTTTCCAATAACCACTAATAACTTTAAAACATTTAATTTGCTCTTTTAAATTTCAGCTAATGATCATTTAAAATAATAAAAGAAAAAAAATTGGTCACTAAGAAATACCAAGAATATCTCCTTGTATGATATCCACCTAAAATCTCAAGAATTTTATATTGGTTGTTTCTTTATATTATAGATGCAATAACTTTTAGAACAGATTATGTTCTGTCTTTGATCTGGCCACTAGAAGCTTAGAGCCAAATACTGTATCTTCATTTGTCATATGGGATCATGTTTTGCATTTACCTGGGTTAATGGTATTCTCGGATTATTTCTTCATCCATAGGTTTATTGCCCTGACTTATTAATTTTGTCCTTTGGAGTTTTAAGTAAACATTTAAGCTGCATTCTAATTCTTCGTGTAAATTAAGTGACCCATCATTAAATGCAAATAGTAAAAACTGCTATTAATTTCAAAATGAGATATAATTTGCAGCATTTATTTTTATAATTTATGTTGATTCATAAAGGATCCTTGTAAATTGACCCTGTAAAGCTTGCCCTTAATTCATAAATGCTGAAAAAGAATTTTGAGAATTCTTTTTAAAGGCTTAACAGGGTTAACTGCCATTGATTAAATTCAAATATTAAGAGTAAGATATTTTATAGAAAAAGTTCTGAGACAATGTATCATTGAATATTATGAAAAATTTTTCCAAAGGGACAAACGTGTGCATGTACATTCACACACATTCCTAAATATACAGTTCATATTTTACATCTACTACTGAAATAGGCCAGTTCTAGATTAGAAAGAAGGGGCAGGGTGGGGGGAGGGGAGAGGGAGAGAGAGAGAGAGGAAGGAAGGAAGCAGGGAAAAAGAAGAGGAGGAGAGAGAGAGACAAGGGAGGAAGGAGGGGGGAGAAGCCATCGGTTTGGTTGCTGGTATAAATAATAAAATGCTCCCAAGAGCCTCTGTTCTCAGACTTGTTCTTTTTAGTGGCTTGGGAAGCTTGACTAGACATTGCAGTATGCTCTCTGTTGTCTTGATCAATCGAAGCTTTCAGGCAGGTAGCTACCTGACAATGGTTGATCTTGGAATGTGGGTACTTACTAATCAATATTAGCAAATCCTGTTTTGTATGATCCTTCTGGACTACTGAGTCATAGGGTTAAGGAGTGAGATAATCATATCCAAATTACATGCTGATTCTTAGTTTTATTAATCTAGTTGACTGAGGTTCTGCAAGCTCACCTGTATCTTTTTTGGGATGTAATTAGTGTCTCTGTGCTATCACTATCATTACTATTAACAGTAATGCTTCAGATTTATTCAATTCTTTCTATGAATTGGACAACACATTAGCAATTTTAAATAATGCATCTCTTTCTATTTTTAGAACCACCTCATTCAGTAGATATCCCTGCTATTATTTTCATAATCCAGATGATAAAGTATAGAATGTGAAGGCAGAAAATTCACTCAGGGCTTTGCAACTAGCATGACCTTGGACTCAGAACTAACTCAGGAAGTGGGTTCATTAAATTCATTTTATAAACAATCTTATATAAACACTATATTTGGCTGTTTTACTCTAATATTTTTGGATAACTGTAAATAGTGCATAAAATCCAGGTGGTTTTCAATCTTTTTGTTTATAATTTACCCATCCTATTCTTCTACTAACTTGATTTGATGACTAGCAAAAGTTATTTTTAGTTCTAAATAATTATCAGTTTTTTTTACATTAAAAACCTCTATTTATGTCTTCAGATAAATAATACATGCCACTCTGATAGGTCAGGCTTCACTATTAGTTGTTCTTCTATATGGCTAGCAATTATTATGATGGAAGTCATTATTTATTGCCAAAAGTGCTTCATACTATTATCCACAAATTCATTTAAATTTCTATCTGTGCATTTTAATTAATAGCATAGCATATAGGAGTCTCCTTGTTAATCAAGTCTGAAAGAATGTAAACAAGTAAATAGCTGCATGTCTTTACGAATTACAACATAAATATGCCTCTTCATCAAGATTGGTTTTCTCAAGGTTAGTAAATATGGAAAGGTGTGCTTATATACTCCTTCTTATAAGTGAGAAACAGATGATTCAGAAATGCAGAGTAAATGCAGAGTAAAAATCCCCAGATCTTTCTGGATAACAATTAGTGCTTATGATAGCAGATTGATACTATGTGTCAGTTTCTCTCTCTATCCCATCACATTATATACACTATCAGCAAGTTCCTTGATGGCAGGACCTGTATGAGTTATTTATCCTGGCAGTTCCAGGGCTGCAGCAGTCACCATCACAGGGACTCAAAATATAATTGGGCCCTAAACTTAAAAGTGCCAAGTAGTAGAAAAATAAAGTACCTTTTACTTAGAAAATATATTTACTTCCTTGAGAGAATATACTGAAATTCCCAAACATAAAGAAGTGAAATGACTATGAAAACATTGTGGGTAGTTTATTGGTAGAAATAATTTCTCAATTTTAAAATACTTAATCTCATGTAAATAATGCAGGTAACTTTGAGTTTCACATGAAGGCTGTTATAAGGATTTTGGAATAGAATTTGCTGGGTTTTTTTAGATTAATGATTAAAATCACATAAAAATGAGAGAGTCAAGAGATTTTTTTCTTGACAAGGAGAATATGTCTTATTTAATAGGCAGAGGGGAAAAACATTTTACTCTACCTTACAAGAAAGTAAAATGTACAAATCCTTTTTTCCCAAAATACATAAGCTATTCTGTAAAAAATACCTTATTCCTTCAGCATTTAAACAAGAGCAGAGATTTTCAAGGTTACTTATGCAGTTATAATTTATTTCCTAAGAAAAGGAAATGTAATTGGCTTTATTTATAAATGCTACCATATATCCAGGAATTATCAGCAGATTATTTAGATTCCAGTTATTAGAGTCTTACGTTATTTAACTGAGAACTGTTTTTTTTCCTAGTTGAATATGTTTCAATTTTAAATATATTATCAATCATGTGATATTTTGCTTGATTTGAAACAAAATGAAGCAAATAAAACTATCTGCAGGTTTACTGAATGAGCAGCATATTTAAAGAAATAAAAATCAAACATCAATACTATAGTTCTTTTGCAAAATATCAGATCTACATTTGTTATTGTCATGTGTTTCTTCTTCCTAATATTAGAATAAATAATTCAAAATTTTTAGAAAAAGTATTTCCCATAAAATAACTAAGGATTTTTGGATTTAATAGAGATTTATAAAATCATTTCTCATATTTATGATAATTTCACAGTTTAAAAAAATTATTTATTTATTCATGAGAGACACAGAGAGAGAGAGAGGCACAGACACAGGCAGAGGGAGAAACAGGCTCCATGCAGGGACTTGATTCTGGGTCTCAGGATCACACCCTGGGCCAAAGGTGGCGCTAAACCACTGAGCCACCTGGGCTGCCCTAATTTCAGTTTTTATGGCATATCATCTGTAAGCATATAGCAAGATATTGATGATTGTCAATGTTTGACATAATTGTTTCCATCTATTAAGATCTGAATTAAATATTTAGCATTATGCTGGGGTATCTGTAGTAAATATTATTAGCATTCAGAGAACTTGTGAGTTCTCTTATCATTGTGACACTTCAGATTATATTTTCAGAGGAATAAATTATGTGGATGTAACATAAACCACAGTGATGATAGTTAGCAACACTGTATTGTACATGCAAGTTATTAAGACAGTAAATCTTAAAAATTATCACCACCAAAATAAAAGCTTTGTAACTCTGAGGTGATAAAAATGTTAATTAGCCTTAGTGTGGTAATCACTCCACAATATATACAATTATCAAACCATTACATTGTACACCTTAGACCTGCACAATATTATGTCAATTAACCCTCTATAAAGCTGAGAAAGCAAACAAACAAACAAACAAACATATATTTTCCCTCAACTTTGAAGGTAGGGATGGTCATGCGGCTTGCCCTAGCTAATGAAGTTTCAAACTTCTAGGTGCTACTTCTAGGTGGAAGTACTTAAGAGCCTTTAAGCATATTAATCTACATGTTCCCTTTCCCTATGTTGGTAATGTCTAATATCTTCATGTGAAAAGGTAGTATGATAAGATATTACAATCTCTGCTAGCCTGGATATTTGAGTAATAGCAATGAGCAGGGACCCTGTGATGATATATGTAATATATGTGTTTTTTTAATAACTTAAGTATTTCAAGTCCTTTATCAAGTGCTTCTCACATCGCCAAGCCTAACTTTATTAGTACTACTGTTTTAAGTGCCTGAATTTGCTTTAAAATATTTTTTTAAAATTACAGACTTTGTGTAAACGTAACATGTCCTCTTGCCTAAGACAGTATTTATTTAGCATGCTCATGAAAGATACTTGTTTTCTTATTGTTTAATATGCTCTGTTTCTTTTTAAAAAATTCCCTATTAGTGCACATTTTATAAAAGTGATTATCAAAGATAGATCATAAGCCGAACATAAAAAGAAAACAAAAAGTGCTTATGGAAGAGGAATGCTCTATATCTTCACTGAGGTGGTAAACAGTATATATTCATCAAAACTTACTGAACAGTGTGCTTAAAATAAATTTATTTTTGTATTAGTTTAATTTATTATATTAAAATTATTTAAAATAATCATATTTCAGTGATTGTGAAAATTAGTTTAAGAAATGCATCCTGTATCAATTAGGATAAAATAATTATCCACCTTTAAGAGAAAAACACAAGTTTCTTGAACTTAATAATTTATTTATGAATTTTTTCTTTTTTTCTTTAAATAGCACCATAGAAACTTTTTGGTTGCAGCACGTAGTATTTCTTCCTGATATATTCATTTTGAAGGACTCAGTCTGATTATTACTATTGTCTTGTGTAATTAAGAATGGAACTCAGGCTGGGTATTTTATTTTTAAAAATTCATTTTTTATTCCAAACAATTTGTCCTAATCTTAAGTAGGTTTATAATATATCTGAATTTGCAAGTGTTTACATTTGGAAGCTCTGAACTCAAGGCCACTTTGACAGCCACTTTTAGTGAATTAAAAAAATAAAATTACAATGACAAAAATAAATGTGTAATACTTTTTCCATTCTTATAATGGATAAGAAATTTGGCAATCCAGCCATTCTACATGTTCCACTGATATATTTTAATTAACTTAAGGCATCGACAAAGAATTCTTGACAAAATTCTCATCTTTTTAACATTCCTTCTCAGATTGTGGTAGAGACACCAGAGACTTCCCACAACCACCTTGCAATTCTTTCAAACAGATAGATTATAATCACCTCCTAACTCACAAGGAGTCTGATTAGTGCTAGCCAGTGAGTTCTGGGAAGTTAGGAGTGTCACTTTCAGGTTAAAGCATTGATTTTCCAATGGGTTCTCCAGTTCTCTACTAACACTTTAACCAAAGGAGCCTAATTGCTCCATAATGCTGGTGCCTCTATTACAGTTTTATACACTAACAACAAACTATCAGAAAAAGAAATTAAGAAAACAGTTTAAAAAAATAGAACTACCCTTACAATCCAGCATTGGACTAGATATTTATTCAAAGGATACCAAAACACTGATTTGAAGGGATACATGTGTCCCATTGTTTATAACAGTATTATCAGAAATAGCCAAATTATGGAAAGAGCCCAAATGCCCATCAACTGATGAATGGAAAAAGAGATGTGGTATATATACAATGGAATATCACTCTGCCATCAAAAAGAATGAATCTTGCCGTTTGCAATGACATAGATAGAGCTAAGAGTACTATGCTAAGCAAAATAAGTCAGTTAGAGAAAGACAAGTAACACATGATTTCACTCATATGCAGATTTAAGAATCAAATCAAATTAATATAGTGGGGGAAAAAGAGAGGCAAATCAAGAAACTGTCTCTAAACTTTGGAGAACAAAGTGATCAATACTGGAGGGGAGGCAAGTGAAATGGAGGGAATGGGTTAAATAATTGATGGTTATTAAGGAGTACACTTAAGTGATGAGCACTAACTGCTGTCTGTGAAAAATCACTAAATTCTATGCCCAAAACTAATATTGCACTGTATGCCAAAACTTGGGGGGGGAAATGAAAAAATTAACCTGGAAATTAACCCAAAACTTGGGGGAAAAATGAAAAAATAAACCAACAGAAAATAGTTCCATTTACAACTGCATCAAAGAGCAAAATACCTAGGAATAAATTTAACCAAGGAGGTGAGAGACATTGAAGAAATAAATTGAAGGAAACACAACTAAATGTTGTTAGAAAGTGGAGGAGGGACAGTAAAGAGTCTCCAGATTGAAAAGACACTTTCAGACCGAAAAACAAAGCAAGCCACTCCATACCAGTTACACAGAGTTTTATTCAGGCAGTACTCAGTCATTCTCCTCCCTCCATTCTCTACAGCTATTCTCTACCCTGTTCAGGCCTTATCCTACAGCTTGTATAAAACAAGGAGCATGGTAGTGAGGTCCCAAGGTAATTATCTACAGGGGCCTTCTGTACACTGGCCACCTCTACTAGTTATCTAAAGTGGAGCCTTTTTATGGAACCACAAAAGGTCCTAAATGGCTGAAATTATCTTGAGGAAGAAGAATGAAAGTGGAGGTAACACTCTCCCTGATTACAAACAATATTAAAAGGTATAGTATCTAAACAGTATGCTATGGGCATAAAAATAGAGACATAGATCAATGAAACAGAACAGAGTCCAGAAAACAAAACAAAACAAAATAAAAAATAGCTAAGCATGTATGGTCAATTAATTTACAATGAAGGAGGTAAGAATATACATACACTGGGGAAAGTACAATCTGTTTAACAAATGGTATCAGGAGACCTAGACAACCATATGCAAAAGAGTGAAACTATATCATTATCATGAACCAGACACAAAAATTAATTTGAAATGGATTAAAGGCTTGAATGTAAGACTTGAAAACATAAAACTCCTAGAAGTTCTCTGTAAAGATTAAAAAAAATTGATAAATCTCTAACCAGACTTGAGAGAGAGAGAGAGAGAGGACTCACACAAAATCACAAATGAGAAAAAAATAACCAACTCCATAGAAATACGAACAATTGTAAGACAATATTATAAAGAATTATATGCCAACATATTGGACAACCTAGAAGAAATGGATAAATTCCTAGAAGCCTAAAATCTACCAAAACTGAAGCAAAAAGAAATAGAAAATTTGAACAGACCAATTACCAGCAAAGATACTGCATTAGTAATCAAAAAATTCCCCAAAAAACAAACTCCAGGACCAGATGGCTTCATAGGCAAACTCTACCAAATATTTAAAGAAGAGTTAATACTTACCCTTCTCAAACTATTCCAAAAAATAGAAGAATAAAATCTTCCAAATTCATTCATTAAATCAACATTATCCTGACACTAAAACCAGATGAAAATGCCACACAAAAAAAGACAATTATAGACCAATATCTCTGATGAACATAGATGGAAAAATCCTCAACAAAAACTAACAAACCAAATCAAACAATACATTAAAAAAAAATTATTCACCACTATCAAGTGGGATTTATTCCCAGGATGCAAGGGTGGTTCAATTTTCACAAATCCCATATCAACATGACATCAACATCAATAAGAGAAAGGATAAAAACCATATGATCATTTCAATAGATGCAGAAAAAGCATTTGAGAAAGTACAACATCCATTCATGATAAAAACTCTCAACAAAAGTAGGTTTAGAAGGAACATACCTCAACTTAATAAAGGCCTTGAATGAAAAAAAACACAGGAAACATTATACTCAAGGGGGAAACACTGATAGTTTTTCCTCTAAGGTTAGGGACAACACAAGTATGTCCATTCTCATCACTTGTATTCAACATAGTACTGGAAGTCCTAGACTAATTAGGCAACAGAAAGAGAAAAAGTCATCCAAACTGGTAAGGAAGAAGTAAAACTTTCACTTTGTGCAGGGGACATGATACTATATAGAAAACCCTAAAGACACTACCAAAAAACTAGTAGGACTGATAAATGAATTCAGTAAAGTCACAAGATACAAAATCAACGTACAGAGGGCCTAAAACAATAAAATATCTAAGAATGAAAATCAAAGAGGTGAACAGCCTATACTCTGAAAAGTATAAAATATTGATGAAGTAAAGTGAATGAGACACAAAGAAATGGAAAAACATTCCATGTTCATGGATTGGAAGAACAAATATAGTTAAAATATCTATACTACCCAAAGCCACCTACAGATTTAATGCACCCCCTATGAAAATAACAATAGCATTTTTCACAGAACTAAGATAAATAATCCGAAAATTTGTATAATTTTTTTTCCTTATAATCTCGCTTCACGCTTTTATTATTAATTTTCTTCACATGGCAGATACAGAACCGCTCTTCTCCGCAATCCACACCCATACCCGAAAACCACCCCTGACCGGGAAACACCACTCTCTAGAAGACAACCCCAGCTCCATGACTAGGACATTCGTGGCCCTTTCCGCTAGTCTGAGAGGGTTGAAGGCTGACCGGCACGTTCACACATGCAAACAGGAGCATCCCCCAGCCCCCACGACATTTTCTGGGATTCACCATCGGTTGAAGTTGACTTTCAAAGCTTTGGGTTTGGGAGCCTTCCTTGCTGCTGAAAGAGAGAATCCTCAAGAACTGAGAGGCTGGGGTACAGTTTATGAGTGTCAACATCTAGAGGACGGAAGTGTCTGGTTAGGATGAGGAACAGCCAGAGCCTTTCATGCTTCTGAGGGTTGAGATCTCAGAGGACCTCAATTACCCAAAGGGACCTTGAAAAAGAAAAAAACAAAACAAACAAACAAACAAAAAACAAAACAAAAAACAAAACAAAACTTAAACTATCAGAATTCCAGACTTCAAGTTGTATTACAAAGCTGTAGTAATCAAAACAGAATGGCACTGATGCAAAAATATATACATAGATCAATGGAAATAAATTCAGCCTTTAAATAGAATGCTCAGAAATAAACCCAAAATTACATGGTCAATTCACCTTTGACAAGGAAGCAAGAATATTTGGTGGGGAAAAGATAGTCTCTTCAAAAATGGTGTTGGGAAAACTGGATAGCTTAATCAAAAGAAACTGGATCACTTTCTGATACCATACACAAAAATAAACTCAAAATGAATTAAGAATCTAAATGTGGGATATGAAACCATAAAAGTCCTAGAAGAGAGCACAAGAAGTAATTTCTCTGACATCAGTTGAAATAGTATCTTTCCAGATGTTTCCTGAGGCAAGGGAAACACAAAGGAAAATAACTATCGGGACTACACCAAAACAAAAACCTCTGTACGGCAAACAATCAACAAAACTAAAAGACTGTTAGTTTTTCTTTTTTTAATCTTCTCCTACTGAATGGGAGGAGATACTTACAACTGACATACAAAATAAAGGGTTAGTATCCAATATGCATAAAGAACTAATAAAAACCAACAGCTACAAACAAAACAAAACAACAAAAAAAAACCCACAATACAATTAAAAAATTTGTAGAAGATATAAACAGACACTTCTCCAAAGACGACATACAAATGGCCAACAGACACATGGAAAGGTGCTCCACAAACTCATAGACACACATGCTCATGCACACACAGTAGAATATGAAAAAAAGAATGAAATCTTGCCATTTGCAATGACATAGATGGAGCTAGAGAGTATTGTGTTAAGTGAAATCAGTCAGAGGAAGACAGATACCATATAATTTTACTCACACATGGAATTTAAGAAACAAAACAAATGAACAGAGGAAAAAAAAAAGAAAAGAAGAGACAAACCAATAAACAAACCCTTAACTACAGAGAACAAAGTGATGGTTGTCAGAGGGGAGGTGGGTGGGGGATGGGTGAAATAGATGATGGGGACTAAAGATTACACTCATGATAGGCACTGAGTAATGTGCAATGTATAGAAATGTTAAATCACTATATTGTATAGCTGAAGCTAATATAACACTGTTTACTGGAATTAAAAAACTTAAAAATATATAAATAAAGTAAAAAAATGGGCAGAGAATCTGAAAAGACATTTTTCTGAAGGAGACATACAGATGGGTGACAGGCACATGGAAAGATATTTAACAATACTCATCATCAGGGAAATGCAAATCAAAAAAACAATGAGATATTCCCTCATATCTTGCTTTTTATAATAACGAGCAGTTTTCTTTTTAGAATCTAAAACATATGTTTTAGCCATTCTAGTCAGAATGGCTAGCATCACAAAGATAAGAAATAACAAGTGTTGGCAAGGATGTGAAGATAACAAAACTGTTATGCACTATAGGTGGAAATGTAAATTGGGCAATCACTATAGAAAATAGTATGATGGTTCCCCTCCAAAAATTAAAAACAGGACTACTATATGATCCCCAGTTCCAATTTTGGGTAATTATCTGAAGAAAACTAAAACACCAATTCAAAAGAATATCTGTACCCCTATGCTCACTAAAGCAGTATTTACAGCATTATTTACAAGACATAGAAACAATAAGTGTCCATCTATTTATCAATGGATGAAAAAGATGTGAGATGCATACATGCACACGCAAATACACACATTGTAATATTATCCATAAAATGAATGAATCCTTGCCATTTGGAACAACATGATGGACCTTATGGTTATTACACTAAGTGAAATAAGTCAGATAGAGAAAGATAAATATTGTATGATTTCACTTATATGTAGAATCTAAAAAACAAAAAACAAAACTCATAGATACAGAGAATAGACTGGTAGTAGCCAAGGAGAGGGGGCTGGGACGATGGGAAAAATGGATGAAGGAGATCAAGAGGTACAAAGTTCCAGTTACAAAATAAGTTATGGGGATGTAATATACAATATGATGACTACATTCAATAATATTGTATAAGAAATTTGGAAGTTTCTGAGGAATTAATCTTAAAATGTCTCATTACAAGGAAAAATTGTAAATTTGTATGGTGATAGATACTAAACTAGACTTAATTGTGGTGATCATTTTGCAACATATGCAAATGTGGAATCATTATGTTGAATATCTGAAACTAATATAATCATGTATGTTAATTATTCTTCAATAAAAAGAAATAATATTTAAAAATTTAAACATTCAATTTACCATGTTTTATAAGGTATCTTTATTTTAAAGGTTTATTTATTTATGAGAGAGAGAGAGAGAGAGAGAGCACAGGGTATGGAGTGGCAGAGGGAGAGAGAGAGAAAGCAGCAGACTCCACAATGAGTGCAGGGCCCATCACGGGCTCCATCTTAAAATCCTGAGATCAGGACCTGATCAGGACCTGATTATTTCAATAAAAAGAAATAATATTTAAAAATTTAAACATTCAATTTACCATGTTTTATAAGGTATCTTTATTTTAAAGGTTTATTTATTTATGAGAGAGAGAGAGAGAGCACACAGGGTATGGAGTGGCAGAGGGAGAGAGAAATGCAAGCAGACTCCACAATGAGTGCAGGGTCCATCAGGGGCTCCATCTTAAAATCCTGAGATCAGGACCTGAGCCAAAACCAAGAATTGGATGTTCAACTGACTGTGCCACCCACGTGCCCCATGTTCTGTAAAGTTATCTTTAAAAGTACCCCAATATCTCAGTTGTAATGACATGACCCTGAAAATAGGAAGAAAATTCTGGTTTCTGAAGGCAAATAACTAAAGTAAAATAGACTTCCAATTTCTTTGAATGCCAACCTCCAAAACAACAATAACAACAAAACCCACTCCTAATTAAAAAAAAAACAAAAACAAAAAACAAAAAACAAAAAACCCTGATTTACTTTTTGTTGAAATCTTCCATTAATTTCTTCTAATACACACTTAAGTTCCAAATATACCTCAACTAAAATTTGGAATATTGTAAACACAAGTCCTAGAACATGAGTAAAGACATTGTGAGATATACTCCTCAAGACTTATTGAATATGTTAAATAAATTGAATTTTATGGACTCTGATAAGTCATTTATACCTATAACATAATGTAATTGTTATTTATCTTTATTTGCATTTAATAATGTGCATGTAATAAAAAACATAGTTGGTGTTATAATTTTTCCAGCATTAGTTTTGTTGTAATTAAGAGAACCAAAATATTATATATCCATTTTATGGGATGAGGAAAAGTATTTTCAAATTTATAATATATATAAACAAGTGATTAAATCCATATATTCTAAACCTAAAGCAAGGTTTTAAAGATTAATACAAACTAAAAGGTGGGTTGTACCCTAAAATTGAAAAACTAGACAGTAGATGATAAGAAAAGCAACCTCTGAATTGCTGGCAGTTATCCTTGCAAATTCACTTGATGTTAACCTGAAAAAAGTGACCTGCTATGGTCTCTAGTTTTGTTATTTTTTAAAGGGAATCAAAGAAACAAAAATAAATAAATAAATAATAAATAAATAAATAAATAAATAAATAAATAAATAAATGGAATCAAACATATTCTATGTGTTAAACCACTGATCCACTCAACAATTTTAACTTTATTTAAAAATAAATTACAGAGTTCACTATTAAGTTATCCTAAGAAAATATCATGAATAAATCCATCTTTATATGTTTTTGAATATTTTTGAAAACTTGGTGCAGTTCATGAGTAAAAAATAAAACTTGCTATTGTTACATACATGAACCATCATAGTAGATACATCTCAGGAGGTAGGTCCCATTTTTACTATATTCTTTTATTGCTACTGTTCCTTTTGCCGCAATTGTCACCTAAGATCCCATGTATAAGCCATGGCTATTCAGAAAAGCTTGGGTATAGGATTGCATCTTTTAGGTGCAAATATTTTTTTTTTCTATCTTGAGATACTTCCTCAATGAAACTAAGATGAACCAATATGTGACTAACTTTTAACTGCCAAAAAAAAAAACCCTGAGTGTAAAATACTTTCCTGTTGTTAAAAGTTAGGATGAGCCAACATCATTTTCTATCATAATTTATTAAATTAAAACAAATTCTTTTCCAGGGTGGAAACTGAAAGAACTCCCAATGGCCAAAGCTGGAATAATTTGAGCTATGAAATAATTAAGGATAGTTTAGGATTATAATTTAAAGAGTAAAATAAATTCCATGAGTCCACAGTGATATAAATAATGTATTAAGAAGTAATTGAGGGACCCCTGGGTGGCACAGCAGTTTGGCGCCTGCCTTTGGCCCAGGGCGCGATCCTGGAGACCCGGGATCGAATCCCACGTCGGGCTCCCGGTGCATGGAGCCTGCTTCTCCCTCTGCCTGTGTCTCTGCCTCTCTCTCTCTGTGTGTGACTATCATAAATTAAAAAAAAAAAAAAAGTAATTGAGAGAGGAGCACCTCGTTGGCTCAGTCATTGGAAAGCGCAACTCTTCATCTCAGGGTTTGAGCCCCACATTGTGGGGAGTATTTATCTATCTATTTAAATTAGATTAAAAAAAAGAAAGAAAGAAATGGGAGGTAAGGGACAAAATCTTCCTTTCAGAAAATGTCTAAATAATAAGTGTAAAAGAAGAGATCTAGAAAAATCACTATTCGAACATTGCAGTAATAATTACTATAGGTTAAGTAAGAAAAAAGTGCATATTTGCATATTGGCAACATATCCCCCACCAAATATTTATTAATTGCTGTGATACATATGCCTACAAATTCCATGATACTCCTTACTTCTTCAACATGTCCTGAGTTTAGCAACTGACTTGTAAGAAATAGAGCATGGTAAAGGAGAAATACTAAGTTTACAGTGGAGAAACCTGGCAGGCACCCCCTTAACCAAGTGATCATGATTTGTATGTCAACCATAACAAGTGAAGTTATCTTGTTCTTCCTCATAGTATAAGAACACTTACATCCGTGCTATTTAAAAAAAAAAAATTCAAAACCCCAGCTCACCCACAAAAAAAAAAAAAAAAAAAATCAGAAAGACCCATGTTGAGGGACAAATACTACGAAGTACTAGATCAATATTTCTCAAAAGTTTCAAGGTTATAAAACACATGGAAAGAGCAAGAAACCAACTTATACTAGAAATAAGTACATGTGTTGAAAAAGATGTAATGTTGTATCCTAAATTGAATCTTGGATCAGAAAGACATTTGTGGAAAACTTGGTGGAATGTAAATAAACTCTGCACCACTATCAAATTCATTTTGATATGTGTATGATGGCTTTTAAAAATAACATTAATTGAAGCTGGGAGGAGGATATACAGAAACTCTGAACTATCTTTACAACTCTTCTGTAAATCTAAAGTTACTCTGAAAGAAAAGTCATTTTTGTTTATTTTGAAAAATGAGCTATTAACTATACACAGATATTAAAATACATATGACAAATTGTATATAGGGGCTCTTGCATGGAGATATGACTTAACAACTCTTAAAGAATCTTATTGGTCGAGAATTTTAAATCATATTTTTTCATGAAAAATGTTTTCCTGATGTCTCAGAAGTTACAGACATAGCATGACATTGCTTGAGACAGATTATAGACTTTTACATGATTTTGTGTCTAAATGGATGGAAGTAGGATGGCTAAATATTTTAAGAAAACATATATACCTTACCAATTAAAGACAATATTAACTATGTCTCCTGGCAATATTTATTATTTCAAAAGCTCATCAGTTCTCCTCCTCATAAATCTTACCATATTTATATTTTATTGGAATATTATCTACTTTCTTTCTCCAAGAGTTTTTGGTTTTGTTTTCCTTTTTCTCATCCTGCTTTAAACAAACCCTCTCTACATGTTCTTACAGACACCACTCTCTCATAAATCATTGAACTCAAGGCTATAAAACTGGTTTATCTTAACCAGATTAATCATTTCAATCTTATCACCTTGCTCACAATCCCTGACAGGCAGCCTATCATTCTTTAACCTTACAGTGGAGTGCTATCCATTTAGTTCTGTCTAGAGGCCAACCATGGGAATGACCTTGCCCGCGGTACATTTTTACAAATTTAAAGGTAACCTACTAAGTTTTTACTTATAAAAAAATGTAAAAAAAATAATAAGACAGAAATATACACACAGCTATTTATACACACATATAGAAACATATGAATAAGGCCATTATTTATTTGTGAGAGTATATATATCATAGCTCTGGGTAAAAGACTGTCTCAGTGCTCAATAACTACCCTACATATTTTTATCTCAATTATTAATTACACTTCTAATGATTAGTATCATCAGTAGAGTTATTGATTCTACACTTTTTACAGAGGAAAAATACTTTCAAAATATGCTAATAAACCAACTGTTTGCTATAGTCTTGGTTGATGTAATTGTGCATTATGTATAGTTCATCATTTTATAGAGCTCTAAGGTCAAGAGTTATAACCTATTTTAGTACAAATGACCATTTATTTCTATTATTTCCACGTATGGCTTCATCTAATTTGAGAGTCAGATAATGAGACAGTGGAGGAAGAAGAGGAAGAGGAGGGAGCGGCAGAAAGTGGGAGCACAGGGGTCCAAGAGGAGTCAGAAGGTGGAGAGAAAAAGGGAGAACAGTCAAGAAAAGAGGTGGAACAACAGAGCAATGGGAGTCTGATTTCATAATATGCCAAGCTCTGGTGCTTTGAAAATAATTTTTCAAATCTCACTAAACAAATAGTTTGGAAGAAAGGGGGCACTAAAGATTCTAAGTGGGTAACTGGACTTTTATAGTAAAAGATAACAGTTTTTGAAATGCTATTATTCTGAGATCAGAAAATTCACCCATTTTCAAATCAATAAGAGAAACCTATTACAAGGCAAATATACATTTTGGATTTTCCTTGTCCTGGGATATAAACTGCCTAACAATTTTTTTTACACTTTAGATATATTAGTTTTATATATGTCTGTGCGAAAAACTACCACAAAATTTAGGATCTTACAATAATACACATTTGTTATCCCATGGTTTCCATGGGGAAGGAGTCCCAGCAAAGCTCAACTTGGTTCTCTGTTTGGGGTCTCATTACAAGGTTGCAATCCAGGGGTCGCAAGGCTTAAATTTTCATCTGGATACTCAACTGGGAAAGGTAAGCTCCCATGCTTACTCAGGATGTCAACAAGACCCTCTCTTAGAGGCTGATAGAGGACCCCATTTCCTCAATGACTGTTGGCGGGCACCACTCTCAGCTCCAAGCACCTGCAACTCTCCAAAAGTTACAACATGGCTATTTGTGTCTTCAAGGCTAGAAGGAGAATTTCTTGCTCCAATCTACTAGATGGAGTCTTAGAACAATACCAGGAGTGGCTTTCCTGTCAATGTGGCCATGTTCTATTGGCTAAAAGCAGTTACTGGTCCCACTCACACTCTAGGAGAGGGGATTATAGAAGAGTATGACTCACCAGGGGTCAGGGGTCACCCTAATCTGTGTCCTCAACACCTGAATATAATAGAATCCTACCTTAAAACTCTCATTCTGAATTTCATACATGTTTTTATTAAGCTATATTGCTGAGCATATTGACATGGAACTACTTAAAAAACACACAAATATATTTACTGTTAGGGCTAAACTTTGTTTATTCAATGAAAATAAGCTACTTCATTTCTATGGTATTTTAGTGCACTTATTAGCATCAGATGTCTACAGTATTTCAAAGAAAATCTTCAGAAAGGGGGATTGCATTTTGCTTTTTCACTTTACAGTCACTCTGCATATTTGGAAACATTCTGCAGGCACCCTTACTAGGAAAGCACAGGACACCGAGCTTCACTTCATCTTCTGCTTCTCTGAATCAGGTTTCACATGTTCTAGGGCTTTCAAGAATATTTCCATTACACTGATTCCTTCTATTTTTTCTTGTTTTGTTTTCTGTTTTATTTAGCAACTAATTGGCAGCAACAAGAATAGTCTAAGGTATAGCAGAGGCCATTCCAACTATGTCTTGGACAACGAGGCTAACTGGACCGGAATTCTCTGGTCAGATGCAGCTTTGTGGGCTGAATTGTGTGTGGAAACTTCATATACCAGTCCCTCAGAATGTGGCTATCTCTGGAGACTGAATCTTTAAAAGAGTGATTAAGTTAAAATGAGGTCATTAGGGTGGGCTGTAGTCCAATATAATGGTGTTTTTAGAAGATGAGGGAATATGAACACAGAGGGAAGACCTCATGAGACACAGGGAGAAGATGGCTATCTGCAAGCTATGGAGAAAGGCTTCAGGAGGAAAACCCGCTGACACTTTAATCTTGAAATGCCTAACCTTCAAAACTATAAGAAGATGATTTTTTTTTTTTTTAATTTAAGCAACTCAGTCGGTGGTAGTTTGTTATGGTAGCCTGAGCACACAATATACACAGGTCCACCGCTTCATATAAATTCACTTTTTTTTTTTTTTCACAACTTGAACCACAAAGCTTTTGACTGGTGATGGGGGTTGTCTCAATCAGCCTGTCAGATGCAAGAACTGTAGCCATGCCCTACCCCTGGGGCTGCTCCAAAGACCTCAGTCAAAGCTGGACAAGATCTCCTACTCTCAGGCAGTGGTCTCATCTGCCACTCATCTACATTAGGATGTAGACGAGGGAAGAGAGAAGATGATACGCAAGTCATTACAACAAGAGCAGCTAAAGCCTCTTCTGTGAATAGCCAGTATGACTCAGTGTTAAAAAGAAAAAAAAAATCAGGTGTATTCATTTATAAATTAAATCTGGGAATTTACAGAGTAAAAGGCTCGCCATACCTTAATAGAGTCACAGGTGATGATTCTGGAAGTAAACGCTTAGTTTAATTTTGACCAGCAGCAGACCCAGAAAGCATGGAAAGTTTCAGTAGTAGCTTAACTCACAACACAGGGATGAAGATGTGAAGGCCAACGGGGGAGGGGGGTGTGTGTGAAGGAAAAAAAAAAAAGTAAGATGTTAATATTTTGACACTGCCGATTATTTCACAGCCCTCCTGATGTGGATGTTATTATTTATATTCTTAATTAAGAGCTGCTTCTCTGGCAACGAATTCTCATGAGAAATCAAATGGTGTTTTACTAAAAAGGCCTTGAAGCATTCTACTTGTGTGACTTGTATTTTGAGAAGCAAACCTGAGTATCCCCCCTGGTTCCCTCTTTATTGTGTTCGGCAGTACACGTCCTTGACGTCTTGCATGCTCAAATAGCAGGGCATTTCTTTGATGTTGCTCTGTTTGCTCCTTGTTCCCAGGGTTGGAAGTTAATAAACCCAGAGCACAAATAATAATTTAAACTGTGTATCTTTTCTGCCAAAGGAAACCTAGATGTCCGAGATTGTTTTTTAGTAAGTTTTTTTTTTCCCTGAGATTGTTTTTCTGATGAAGGAATCAAAAGAGAAGAACTGTATTTCTAGAAACGCAGTGATGAAATATGTAATATATCATGGACCATAGTAATTTACAAAACAATCACTTTATAATTGTTACAAGCAAATATACATGTTCCACAGTCATCTCTTGAGAACCTGGAGGAATAATAGGAAAATTTCTGTGACTTCTTTCCACTTGAAGTATAACTTCTGGTGAAATATCTGAAGATAATATAGCACATATGGTTATAATATAGAAACTTGCTAAATTAAGAGAATAGACTAAAATATTCTGTGTCTTTTCCCACATACACTATTTTTATGATATTAAATGCTCAAATTTTCAGGAATATAAAATAAAATATACATTTTAAAATATAAAGTATATATTTCATGTTTTTTAAATAAAATATATTTATATACAATGAGTTAATAAGTATATTTATATTTAAACAAATATGAAGTATAAAGTAGATAAATATACTTTATATTTATTTTATAAATATAAAATAAAATGTAGTAAAACATAAAATATATATAAAAATAAAATATATAAAATAAAAATTCTGATAGGAATAAAACTTTCCTCTAAATGCCTATCCAGTATATCTAATTAGGTTTAAAATATAATTTACCACACTTCAGCAATACACAAGATAGGTTATTTTTTAAGAGATTAAAAGATTGGGATATAGGTGTGATAGTCCAAAGGATACCATTTAACACATGCATTGTTCTCAATGGACATTTTCCTGAGACAACTAATTTGGAAAATATGTGCTGTGGTGTCTTGCCCATCATGCCCCAAATGCAGCTGTTGTTTTATATGGTTACTTAACTCAGATTTCATATCAGTGAAGGCACCTGTCTAAAACCAAGAAAGTAGTCTTTTCAAAATGATTACAAAACAGTATAGTACATAAAACTTTGAGAACAAAAATGAATATAAAAATCAAAGAATTATGTTGGTGGGCTCACATTTATTTCCCTGATTTGGTTTTAGCCTTTATTTATTTTTTAATATTTTATTTATTTATTCATGAGAGAGAGAGAGAGAGAGAGAGGCAGAGACAGGCAGAGGGAGAAGCAGGCTCCATGCAGGGAGCCGGACGTGGGACTCGATCCCAGGACTCCAGGAATACACCCTGGGCCAAAGGCAGGCGCTGAACCGCTGAGCCACCCAGGGATCCCCCCTGATTTGGTTTTAGTATTTCCCATACCTTTATATACACAAACGTCTGATCCCTCAATAATACATACTTCAGAAGATGGTTACAAATTTCATATTTAGGAGGTTGCAACAATTAAAATATGAATAGCAATGTGTCAAGTAACTTTCTACATATCTTGGGGCATAATTACACATAAAAATGTAAATGAAAAACTATTTTTTAGCTCACCAGTTATTTCAATTACAGTAAGTGCAGGTTTCTCAATTCTTAATTTTTTTGGAGATGATTTTATAAGTCTTCGTCATAAAATTTCTCTATAAGTTTATACTTTCAGTTGTAAAATTTGGATTAATTGAAGAGCAATGATAAGGAAGCTACTAGCTTACTAAAACAGCCCCTGGAAAATCCCTTTGCTAATGAAGAGCCTGCTGTGACCAAGTTTCATAGATTTGAGCATCCTGCCTGGTCTGCAAATATGTCCTGTCACCTGAATTCTTAGCTTCTGCTCCATCCTTTTATGCAGTTTGCTAGATAATCTCTTCTTGGCAAACAAAATAAACATGAAATAAGGAACAGAACTTCTGAGAACATGTTAGTCATTGTTTTTGACACTTTAAAAAAACTGTTTTATAACGGTGTTTTTCAAGTTTACAGAAAAAGTACAGAAATCAATGAAAATGTGCCACTGCCGAGATTTAAAGATTATATCATCTTCTTCATATATATGTATATATAGATTAAATAAAGTGTATATAGAAATCTACTTACTCATCTGAGTATATGATTTCAATGTATGTTAATATGTTAATATACCAATCTTCATATAAAGAGATTACAAACTGGTTTCCTTTTTTTCCTATGTGCTTAATTGTATGTGTTTAGGATTATGATATAGGTTGTATTTTAAGTTCTTTAATTGATCTAATTTTAAGTTCTGTTTAATGGACCTATAAAACCAATAGCTGAATTATTAAACCAAGGTTTTGATATTGTGTGAAAACAAATTTTTAAATAGTTACCCATTTAAAATTTATTACTAAAAAGATTCTGGCTTCACATTAAAAATGTTTTTTTCATTCTAGGAAAATTATTAAGGTAATTAAAGAACACAGAGTAAAACTACTATTTCAGAAGTCTTTGCAGAATCAAACCTATAAATACAGAGAACTGATGAATCCAAGAGGGAAATGGTTGAAAGAGAGTAGGAAATACAGACTGCCAGTTATAGAATGCATAGGTCAGCAGAATAAAGGGCACAGCACCAGAAATATGGTCCATGACATTGTAATAGTGTTATATAGTGACAGAAGGAGGCTACCCTTATGGTGAACATAGCATGATGTATACTTGTCGAATCACAACCTTGTACACTTGAAACTGATGCAACATTGTATGTCAAGTATACTCAAAAAATGTTAAAAATAGATTTCATTTAAAAATCTTTGAACGGGGATCCCTGGGTGGCTCAGAGGTTTAGCGTCTGCCTTCCACCCAGGGTGTGACACTGGAGTCCCAGGATCGAGCCCTGCATCAGGCTCCCTCTCCCTGTGTCTCTCATGAGTAAATACATAAAATCTTTAAAAAATTAAAAAATAAATAATAAAAATCTTTGAACATTCTTGGCATCACAATAAATGTCCACCTTCTTTGTGAAGACTGCTTGATATCATTTACCAAAAAAAATGAAAATAGGGCAGTCCCGGTGGCCCAGCGGTTTAGCGCCGCCTTCAGCCCAGGGCGTGATCCTGGAGACGCAGGATCGAGTCCCCACGTCGGGCTCCCTACATGGAGCCTGCTTCTCCCTCTACCTGTGCCTCTGCCTCTCTCTGTGTGTGTCTCATGAATAAATAAATAAAATATTTTTTAAAAAATTTTGAAAATAATTTACTGATATACTAAACAGCTAAATAAGTGTTTAATCTCACGGAGACAATTCACATGAATACAGTACTTTTTACTGGAATACATTTGGCAAGGGAAGCTCAAGTGGAACATTAGCAAAATTAAACTGGTAGTGAGTATTCTTTTCTTTTTTTCTTACAACTTTTCTCAAGGTTCCAGGGATTGAAAAACTACCCTCGCCTATTACACATTGTATCTGACTGTCTGAATATTACTTGCTGAATGGTAGGTTGTTTCACAAGTTGTACTGCTTGTTGATTGCATGTCTTCCAGAACCTGAATTTGAATTAGCACCTGGTGCAGATAATCTACTCCTTGTCCTATGTCATGGTGACTGAGCACCAAACTAGTTAGTGTCCCTAGGTGCCAGAGCAAATATGGCACATTCTTAATCTGTCTTTTCTCTTCCTGCTTTTGCTTCAAATCCTATTTGCTGATTTTTTGGACATAACTAAATTTGGCTGGTATTAGTAAAGAAGTGGCCATGTAAGCCATGAAAGAGCAAGTGAGATTCTATTCTGCCTTGATCACCATCAATCAGTTTGTCATTTCAATCTTGATGGCTGATTCCTCAATCCAAAATAATGTTGTAAACAGAAGATAAAGAAAACCATCGTATAACCATGGCACAGAGAAAGAATTGCTGTGAAAGTCACATTTTGATAAGTAGGCTTTGTTTCCTTATCAAAAATGGAAAGTGGCAATAAATACAAAATGCCCACTTTTATGATATAAATGAAATACTTCTTGTAATACTATTCTAGATAATTTACTCTTGAATTTATTCCACCTACATTTATAATACAATTTGGTTTTTGCTTACTCATTATCATAAAGACAAACATAAGATGAAGAGAGTGTAAATAGCACCAAACACAAGTGAATAATAGCAGTAACCTATGACAAGACTTAAAAGCTAAAGGCATGTCTATTTTTATAATTCACGTGTTAAGTGGAGAAATACAGAACATTAAACCTTTATACACTGAGCATGTTTAATATATAATTTTTTTTTTTAGATTTTATTTATTCATGAGAGACACGCAGAGAGAGAAAGAGGCAGAGACACAGGCAGAGGGAGAAGTAGGCTCCATGCAGGAAGCCTGATGCAGGACTCAATCCCAGGACTCCAGGATCACAACCTGAACCAAAGGCAGATGCTCAACTGCTGAGCCACCAAGGTGCCTCAATATGTAAATATTGATGTAAGTAAATACAGTGGAATTAAGAGGTAATATGGCAACCATAAGTTTAATACTAGTTTTGTGGGGGTTTTTTTTTTTTTTGTTTGTTTGTTTGCTTGTTTGTTTGTTTTCAAGACTAAATGCTGTCTGATAAATATCCTTTGGTCAAACAAGTTGACAATGCCAGTCAGCTTCTATCTTTTTAAAAAAATGAGGTATTTTTACATAAACGTGGTTGTTTTTCAATTATACACATATAGAATATGCCAACTTCAATTTAAGGAGAAAAAAGCAAAGCACAATGACTGCAATAAAAAAAATTAGAGAAATAAAAATTAACAAAATCAGTATAAGAAAACAAAAGGGACAACACATAGGTTGATATATTTCATATTTCATATATATTTTTATGCTTATGTACTATGTATACATTTATAACATTTTTATTACTATAAATAATTGGATATTTTAATAGGGTTATCATAATTATCAAGAATAATAAATTTATTTAAAGTGAGGTTCCTCACTCACTTTAAATAAAACCTCAAGAAATGTTATTTGGTTAAATTACTCTTTTAATTAAAAAAAAAATAGAACCAACCAAAAAGGATTTGAGGATTGTACTCAGAGTTTAGAATAATATAGCCCACACCCACACATGTGCACAGACTCCATCAAATGTCCTTTTACCTAAAAGGGTAATGTAACACAATCATGTTCTACATGCACATTTTTTTTTTCTATTTAGTGGGTTTTTGGAAAAAGAGTTGTTCTGGGTCTCAGAGTGAATTTTGAAAGGAATCACCATTCAGCCTTGATTCCAGGCTCTTAATCCAATCACAAGATAAATGACAGATTATGAGTTGATTGTTATAGTCTGTACACAAGTGATTAGTTGCTTTCCAGTGTTAAGAATTTGAAAATATAAGGATATTTTCAACCATTGCTGAATTAATCCTTGAGTGCATGTACCTCTGGCTTAAGATAATAGCTAGGAAAAAAATGGTGTTTCTTTGCAAATGATGCATCACTTGGAGAGTTTACAGCTAGCCATCTTACTTTGCATTTTAATTTTGTCATTTCTGTAAGATACATACTTTGGAGATATGTTGACTCTGGCATGATCCAAAGGATGAGAGGCAATGGTATGAGATTTTTCAGGATGTCATAACATCAAAGAACCCCAGATCCAATGGCATGAGTCTGTAGGTGGTGGCTATAAAATCATTTTCAGACTCTCATCATTGCTTTTTGAACTTTAATTGTCCAGTTGACATTTATCCTTATATTTGTAGGCCTAGTACCTGTCATACTGCTTTTTGATGACTAAATAACCAGTGAAAATGGACTGAATGATTCTGAAAGTAGGACGAAGCATGATTACAGTTGTTTTTCTAAACTATTCTTGCTTTTTACCTTGATATTTTGTTCAAACAGGTTAATTGTTCCATTAGCAATTAATAGCAATCCTGCTTTCTTATTTTAACCCTTCAGGCTAAGTGTCTATTTTAAATGACAGTGCTTATCAGTGCTGTTACCTGCAGTTGGGGGGAAGCCAGGAGGAAAAAGACAGCATCAAACCTTCCTTATTTTGAGTATGAGAGATAGAAGACCTTTATTTTTATCTTGATCATAGTAATAAATAAAGTAAAATAGAAGATATAACAAAAGGATTTTATTGAAAGTTAAGTTACATCAAGGAGCTCAGTGTTCAGTGTCATAAAAATGAAAGCTACAATTTGCTTTGATAATAGTTGGGATAATAGATATGATATATGGACATTTTAAGAGAGAATTATCATGTCCAAGTGACAATATCAATCCTAGAAAACAATGTTATTAATTAAAACAATGTAACCTTTTTTGACATTAACTCTTACCAGGTTAAAATATGGCTATCTTGTCTATAAAAACATATATTTAGTTTTCTGTAGTAATTAGAAAATGTTATCCCAAAACATATAATAATTATCTGCAGGAACATGTTCTCATGTCCTCTCTACTTTCTTATTGGAATAAAAATAAACAAAACAAAAAGTTAAAAGAAAGAAGCAAAAACATAATGTATATGTAGGTTAACCAATTTTAGGCATATTTTTATGATTATATGCTGTGCAAATAATTGCTGCATTTTGGAGGCTTAATATATGCAAGAAATTGAACATGCAGCAGGGAAATAAGAGTTACCAAGAATAATTACCAAGAATGTGGGTGTGTGTGTGTTTTTAATCACGGTTTATTTGCAATATGTCAGGCATGTTGGTTGGTTCTGTCTCTTATGTCTCTTAATTTTTTAAATATCTTCAATCTCTGACATCTAGTCTATATTTCAGGTAATTTTTTACTTCTATATTCCAATTTGTAAATGCTTTATTCATGTGTTTCTAATCTGTACAATCTGGTCAGCCCTGATGGCTCAGTGGTTTAGCGCCACCTTCAGCCTAGGGCCTGATCCTGGAGATCTGGGATCGAGTCCCATGTCGGGCTCCCTGCATGGAGCCTGCTTCTCCCTCTGCCTCTGTCTGTGCTTCTCTCTCTCTCTCTCATGAATAAATAAAATCTTAAAAAAAAACAATCTGTAAAATCTGCCCATTAGGTATTACAAAATGAATTTGCTTTACCCTTTAATATAAGTCTTTTAGAATATTATTGAAATTAAATGTAAAAATCTTACTGAGAAGGGGCACCTTGGTGGCTCCCTTGGTTAAGTGGCCAACTTTTGATTTTGGCTCAGGTCATGATCTTGGGGTCCTGGGATCAAGTCCTGCTTCGGGCTCTGTGCTCAGGGCCAAGTCGGCGTGATTTTCTCTCTCCCTCTCCCTCTGTCCATCCCCCTGTGTGTATTCTTTAATAAATAAATAAACAACCTTTAAAAAAAACTTACTGAGCATCCTTTCATTGACCTAACATTGACAACTGAGTATTTTAATTAAGCACAATATCAGATAGTGTTGATTACCCACCCAAGAGATAACCTTCCTTCTCTTTTGATAAAATCAATTCATTTAACAAGTATATGTTAGGAGTGTTCTTCTAGTGTACATGATGTAACAAAGATAGTTACTGCCTTCATGGAACTATATTCTAATGGGGGTGATAGAAGACAAGTGTAACGAAGAGAAAAATTATCTGTAAAAACGGTAAAAAGTTGCATCAGAGATAGGGTGAAAAAAGAAGTAACCACTGAAGGTATGACATTTGAAAGAGAAACAAATTAAGTAAAAAAAAAAAAAGAAAGAAAGAAACAAATTAAGTGAGGGAGTGAGCATGTGGACATCTGGTGGAAGAGTCTTCTAACTATAAGAAATGTGATGTAGGGTCACCCTGATGAGTTTAAGGAACAGGGCACAGCATTTGTATTTTATGTGAATTCATGGGACTGCATGAGCATCCAAGTTAATGGGTGCAAAAAAAAAAAAGAGGTAGATTTGAATTCTAGAAAGCTCCAAATTTAGATTATTTTTTTACCTCTTTTTTTCTTTTTTGTTCAATTTATTCCTATTCTGAATTTTAGGCAATACTACAAAAAGTATTATTGAAAAATTTAATTTCTGCAAAGTTTGTAGAAAATTCTGTATTACAAATGTAACTTTTTGAAGATTAATCATGTTCTGTAAGATTTTTCTTTTTTTTTCTGTAAGATTTTTCTAATATCATTTTTTTCTACTAGCTAGTTTTCTTGTGGATTACCGAGGATTTTCTAAATAAACACTCATTACCTGTTACTTGAGACAATTTAATATATTTCTTTCTGAACTGTATGCCATTATTTTTAATTTTTATTTATTTGGTTATTTTGCCTTCTTCCACAGGAAAGGACAATATTACACTGATTAGAGGTAGTGAGAGTGGATATTGTTTCCTTGTTGGTAATATTATTAGAAAGTCATCAATATTCCTGAGTATAAAGTTATCTGAAAGTTTCACACAGATGCTTCTATTCATTGATCATATCTAATATCAAGCTATATTTTCAACACTGTTTTTGTTTCATTATTTGAATAAAATTATGCTTTTATATTTTTGTTTTGAAGCACTCTTTCTTCTTGTGTTTTTTTTTAAATATATATAGCACCTGTTCTTGTGATACACATGAAGTATCTTTTATTTTTCCTAATTTTGTAGTTTTGTAGTTTTCTTTCACAGGTTTTCATCTGTCAGTGCATTGCTCTCATTTCTCCTGAGCTCCAGTTTTCTGCTTTTTGGGGGTCGATGTTTTTCCTTGAATGCAAAGGCAATAAGGCATGGGAAAATAGAAAGCTAATTGTTAAAAATTCACTTATCAAAAAATATGTATTTTATATAAAATTATATATGTAAAATTATACATGCATATATATACATACACACACATATGTGTGTGTGGCATGTGTGTGTGTGTGAGAGAGAGAGAGAGAGAGAGAAAGAGAGTGTGAGCCCTGTAAGACTGTAGGCGGCACTGAGGACAAAGTAGTGCACAAAACAATGCAGGGGGAATATAGCTATATAATCAATATTGTGACATGTGGGTAATTCTACATAGAAAAAGAAAGGGAGAACAATAGGAAGTAATTATTTATAAGGCATTCATGTGCTAGCCCCATAATAGAGTAGGCTGGGGACTCAGCAGCTTATTTGAAGGACACATAAATAACCGTTCATTGATTATAGTCTCTCTTTTTTAACTTAGACATATTCCCCAGAGAGGAACAGTGCATTACATGCCAAAGCAGAAAAGGCTTGGCGGCTAGAATTCTGGAAGTCTGGTAGGGCAATATGCATACATTTGTTCAAACCTCCCTCTAATCCTACAGCACTTCTCCCCTGGTCCCTCAGTGGCTGGTTTCCATTTTTCCAGAATCTCTCCAGCTCAGCCTTTCTGAAGATTCAACTTCTCTTTTCCCACAAAACTATGAAAGACAACAGTGGCTAAAAGAGACAGTTGCTCCATCCTCGTTTCAGCATTCCCCTGAACACCTGGTTTTGTAGGAACAGGATTCCTTGATTTTCTGACCCTTTCAAAGGTTGTGCTACAAAGAGGCTCACTTCTTGTTTCCTCTTGTTACAGACATTTAGGTTTCAACTTTCTTCACCTTGCTAAATCAGTTCCTATTTATCCACTGGTCTTAGTTGACATCTCTCCTCTAGTGTTAATCTCTTTTCCTGGGTTCTTTGTGAGGGCTTGTATCTTTTACTTCATTTTCTGTCACTTAAGTGAATATTGAGAAGGAATACAGGAAAGTGGGTTTCCTCCATGTTATTTGTACAATTATTCTAGAATGCAAATTGGATCACTTCCGTCCTACAGAAAATCCTCCTTGGTTCCCATTCCTCTGAAGATAAAGCTCAAACTCTTTAACATGGCCTTTGATGTGCTTCCTGAGTTGACACCTGTAATAATCATAATAGTAATTACAGTAATATAGTAATTACTATTAGTATTGTCATACTAACATTTACTATCACTATGTGCCAGATACTGTATTATCTTATTTAATCTTCTAAACACCCTACTAGAGAAGGACTTGTTTTTAATCCCTCTTTTACCAGTTCCAGAAAAATAGGCTTTCAGAAGTTATCTCACCTACCCAAGATAATGCAAATGGCCAGTTATTGGACCTAATGAATTCAATCATATTCTAGACTGATTAAATATGCTGGTTTTCTACACTATTCTACAGCTGCTAGGAAGGTATGGTATGATGTGGTATGAAATAGTATACTGTAGTAGATAAATAGCATAGTGAAGGATGAGACAGGATAGGAAAGAATAGGATCTGGAAGTGTGTGCAGAACATGATACCTGCAGTACAGTGCTCATACCTCTGGCTTAATCATTTATCACTTCATGACTTAGAATCTAAATTCTATTTAACCTAAACTCCTTTCAGCTTTTCAATTTTTCCTAACTCCTTGTCCTTCTTTCCCAAGTCATGAATCAGGAAATTCCAGGTGCATGGCATGAAACACTCCCTAACACCCACACTCTTCCAGTTTCTCTTCTTCAAATCTAAATGCAATGTCCCAGTTAAGAAAATGCTTCATTTCTATCAAGCACTTAATCACAATGTACTGCAATCACCTACGATATGCCCCCATTTCTCTTAGTTTCTGTTTCATGAAGAATCATGTGTTTCTTCATTTTATATCCCCATTACTTTTCCTTGTCCTGGGGGAGTGTTCTATATTCCTCAGTGAGATTATAATAACTGTATTAGTTTCCAATTGCTGCTGTAACAAATTACTACATACTTAATGGTGGCTTAGACCAAAATCCGTTTCACAAAATTAAATAATTGGCAGTCAGGATGTATTCCTTTTTGGAATATGTTTTCCTGGCTTTCCAGTTTCCCTTATTCTTGGTCTGTGGGGTCAAGTCTTTCTCATATCAAACCACCTAACTGATTCTTGTACTTTCCTCTTTTACTTTTAAAGAGACTCAGGATTATATCAGGCATACCTGGATAGCCCAAGATACTCTCCCTATTTTAAGGTCAGCAGATTAGCAACCTTAATTCCATCTGTTACCTTAATTCCCTTTCACCATATAAACTAATATAGTCACAGGTTCCTGGGATTAGGAAGTGAACATTGTTTTGTGTGCATGCACACATGTGCATAACGTGGCGGATCGGGGAGGAGCATTATTCCACTTGGCAAGACAAATAACAATTTGCTTACCTGGTCAGAAGAAATAATGTGTTTTTACACATATTACCTCAAGCAATCTTCATAAATAACTCCTCAAAATGGTTACCTTTATCTCAGGTTTGAAAACAGTGCACTTCAGAAGGCAATTCACAAAACTAAGTGCCTAAGATCTAGTAGTAAGCAGGAGAGCCATGATTCAATGCAAATGGAGAATCCAATGCTATATGCCTTTTAATGATTTTTTTTTCTTTGCCCAAGATTTCTTACTCCTTCTGTGAAGTATTCTTCTATTGTTCTAGCCATTAATTTTACTCTGTGTCATGTATTGTATAGGATTCTTTACAACAGGCCACACATAGTTTTTCTGAAATAATTGCCCTCCATGGAGCCAGCTACTCAAGCCTTCTATCATTTCTTCTCTCTTTTAAGCTTAATAAATACTGTCACATGCTGTCAAAAGCACTTAGTCTAATCTAGTACTTTAACTGTACAGTACTACCTTCTGACCATGATTTAAGCTGTTTTCTGGTTTACAAGATGATTTTATGTAGTATGAATTAAATAAATATATAGTAAAATATGTTTCTAATACAAATGTATATATAACATATATAATTTTATCTAAATCAGAAATACCTGTGTGTTAGACACTTAGAAAAGCAACTGAAATCTAAAGAACTGATTTCCCCTTTTACTGCATTTGTTACATACAGATAGATGATGGACAATGTTGAGAGTCAACACTCCTCAACAGTTAAACTGCACGACAGGGAGTATGTTATCTTATTCTTTGCTCTATGCCCCAGCACCTAGACCCCACAATGGGCATTGGTTACCATATTCAGATATTGGAGGGCTGTCCTAACGAAGAACTACAAACTAGGTGGCTTAAAACAATGCATTTATTTTTTCATAGTTCTTGGAGCTAGAAGTCTGAAATCAAGTTGTCAAGATTGCTGCGCTGCATCTGACACTTCTGTAGGGGGGAACCTTCTTTGCCTCTTCCCAGCTCCTAGTGGTTTATCTCATCCATAATCCTTGGAGTTCCTTGCCTTGCAGCTGCAGTGCTCCTATTGCTGCCTTCATCATCATTTGGTAGACACCAATGCCTCTGGATCTGTGTCTCTACTCTTCTTACAAGTATATCAATCATACTGAATGAAAAGTCCACCCTACTCGTCTATGACCACATACTAATTTAACTCATTATATCTGCAACAACCCTATTTCCAAATAAGATCACACTCTGAGTTTCTGGGGGTTCCTACTTCAACATATCTTCTTGGAGGATGCAATTAAATTCATAACAGAGATATAAATAATTAATAGTTGAGTAAGTTATGTAGTAGTATATAAGGGTCTGTTTAAAATACTTGCATAATACATGTAGACACAAAAAGTTTGCCACCTCCATTTTGAACTATTAAAATTAGACCTGGCCTGTGCTGTATACCAGTAAGAGTGGACCTTTAAAAATAAAAGACACACAATGCAGAGACAGTAGGGAGTGCAAATTAAAAAGTGTTGAGATCTGTTGTTCCCTAGGCTGTTTCTGCTCTTCAGATGATATTTTAGTGAAAATGTCCTCAGTCTCAGTCTGTGAAAGCAATCATCAAGCCAATGGCAACACCAATCATTGACTTTTCTTGCAGCAACAAGGCCAGCCACTTGCTGATTTCACCATTCCTTCCATGCTTGCTAATAAATGAGGAGCAATTATATTATATACAAAGGCAGATTTACTGTGAAGCTAATGAAGATTAAGCTTCAGGGCCTTCCAATTGCATGGGCTCCTTCCAGGGCCTTGTACCTAATTTAGTTTTAGTAATGTTGTATGCATTTTTAAAAGATTATTGCCCACACTGCATAAGCTTCAGGCCTCACAAAACCTGGAACTGTCTTTGAACAAATTCTAGGGATAGCCAATTAATTATCTTACATTTTGATTGGCAGGCTTTTAGTTCTCCAGAAATGGTAAAACTGTTCAACAGAAATGTCAAAATGAAAATAACACATTTTAAGCTGACATAATCAGAGACTATTGTTCTGTACAGTGCCTGACCAGTACAATACCAGCCTCTAAATTTTTTTGTTCTTTGTTTTGTAGATGTGTGGTGAGGGTTGTTACATTCAGTGAACACATTAAGAAGTGTGAACCTCTCCGTGAAGGGGAGAACACAAGCCTCCTCATCAAAGGAGGGGCTGTACACTGCTCAAGAGTCCTATTCTTGGGGCCACAAACAGGCACATAGAGTATAGGTCGTGGAATGGAATGGTGTACTGGCTAGCCTGGGATTCTCATTGAATTTTCTTTTTTAAAGAACTAAATGCTTCAGAAACTAAAATAATGCCTGTTAAATGGTGGAATTTCAAAAGTTGTGACGCTCAGGGACACAAATGTTCTTGATAAAAGATTGTGATGAACACTTCCTAGATCTTCACACAAGGTGTGGTCCAAAGAGCTTGCTCCACATGATCCGACTCTCCATCTTGATCTATTCTATCTCTCATGTTCCCACTTGCTTCTTATCCACATCCTCTTCTATCTTGACCAAATGTTGACCCTAATCACTTATTTCTAGTTTAGATTGTTTACAAAAACTGTTGACATTCATTTGTACTTTTATCAGGCCTTTGTTCCAATTCCAACTTCCTGTTGAGGCTACTCTGGTCATACACCTTAAGGTCTGTGCCCCAAACCCGCCCACAAAAATCTCCTATTCTTTTCTTTTATCAAAACCCTCCAAACCACTAGGATGCAAAGAGAACTTAACCCACTGGGATGCAACAAGATTACGTGATTTGTTTAGCAACACATGCAAAAGTAAAGTAAGAAGTAGAATTAGTGTAGTTATCTGTCCTTTCTTTCCAATTTAAGTAGGCCTTACATAGAATCTTTCTTTTAAATAATTCCCATAAATCTTTGTTTTTCTAGAGGATAGCCACTTCATGAAAGATCCAGAATAGAAACTGCTTATTCCAGGAAGAAAGAAAGAAAGAAAAAGAAAAAGAAGAAAGAAAGAAAGAAAGAAAGAAAGAAAGAAAGAAAGAAAGAAAGAAAGAAAGAAAGAAGAAAGAAAGAAAGAAAGAAAGAAAGAAAGAAAGAAAGAAAGAAAGAAAGAAGAAAGAAAAAAGAAAAGAAGAAGAAACTGCTTATTCCAATAGGGACCAATATTCACAGCGCTGCTTAATTCAGCTTCCATGGAATGCAAAAACATATTTTGCAATGCAATATGCTCATTACTTATTACATGAGTTAAACCACTACCAGTCATCAATATTATTACCTAACTAGAAGCACAACTTTTATTCACAGTTCTTTTCAGATAGTATCAACTATTTAAATATGCCACTTTTCACTATAATAAATATATTTTTGGATTTCAATAGTACTCATTTGAATTCATTTTGCTCATACCATATGCCCATATTTATATTGGCTATATTTTAAAAAATTGCTACTTTGTAGCTGAATACTTCTAAAATATATTTCTATAACTGAAATCATTTCCTTAAACTGTGCTTTTAAACTCATGATCTAATAAAATAGATTTAATCAACTTTACATTAATAGCTGCCACCAACACTAACAATGTGTCTTCTTATAACTAGGTATCATTTTGGTCTCTGTTTTAGCAATATATCAGCAGCATTATTTCATTATATATATATATATATATATATATATATATATATATATATATATATATTATTCTATTCCAATACTGTATTTCAAAAGTTTGGAAAATAGTGAGAAGTGGCTATAAGAAAATTCTGCATTTCTCCCTAAAATTGCAACCAGTCTCTGAGTATTTGAGTTCCATAAGCTGTATGGGGAACGTAAGTTTTGCCTGTCTTTTCACTGTAAACCTAGACTCCACAATAATATCAAGTACATGGTATGTGCTTGGTAAATTTCCTAAATGATTGAAAATTTTAAAATGGCACCAACTAGTGATGGAACTATTTCTAGAGAAGCTACTTTTAATTTATCCTCAAAAGATCTCATTTTCATTTTGAAGTAATCATATTCTCATACAATACACATACATATTGTAAACCTTTGCAGATTATGAGTGAAATTTTGTTAGAAGGTAATTCATATAAATTGCCCCAAGTATAATAGTCAATGTTCTGCTCAGTAGCATGGACTCCAGGGCACCTCATCAAAATAATGCCAATCCTCACACCTTTCCACTGGCTTCTATAAGGGATGGCACAACCAGTAGGAAATACACACTTGATGTATTCCAGCACATACAAATACAGCAAAATTCACAATTATTTAAAACTTAGAGGATCTGTGACACTGAGTACCTGCGTAGGAGCAAAGCTATTGTTTTTTTTTTTTTTTCTTTTTTGAAAATAAGTGATACCTCCCAAAGGACCACACTTCCAGTAGGAAGAAACTACTGGATTATTTGTGGAGTTCTAACACACTGATATGATGTTAGAATAAATTACAGATTTACATTAAGATACCTGCTCACTGAGAAAAAAAAAAGTATGAGGAAAATTGAAGTCGGCTCATTGCAGAAATCTGAGAAACTAATTTTTATATGTTAATAAAATTCAGCCTGAGTAGTTCTATGTGTTAAACTTGGGGCAAATGTCTCTTTACTTTGAGAGTAAAGTCCCAGCTAAAAGATAGTGTCAGGACAGGATTCACTCTTCACATCAGTTAGGATTTTTTTTTTTGGGGGGGGGGGCGTTCATCAGATTACAGAGTGATACTTAGAAGTAATAGAGTCTTAAAGAGTCTTGCAAGAATCACCAGGGACGATGATAGAATTTATTGCATCCTCCACCGGAGCAAAAGTTAACACACTTGGAACTCCCAGCCTACCTCAATCCACAACCTCATAATGCACATTAAAGATATCTCTCTCCTTTTTTTTTTTTTTTGTTTTCCATGGGACTGAAAAGATATCAGAAAGACAGAAATCATCAGCTTCAGAGAAGAGTGTTTGAAGTTTCGCCTACAAATACCTGAGGTGGCATCATACCTGTACATGGATATTTGCTAGTGGTGGATTTCCTAATTAAATATGCCTACTTAATAAGTGTCTCTTTGGAATAGCATTGGTTTGGTTCTTGAAGGGACTGGCATTAATACATTGGTGGGACTTGGGAAAAGCTGGGAAAGTAACAAAAGAAAAATTGCTACATGTTTTGGAGATGGAGTCATCAGTGTCCATCTAAGCCTGATTTTGAAAAAAGAGAAACATATACTTTGTTATTCTCAATTTCAGCATACTAAATAAGCCCTTAATACTTCATATATGGACTATACAGAACTATTTAAGTTAAAAGTAAAATAATTCTTAAGTATTTTCTTAGACTTTCTTTTTTTTCTCAAACCTTTTTTAGGACTACTTCTAGGGTCACCAGAGAGAAATGTTCATAATACACAAAACCTGACCTTTGTGCTAACTCGACAAACCAGATAACTAACTTACAAGTGTCTGTGGCCTACTTTGCTTCTGTGAAGTAAAAATTCACTCTGGAAAAAAATATATCCTCCTTCAGCCTAAAGCATCTATTACCATATATGGCCTCAGCATTAATCACTCTTTCACCAGACCTATTTTTCTCCATTTAATCCATCCTGAATTGGTCTATTTCTATCATATATATGTCTCAATATGTCAAATTTGTTACCCTATTTTTATATCTGTTGATTTTTTACTATATCTTTCCTCAGAACAGTGTCCTTCCATTGTCAATATCAAATATTATACATATTCATAAAATTAATTTTATACTCTAAATTGTAAGTCAAATGTCTATGATAAATATTCATCAGATATCATCAGAAAGTAATAATTACTTTTGTATAAACTTATACTCTATTTCATATGTAGTTCTACTTGGCCCTCAATTAGTTGGACTTTGCAATATAGGTAATCATTTCCTTAACTACTTTCTCTACAAGGATAAGAATATTTTGTGGAAAAAAACTGAATTATTACTCGTTGTGTTTTTATTTTCCTTTACTGCCTTGTTGTAACTTCACATATTTTTTGACAAATCTTAGGCTTTGGTTTACAGGTATTGTGAGATACCTCCAAAAGACTTGGTACTAAATGAGAATATGTAGTGATCTAGCTGGACATTCTATAAACTCAGTCTGGGGGAACTAACTGGGTTACACTGGTATTACAGAAATATATTATTTAAGTATGTTTGACATTGGGCCAACTGGCCTCAAAATCTCAATAATTATTTAAGTAACATTTAGAAAATAAAAATCCAATGACAGGATGAGCCACAAATCTGGGAGATTTAATATTGACATCCCACATATATGGGGCATATTCCCAAGATAACTGTACATAATAGTCAACATGCAAAACAAAGACTGGAAACTAAGGAATGCTTCTGTCCAAAGGATGATGAAACATAAATAACAGTATTGGAATTGGGTGGCTCTGCAATCTTCAAATGAAATCACAAAGAAAAATAATAAACATGGAATAGGATTAAGTCAGAAAGTCATTTTTGTTGATTGGTTCAAGAGGGGTGTCAGAGGAAGAGGAGTTACTTTATGTAAGAGCCTTCCTTCTTCCCAGGTCAAATCTACAAAAAAAGGAGATTCTCCATGAGTACAAAATTTCCTATTGTCTGAGTGAGTATATTGATTATAAGCTACCCAAGATGGCAGGGGTAAAGCTGCAAAACTGTTTCTCCCCTATGTTAAGAAAGGCTTTGTGAACCATACCTGACCCTGGATGCAGTTGGGGAGTGGGATGCAATTGTGGGAGTAGAGCAGGTGCTGCCAAAGAGTTGCTCAACAACTCTGGGATTACTACTTCATAATCAAACAATTGTGGAAATTATATCACATTTAAAAACTATTTTTAGTTATGTTGAAGGATATTATTATCAATATTAGAAAGACAAATCATGAGCATTTACTGCTACTTTATTAAATTAAATATGATTAATATTGCTAAGAAAACTTCTATGGGACTTCTCAAGTGAACATATCTAAAATGCTGTCAGTTTTGTAAGAATAACACCAAGGACATTAACTCATCATCATCAACACCTTACCCTTCTCCCAAACTTAATCCTGTGCGTTAAGTAGGAGCTAACATTACCAATATTAGAGGTACATTCATTTTTATTAACATTTTTATTAATGACATGTACCATATGGAACTCTGTAGGTAGTATAAAATGAGATGTATGCAAATGGAATTAGGCTGTTAAGCTACCATTGTGTAAGAGATGACTTTTATTTGATAACTACAATTTGAAAAAAAAATATTCAGTTATCTATTCATCAAATATTTATTAAGAACCCAATACATTAAAAAGAATGTCTTGGAAAGTTAAGATAAACATATAGTAAGGCATAGTCTCCATCTTAAAGTTTCACAATGTGCAAAAAAAAATAGATCTTCAGACAGAAAATAAAATTGATTAAAGAATAAAGTCTAGGATGGAGAAGCAATGTAGAAATAAAATAATTAAATCTATCCACTTGGGATCAGAAAGGCTTCCCGAATAATACTATGTTTGAGATGAATTTTTAGGAATAAAGTGAAAGTATAGTTGGACAAGATTGGAAGAGTGTGTATTAAGTCAAATGGAGCAGACAGCACATGATACGCAAAAAGCTTATGAAACAGCACAACTGCATTCAATGAACTTGTAAAAGCTTGTATCAAAGAGTACAATGAAATAGTTTTCAAGATATGTGTAGCTGAGGAGATCGTAACAGAAGCAAGATGTTGCAGGGTATTTCCGGCATACTGATGGGCGGGGATTTTATTCACAAGGCAAGTGTCAGCATACTTTCTGTGTAATAGGTAATTACTCAACTCTGTTCTTATAGAATGAAAACAGTCATAGACAATGTATAAATGAATGTAGAAGATTGTGTCTCAATAAAGCTTTATTTACCAAAACAAGCCACGCGATGGATTTAATCTTTAGGCTAATAACGTTTGTCAACTCCTGTAAAGAATCTGTAATAACAATAAAAAATAATAAAAATAATAAAAAAAAAGAATCGGTAATAAAATGTGTTGAAAAAATTATATTAAGTATAAAAATACTTTGGTAATTTTATAGTGGATGGACAGAAAGATACCAGATTGAGTTAGATAAGTCATTTTTCTAGTAATAAATACATTTTTGATAGTTCAATGCATTGCAATGATTGAGTATAAAGACTGAGTTAGACAACATTTAGGAAGCATAATCAACAGGACTTTGTGTTTAGTTGATATAAAACGGTACAGAGGGTGCTAAAATCATGGGATAGTAGAAAGTGAATTAAAATGGAAGAATAAATTTGAAGTGAAGAGTTAATGATAAATTCAGGATTAGACCCTACAAGTGATTATAGTTACAGATGAGCTTATGTTATCTGTAATAGCTGGGATCTCAGAAGACATATCTTGCTGTATTGATTTGGTGACCATTAGCCTGATATTGATAGTTAAAATCTTAAAGGTGATATTACACAGAAATAAGGTATGAAAACCGATAAATCCCATAGTGACACCTATTCATAGCAACTCTTATTTATAGTTTCTCATTAAATAATAAACATGAATTTTCTATCAGAACTCTATTCTCCTATACTCTGAGTTCATGATATCAGATCAGATAGACTCTATCCCATTCAGAAATGGACCCTAATTGGTCTAAACTAGCAGTTTTCCATTCTGACTGGTCCTTTTACTGGTCCACTACACAATCAGCATTGTGTGGGTGTTTAGAGGAAAGGATGCTACTGGTATAATTTCCCTAGGGTAAGGGATGCCAACTGCCATCAAATGCTTTGCTCCTGTGCAAAGAACCGTCCTACTCAAAATGGCCATTGTCAAACAGTGACCTACACTAGTCTGCATCCTGCACTCATTGTTACGGTCCTCTCGACAGGAATTTGAATTATCAGAGCCAACCTGTGGCTGAACATTTACTCCGGGGCTTCATGGAGAGCCACCAGGCAGTTTTCCCTTAGGTTTATACTTGGAAGCTCACAGTTTGGCTCTGTTCTATTCTTCCTAGCATATTTTTTTTCTAAAAAAAAAAATGAATCTTATACATGGAGGAGGAAAATCAAGTCAATCCTGGAAAAAGAACATAAGTACATCTTGGTAACATATTTTGATTAACAAAGTGAAACTCAGCCTACCCTTAGATTATTCTGTTACTTAAACTAATATTCTCTTTTTGCATAAGCCAGTTGAAAATATATTTTCTACAAAAAAGGAAAATCTGAAAAGGAGCCATGAATAGAGAATCCCAGGGAATATAAAAATGTAAAGTAAAATCAGAATAATAGGAGGGAGAGGAAGAAAGAACCAGAAATGACCAGTAACACAGAAGAACCAGGAGTAATAATTTTATGAAAACCAGGGGAGAAAAAAATTTAAAAGGAAATGGCCAACAGTGTCATCTGCTCAAGGATAATGAGACTTGATGAAAAAGTTTTATATATGGCAATAGAGAAACCAATGTCCAAATCTGCCAACTTCATTTCAGGTGCAGAAGCCAGATGGCAACTTTACTACAATTGCTTTTTGGACCCATCCAGTTATGTACCTACTTTTATCAAGACGTGATGAGATTACTTACACAGTACAAGGACATAAAAAGGATGAAGAATTACTGATATTAAATGTCTGGTTGAAATGTATACAGTTCACAAAAAATAATTACTTGAATCATAAATCCATACACTAATTCATATATGTATATATACCCTAAATATTGAATGCTATAACTGTTATTCACAATTATAGTGATGGGGGGTTAATGACAAACTATTTTTATGAGGAAGTTAATGTAACACCAAGTGGAGTCAGCTTGAGAAAAGTTTTTTTACCTCGATTTCATATAGAGCCTTCTCTTTTCCCTATTGTCAAACACATTATTTTTACTGCTCCTCCACTGATGTTCCGGCTCACTCATGCAGCATGGAAATTAATGTTGAGTTGTCACTTGCTTATATAACCTTGCAGTAAATAAAGAATAGCAGATGGCACATCCTGAGATGCAAAGGAGGTTATCTTAGGGATGGGTTGAAGAGAAACTGTTTCTATGGGACTCTGAAAGAGTACTTCGCTTAGATTGAAAAGAGAGTAAATGAGACATCAGAGAAGGAAGACAAGACTTCAAGAAAACAGGATGGAGAAGAGTGTGACTCCAAATGATAAGAAATAGATTATCTTTCCTAGTGATTGATCTGTGGGTGAACCATGGGTTCACCCGCAGATGAGTGAGCAAGTCAGGCCAACTATTTGCTGAGACAGCCACTGCCTGTTGTGGTTTGGGATAAGTGAGACTTCCCCAGGAGATTCTGATATGAACACCAGGGAAGTTAGAAGGGTGATGTGCAAGCAAAAATGGCATGATCCTCTAATACTAAGCAATTCTAAACTAGGTCATACCCACACATAATCAGGAACTTTGTAATTATGAGGGAGAAATATGCCGAAACTCATACTGACTAGGGAGTTAATGATGAATTATATTAATTAAACTTATTAATATAATCCTAGGGGGTCCTATAAGTTAACTTCTTGGAAAATCAATACCTGGGGAAAGTCATGCAAGAATGCACCATAAATATTTGAATCTGACATGATGTTTTAATAGCAGAGATCTCCCATATTGCTCCATGTATAATTACTCAAATTTTAGACTCTTCAATTACTGTCTTCATTGACAATAGTTTCAGAGTTACCATCCTATTTGTGCACATTGTTGAAAATAAAGTAATGGTGTATTTCTCCTTTACCATCCAATTGTATATATAATTCAGGATTATTGCTGACAAAGAATAACTTCTGAAAAGTTTATTACTTGAAAAATTAACAGGACACAAAAACCTATAGTCTTTGATAATTTCTCTGTTGTCCTATTTGCACTGAACTTCCCTACCTACCCCATGGCCAAAAGACCTGTGTTACACAGTATTTACATCAGACCCACTGGCAATTGCCCTGTGCAGCCCCTTCCTCCATCACAGCTTGAACATAGTTTATTTAGCATTTCTTTCAAGGCCTTTTTCATAACAGAAGTTGTTTGCTATAAAATCTATGCTACGTATTGTTACAGAGCCCTTCATTAGAACTACATCCACACACACTACACGCACACAAAAGTGGATCAAGTTTTACTGGATAATAATGAAAAGAAATAAATACTTATGGGAGTCAAAAGGAACCACTCTCCCTTTCTGATTATTAAATATCCAGAAACTCTGGTATGTGTAATAGATGCTACCTTGTTTCTGGAATTGGAATATGGGGAAATGTTACCTCTATTGCTAAGAGATAACTCTCAAGTCCTGGGGAAGGTTCATGATAGAGGCCCATTGCCTGAATCCCATTGCTTCACTTGCCAATTCAGGAACACATAAACCAAATGATCAGAATTCAGTATATGTGGGAAGGCTCCCCGATCTCCATTCTCTCTTTAAATCATCATAGCAAATTATCATTTCATTGTTACAGGACAAAATGGATTTCCTACAGACCAAAACTTAACACACAGTTGAATCATTTAATGATTTCCATTACCTGCTTATTATCTCTTGAAGTGAAATTTTTTACTAAGACTTTAATACTGAGTTCTGTCCCTGTTATTGTCACAGCCCATTTATTTTATGAACTTGCTTTCTGTCATGTACTGCTTTGGGAAAGTCATAGGCATACCATAAAAATACATATATTTTTTTTTTGTATTTTGGGTCCTCTCAGAGGCAGATACTGAGCCAAGAATTCAAGTGTGTGTAATTTATTTAAAAAGTACTCCCAGGAGGGATCCCTGGGTGGCGCAGTGGTTTGGCGCCTGCCTTTGGCCCAGGGCGCGATTCTAGAGACCCCGGATCGAATCCCACGTCGGGCTCCCGGTGCATGGAGCCTGCTTCTCCCTCTGCCTGTGTCTCTGCCTCTCTCTCTCTCACTGTGTGCCTATCATAAATAAATAAAAATTTTAAAAAAATATATTAAAAAAAAAAGTACTCCCAGGAGATGCTAGCAAGTGAATGGGAAACAGGATAGAGAAGTGGGAGAAGCCAAATATGCCTGACACTATATGAAGGCCTAGGAGTAAATAAGGCCTAGGAGTCATTCTTCTTTGAGACAAATGAGCAGGATGTTTGTACTCCAAGTTAGGTAATCATTAGCTAAGAGCATCCATAGGAGGAGAAAATGAACATAAAATTCTAGCCACTTCTGATCCTCCGTGAGGGGCTCTAATGGCCCAAAGTTATCCTCCAATGAAGTTTGTAGGGGCAAGGAGTTAGTAAAGCACACAGGAGCCTGGCGGGAATGATGGCATGCAGGACTGGTAAAAAAGGATCAAAGCCAACCTGATGAAGCAGAGCTCTGGAAAGGTGGTAAAGAGCTCCCCCAGAGAAAACCTACTTAACTGATCAAAATTAGTAAAGTACAATCATTTAAAATCTCTGGAGATTAATCAAAGTGCCCTTCTAACAAACTACAACAAAATCTACAGAACTAATTAAGAAGAGTGGGGAGCCAGGGCCTCTGAGCTGGGTGCTGCATTCATCTCTGATGGCTACATGGTGAAGAGCTATCTCAACAGACTGAGCAGCCATGGGGCAGCTCCCTCAGCTTCAGGCTGCGGTAGAGTGATTCCTAGTGGATGTGGCATATCCCACCTGGCCCTATCCTGAAGAAGATCTATGCTGCACTAAATTGAGGCATGAAAGGGTAGAAAGGGATCCATTGGCTTGAGCTTTATGTTTGACATTTTAGAGGTATGAACAACTTGGTATTTTTAAGGATTGTGGGACTGTGTGGTGGATGCTAATAAGTGCCTCTGATGCATTATAATGAGTAGATATGAGTTTCAAGACAGATAACTATCATCTTAAAGTAAGCTATACAAGACATGTAGGGATCCATGACTACATTTTTTTTTTAAGAGAGAGATAAAAGAGGGAAGGGGCAGAGAGAGAGAGAATTTTAAGCAGGCTCCACGCTCAGGGTGGCGCTGAATGTGGAGCTCTACTTCACAGCTCTGAGATCAAGACGTGAGCCTACATCAAGAATCAGACACTTAGCCGACTGAGCCACCCAGATGCCCCCTATGACTACATTTTAAGAGACTCTCATCACCTGCAGCTGGAGAAGTGACAGAGCAGAAAGCAGGCACAGTACTCAATAGAATGAGCAGTCGAATTTCAGAGAAGACAACATGTTTAGGCTGTGCAGATCCCTTCATGCCAAAGTGAGGGCCCAAGAAAGTAGTCCTTATACTTGAAATGGGGATATCTCAGTAGAAGTCTAATTGTCTTAATCCCTCAACTTTCTCAGCTTGTCTAAAAAGTATGCTTGTAAAAGGAAATTGTCATTATTGATTAATTCAAATGACTATTATTTTCTATAGGTTAGGACTTATGGTTGGAAATGATATTTCAAAATGGTCTATTATCAATAGGATTAATGGGTCCCAGTAGAGCAGAGGCCAGATGGCAACATTTAACCATCAGAGGCAGGGTGGATGTAATTACCATATATGGTGGCATATTTGGAATGACAGCCAGTTTGGAATGGTCAGGAGCTTACAGAGATATATAGTAGTGACTAAGAGACTATGATGCTCTTACAGGCGATATAGATAGGCACCCAGCCACATTATCACTTAAGGTGTGTAATCCAAAGGACATGAAGAAAGGATTAACTGAGAGCAGCCTCTCCAATGGAACGTCATGTGACATTTGGATGTAGTTTTTGCATATAAATCCTGCCATCTAAATGGAACCATAATACAAGGTTATCACAATGAGCAAAACCTGAGGACTAACACACACAACTGCATATCTCTACTTGGATACCCTCTGTTTTGAAGAGGAGAAACAGAAAGGCAGGCAGACCAATCCCTGCCCAAGAACTTTTCCTTAAAATATTTTCATACTGCAATAAGAGCAAAGACATAATACAAATAACACTCTTTTTGGGGATCCCTGGGTGGTTCAGCGGTTTGGTGCCTGCCTTTGGCCCAGGGCATGATCCTGGAGTCCCAGGATCGACTCCTGCATCGGGCTCCCGGCATGGAGCCTGCTTCTCCCTCTGCCTGTGTCTCTGCCTCTCTATCTCTCTGTCTCTCATGAATAAATAAATCAATCTTAAAAAAGAAAAACAAAAAAACAAATAACACTCTTTCTCAGTGAGCTCTCAGATCTTATCTCTATCCATTCCCCCTTTGGATGCTTAAAATATTGGAAGAGGGTGATTTTTGAGAACAGAAAAAAATGTTTGAGTGTGTTTTAATCTTAATCTGTTTAAACTACAGTGAATTTTATTATATTAATCCAGAAAAATGCTACATGTTGAATGCATGAAACATTCTTTCTTTATTTTCACTCTAAAAACACTACATTCCTCTATAAACAGTAATAAAGGATTGACATCTGTGATGGCATATTGTACTAACAATACTTCAATTATCTACTTTGATGATTGATCCTTATGTCTTTACAAAATGCTTTGCTCAAAATCTTAATAAGCAGTCCTTCAGACATAAAATTCATCTCTTCTCTCTTGAATAACTGGCAGCTACTTTGGTCAGAATGGCACATGAGATATCTTTTAAAATTTTTAATTGCAAATATTGTAAATATAAAAATTGTAAAAATAAAATATTTCATTGTAAATATAAAGTTTTAACTCCTTTATCTTGTTTATTTTTATCAATGCATGTTCATTTCACTTTGTCAGTGCCATAATCTATTTATAAACATTTCAAATTATGTATATTAAAGTGTTGATTAATTCAGTTTCTAAAAGATAGAGTTAATTTTCCTAGTGAAAAAGAAGTGGAGTGGCAAATACGTCCGAGAATTTTTTTTTAAAGATTTTATTTATTTATTTGACAGAGGGAGCACAAACAGGGAAAATGGAAGAGGGGGAGGGAGAGGGAGAAGCAGACTCCCCACAGAGCGGGGAGCCAGATGAAGGGCTCAATCCCTGGACCTTGAGATCATGACCTGAACCAAAGGCAATCACTTAACCAACCAGGCGCCCCATCTCAGGATTTTATTGATAAATTTCACTGCCAGTCATGTCAGTAAAGGTAATGCAATGTTTATATACTTCCACTTTTTTTATCTATAAAGAATAATAATCTATAAAATAACACAGTACTTTATGAAAAATCTTATTAAAGATATTTGAAGTGATTCAAAATAAATTTTATGGTTATCTGAAACTAAATTTAAGTGCTATCATGAGAAAGTTATTTTATAGCATTACTTTTTTTTTACAAGATGATTGTATGTGCTACTTATGTTCTGCTTTAATTTTCTGTCAATAAATTCATGTTTCAATAAAATAATACATAATTTTCTACTAAAATATACAATACTTAGTAATGTTGCAACTAAATGGTAGCAATAAATAATGGAAACTGATGTGAAAATAATTAACCTGCAAATAAGATTTAGCAAATTGACTTATGGGAGTGGAATGGACATAATCCTGACTTATGACTTGAATGTGAAGAAGGCATTTCCACTGAACATATGCAAAACATTGGGAAAGTGTCTAAGGTCTCTGGGCTTTAAATTTCTTTTTAACTCTAAAATTCCAAAATCTGGGTCACAATCATGTAAAGAAGGGAATTTTCTATGTGAAATATTTATGACTCAGATCAAAATGTGTACCATATCCGAGAAACTTGGAAACATTTGGAATCATTTTCTTTAATTATAAGTAAATATAACTTGGCCAAAACCTAAGCAATTTAAGAATGAACAGAAATAAGGGGGGGGGGGCGATTAGCAGCAGTTTAAAAATCCATTCTTTTATTTTACCAAAGCAACCACCTTAGAAAAGTAACCCAGCCTTATTCTTTTTAAACATGCTAATGATAGACCACCAGGCAATAAGTCAATGGCATTTCTTGTGGGAGAGTCCTTATTAATGGGATGATTTGAATAGAATGTACCTGGCCTGTCTTGGCTGCTTTATATCAAAGAAACCTGGAAACTACAGATTTATGGGGAATAACTTCCCCAAAAATATCAGGTAAGCTATGTAAGTCTAAAATGGTGCTGTTTCATGAGAAAACATTTTCTTTCCATATAAGTGAAGTGAGTATATACATTACTTGAAGATTCCACATGTGAAAATATTTATAAACTTTATATGTTAAATGTGGGCCAGGATTTGATATAGTGGGAGTAGTAGTGGTAAATCTGGAGACCTTTTTCTGGGTTGGGTAAGCTCCTTGTGATGACCTGCATATATGAAATTATCAATGATCCTTTATACTAAGTAAGTCATCTGATTCCTATGAACCTAATTTGACAAACTGGTATTCCATGTTATTTCAAAATGTCAACAAAAAAGAAGTTTTCTATCTGAAATATATCATACATTAAACAACAAATGTTGGAGAGGATGTGGAGAAAGGGGAACCCTCTTACACTGTTGGTGGGAATGCAAACTGGTACAGCCACTCTGGAACATAGTGTGGAGGTTCTTTAAGAAGTTAAAAATAGAGCTACCCTATGACCCAGCAATTGCACTACTGGGTATTTACCCCAAAGATATTGATGTAGTAAAACACCAGGACACCTGCACCACAATGTTCATAGCAGCAATGTCCACAAGAGCCAGACTGTGGAAGGAGCCATGATGCCCTTTGACAGATGAATGGATAAAGAAGATGTGGTCTAATACACAATGGAATATTGCTCAGCCACCAGAGAGGACAAATGCCCACCATTTGCTTCAACATGGATGGAACTGGAGGGTATTACACCGAGTAAAATAAGACAATCGGAGAAGGACAATCATCATATGGTTTTGCTCATATGTGGAATATAAGAAATAGTGAAAAAAGATTATAAGGGAAAGGAGGAAAACTGACCAGGGAAAAATTAGAGAGGGAGACAAACCATGAAAGACTCCTAACTCTGGGAAACAAAGAGTTGTGGAAGGGGAGGTGGGCGGGGAATTGGGGCAACTGGATGACAGGCACTGAGGAGGGCACTTGATGGGACAAGCACTGAGTGTTATACTATGTTGGAAAATTGAATTTTAATAAATAGTAGTATATTATTAGTATAATATAAATAAATAGTATATATATATCATGTATTTTCTGAATTATATTTATATTTATTGCCATGAGGTATCAACAAAGATTACTGTTTTATTTCTTTTATACATCAAAGAAATATTGCTAGTAAGTATAGAGATGTTTGGGAAATATTTTTCCTAATAGTAATACTAATAGTTAATAATTTTTCCTAATAATGTTTATCAATCAAACTAAATATTTGAACTACAAAGTATGCATCTGTTTTTATTATTAGCAATACAGATGGTATTGACCTCAACAAACACACAAACCATAGTGATCTTTTTCTACTATTATTTTACATTTCACCATCATTTATACAATGAGATACTTAGCCACTTAAATACATTCATGAAGTGATATAGGCAATTCTTGTTTATAACTACTACACATTAAATTGTTACTAATGATATAATCAATTGGGGGATTCAGTGATATTGAGGGAAAAGGAATTTGAGAGTTCTCCTGCTTTATGCTTAACTCCCCCCCAAAAAAAATACTTTATCAAGTTAATTATGACAGCTTATGTTCAAAAACAAAATGTAAAATGATGTGTTAAGAATGCCACAAGGATGGGGCACCTTGGTGGTTCAGTGAGTTGAATATCCAATTCTTGAATTCAGTGCAGGTCATGATTTCAAGGTTGTAGGACCGAGCCCCATATTGGGCTCCATGCTCAGAGAGGAGTCTATATGGGATTTCTCTCTCCATCTTCCTCTATCCCTCCTCCTGTTCATGTTGTTTCTCTCACTTTCTCTCTCAAAATAAATAAAATCTTAAAAAAAAAAGAATCTCACAATGAGGACCTGAGGTTATGTTTTATATACCTGAAATAGAATTCAAACATTATCCCCAGAACTCTAACACTTTAGACATGCAGGCATAGGAAAAGTTCAAATCTGTATGATACTCAACTAATCACAAAGTTTTTATATTTACATATGCTCATAAAAATAGTCATCAAAATTAGTTCTCATTTCTTTCAGAAAATTAGTTCTTGAAATAGTCATTATAAGTCATTATTTTAAAAAATAATTAAAATTTTAAAAATTCAAAAATATATGCTTGCAAATTTTGTCAAAGTTCCTTTACTCAGTATCAGCTTCGGTCAGTACGTATATAGGTAGGTTTATGTTCTATATTTGGCAAGTCAATGATCTGATTAATGTTCATCTAGACAAAATGTGCTTCTCACTAGAGTCATATTTTGGAACTTGAAATATATATGATGACTTTGAAAGCTATATATGTTTTATAAGTTATAATTGTATTCAGCTGTCTTCTGACAGTTAAAGACGGGAAGTTCCTAAAACATACATACATATACATGTTTTTATATACATGTTATACATGTTTTTATATAGAAATATATGTATTTAATGATGAAAAAATACTCAAAAATAGTTACAATTATTTACTCCTGTTTTAAGCTGGTTCAACACACCGAAGTAATAACATAGCTATGGTGCCAAAAATAAAACAAAAGCAGAAAGCAACTATTCTAAGAAAACTTGGTCAGGTCTTCTAAGTGTCGGCAGTTCTAAGGACACTTTTATACTCTTAAAGTTGACTGAGGACCCTAAGGGGGCTTCTCCTTGTGTGTCTTATATTTATCAATATTTATTGTATTAGAATTAAAATGGAGATATTTAAAAATACTTAATCTAAAATAACAATAAATAAGAATATGTTAACATAGGTAATATTTTTATGAAAAAAATAGCCATATTTTCCAAACATACATACTGGAGTTTGTGTAATTATTTTACATTTTGGTAAATCCCTCTAAGGTCAGCTAGAGTCTCTGATCAGCTTCTCCATTTGATTTGTTGCAATATCACTGCCATGTAGTTTCTGGAAACCTTAAGTATATACTCACAAGGAAGAGTAATGGAAGAGACAAATAATACTTTATTATTATTTGGAAAATAATTTTGACTTCTATGATATCTTAAATGACCTCAAGGACTCCTAGAACTCTACAGATCTTCCTTTCTTAGAGAACCTGAGCCTGAAATCATGAGCACCGAAGAATAGTTATTACAAAACCTCATCAAGTTAAGAACACTAGGCATGTTCTTAAATCTTATGATATTAGGGACAGAGAGTGAGACATCCTAGCTGATTTCCTTCTGGTGCCCAGTGACCCATGGTCATTGAGCTATACTCAATAATTCCAAGAAATTAATATTAATATTCTCTAAGTTGTTTTCCTTGGATCCAAATCTATGATGTTTGGATATTCATACCTGACTATCCCTGAGAAAACTAACGCTTATTTTTCACTTTACTTTTGAATTTTTCTACCAGAAATCTCTAGAGTGCACATAAGTACCAATATTGCTCTCTACCCTATTGTGGAATCTAGACAAATTCAGTGCCTGAGCAGGGCAGGTTTGTGCACCAAGAGGCAGACCATAACAGCTATCAGTTCAGAAGTCTGTGTGAGAAATAAGCTTCCAGGAGCTTGCATTCCCACCACCTGCTTTCTGAACTCACAGCCAATGCTCCTGCTTGCAGCTACATCAATATCTAAGGAACATAAAGTATTCCATCTGCTCTTCTTCATCAAGGGGAATGAAAAAGGGCTATTTTTGTGCCATGCGTACCATGCCTGTAATGCAGTCACCAGCCAAGACTGTTATCACCTGAGTAAGACTGACTGAGTTTGAACTGAGTGACTCACTTACCAGCGCTCTATTAAACTTACCATGCCTGAAATTTCTCAACTACAAAAGGAAGATAACGTGCCTATCTAATAGCACTGTCATGTTAGAATATATGTGGCCCAGAGTCAGAGAGTAACAAATGTCACCTGTTTGCTGTACTTAGATCATTTCTAATAATTTAGCTCACTACTATGTTAAATCTCATGGCTTTTACAGCTTTATTAAAACAAGAAAAAGAAAAAGAAAGAAAAATTAATCACATGTTTCAGAATATACTTTGGTGGTTGTTATTTTAAGGACTTAAAATTGTGGAAAGGCAGATGAACAGGATTCTTCCTAATGTTCTAAAGAGGCTCAACATTTTTTCTAAGGGAAAAATGCAACAAAACAAAGTGTTTGTAGAGCAACAGATTGAGCAATAGCATCCAGAATTTGAAATTATTATTTTTCTTACCTCCATTCAAATCCCATCCCACTCAGCCATATCATTTAAACATTTTGCAAGGCTTCATTCCATTCGGTGGTATATGAAAGCATAATAGGTGTACGTGTGTGCTTATACATATGTGCATACTTGTGGGTGATGAGCAGGATTCACCATGTCAAGAAAAACTCTGTCCTGGTGGCTTTTATTCTCGTGATTGCCATTTAAGAAAACTTTCCTGAACAAGTTCTGAATGTTCGCATGTAAAATGGGAAGTACTTGTAATCATGCCCTTCCTTGAAAATTAGAGAGATTTAGGGAGATTTAAAAAAGAAGATGCAGTATAGCATATGCATAACATACTCAAAGACCTGTGAAAACCGCAAGAAACACAACCTAGATACAATTATCCTAACAAGTTATGTGATTTACACTTACCTCTGCTTTATTAAATATGCTTTGATAATGATTGTGAATTTTAGTGAGCTAGTATGTGATTTTAACCACAGATTATGGTTTATTGATAGTTGGTACCATAGTTTATCAGTAATCGCATACAAATAGAAGTTTTTATTAATAAAGACTTTATAGCTTCATTTTCAACTAAAAACATGTCAGTGTAACTCATAGAAACCACAAATTTACTAAGGAAAGCCTGGAGCTAGAATGGCTAATGCTTCAGAAATCAGGTTATAGCACAGAAGTTGGAGTTTGGCATATAATTCATACATATATATCCAGCCATCCACATATTTCACAAGCACCTGCCACGTATCAGGTAATACTAAACAAGAGACAGGAAACCTTGCATGTACTCTTTTCTTGTGTGTGACAGGTCAAAGAGTTTATCCTGAAACAGAAGAGTTTCAAGAGAATCCTACCACTTGTGGAGGTCCAAGGTGGTCTAGTTATATAGAAGGACATAATTTCACAAACTATTCTCAGTAGAAAAGCATGTCTTTAAAAAATTCCAAAAATAAAACTCAAGCTTAAAGATCATACTGCTGCATCACTGAAGTACTTAAAGCTTACTTTCAATTCCTAAAAACCAAATGTACAAAGTGAGCTTTTTGGTGACATTACCAGTACTCTTGTGAGACCAGTCCACTCAAATAATTATCTATTGCTTTACCTTTAAAAAAAAAAGTCACCCAGGGTGACTATTCCTTGAGAAGATGAAAGAAAGCAGCTTTTAGAGACAAGTGGAGCAAATGGCCACAAAAAGAAAGATGAGGTGCCAAAAGCATCAATGTTGTCAAGAGATAGGGCGACCCAAAAGATATGGAGGAGGCCTCCAGTGGAGAGGCATGATCCTTACCTGGGAATTAGAGTACATGAGGTGTGGTTTGGAACACAGATCCATTATCATTAGGAACAGTTGCATTTATCCTATAGATTTGCATTAAAGATTATGGTGCCCTTTTTGGGGGGAGTAGGGTAGGTTGAGAGAGGAGTAAGCAATAGAATCTTATATATGTTTGATCTTCAAAGAATGTTTATAAAAAACAACTTGTCGATATTTTAAAAATAAGAATGCTTGCACAGAATTCTATTTATTGCTTCTCTTGTTTTATCATTTCAAAGCGGCTTTTATTTTGAGATAATTGTATATTCATGCATTTGTAAGAAATAATAGATTCTGTACATGCTTTACCTTGTTTCACTCAAGGGTTGTATCTTGTAAAACTATAGTGCAACATCACAACTAGGGTATTCACATTGATGCAGTCAAGATACAGAAAAGTTTGAGCCCCCTGCCCAAAGAAAATTTCAGGTGTTCTTCTCTTATAGCCACATTCACCTTTTTCTCCCCAGCCTTAGCCCTGTCCCTAGCTTTGGCAACCACTCATCTGGTGTCAATTTCTCTAATGTTCTCATTTTAAGCATGTCATAATAAATGAAATCATATACTATTGAGTTTTTTTTTCCACTCAGAATTTTTTCCTTGGAGATTCATTTCAGTTGTTGCATTTATCAACACTTAATTCTTTTTTTCTGCTAAGGAGTATTCCATGGCATGGATATATGCAGCATTGTTAAAACACTCTCCTACTGAAGGCTGCCTGGGTTGTTTCCAGTTTGGGGCTATTGTGAGAAACCACATTCATTTGCACAGATTTCTTAGGAATATAAATTTTAATTTCTTTGGAATAAGTGCCTAAATGCAATTGCTGATCATATGGTAAACGTATACTTTAAAATATTGCTAAGCTAATTTTGAGTGGCTGCATCATTTTGCATTTCCAGCATCAATGCATGTGAGTTCTAGTTTCTCAATATCCTCTTCAACATTTCGTCTTGTCACCATTTTTCAGTGATAATGATAGGTATGCACTGATGTCTCAGTGTGGTTTTCATTTGTATTTCCCTAGATTCTCTTCTATTGTATTTTCTTTTATATATTGTTTTATTCCTCAATGGCCTTGAGATTAATAATTTTTCAAATCATTGAAAGTTAACATTTTTTTCAAAAGGAATGGGAAAAAAATACTTAAATGTCCAAATTGCTTGGTTTCAGTGGGAGTTCAAGTGATAAGCAGACTCTGGAATGAATGAAAGTGTTTGTTAATCCTGATAATATGGATCTTGGGTGGATACAACATTCAGTCCATAACAGATACATGTATATCAAAAGACTTCTCACATGAGTCTCCCAAACATGTGGTTGTAATCAACTCAGGTTCTATCTTCAAGGTCCAGACAAAGATGGCAAGGCTCTCTGACTTCATCACCCATTCTTTACCATACCTCAAAAATATAATCTCAGATTCTTATAACATTTACCTCTTCGTTGTTCTCAAAACAATATTTCTGTTAACATAGCCATTCTGCCCCCACACCCTAGTTTTTAACAAGCCTAACATTCTCCACAGATACAATGATAAATGTAGGGACAGAATCAAAATGTCCTTACATTAGTCTTTCTATTTTATACAACTAGTTCTGTTTAAAAAACATTCTAACATAAAGACTCGTTTTCAAATACTATTTAGGATAATCCCTATCCTATAAATTCAAAACCTGGAAACATCCTTTCCAAATCTTTGTTTCATTTTTCCTAAGGGAAATGTACTTTTGACTCATTTTCCCTATCTAAATCAGCAACTATCAGGGATCTTATTCTAATTTTATTGCTGAGATAAAACCAAGTATAAAGAAAAAATGAGCATGTAAAAGTAATAGGTGAGAGATTAAAAATTAAGGACTGATTGAAATAATTGTTTTCTATTGACGGAAGTTCCTGTATTGAGACCATTTGAGCATGGATAGGATTTATCTGTATACTGGTTTAATTGAAATTTTGGTGTTTTACATGGTAGCTGATTTTACAATTGAAAAGAGTAGAAATTGGCTTTGTTAATATTCACCTTCCTTATTTTTCAGGAGCTAAAATTTTGGATATTTGAGCTTTTAAGTCATAAGTTGCATCTGTTATTCTTCTGGTCTGTCTCTACTGCATTCTTTGAGCTTGTAACTTTAAGAGAACTACCTCAATGTATATAATCAATAGCAAGGGGATCCCTGGGTGGCGCATCGGTTTGGCGCCTGCTTTTGGCCCAGGGCACGATCCTGGAGACCCGGGATCGAATCCCACGTCGGGCTCCCAGTGCATGGAGCCTGCTTCTCCCTCTGCCTATGTCTCTGCCTCTCTCTCTCTCTCTCTCTCTCTCTCTCTCTCTCTGTGTGTGTGTGTGTGTGACTATCATAAATAAATAAAAATTAAAAAAAAAGATTTAAAAAAAAATCAATAGCAAGTAGTGTTCTTTTCTTCTTCACCTTTTTCTCTAGATCTCCTATATAGGGGTAAAGACCCAAAAGGGGACTACATTTGAATATACTCCTAGACCAAACACAAAAAAAATCACATAACCCAAACTGGAAACTGTCCTGGTTTCCCCAAAATGCTAATTCTGACCTTAAGCTAAACTTAAGCTTTCTTCCTGTCAGCATGATTTTACAGTTTCCTAAATAATTAGCTACACACAAATCAAATTGTGCAATGAAAATAAAGGTAAATTTCTAGTAACCAATCACAAGAGAAAACAGTGTACTTACCTGTAAGCATAGACGAAGTATTCATACACAAGAAGAATAACAGGTGGAACCCCTGAGTGTGATCTTACACAATTTAATTAGAACAAAAGAGTAAAATAAAAAGCTTGTAAAATCTATCTAACAATAGAAAACAAAGTGGCTGCCATTATCATTGGTACAGAACTATAATTAACACATGGGTGGCTCAGTGGTTGAGCATCTGCCTTCAGCTCAGGGCGTGATCCCGGAATCCCTGGATCGAGTCCCCTATCTGGCTATCCAATGAGAGCCTGCATCTCCCTCTGCCTGTGTCTCTGCCTCTCTCTCTGTGTCTCTCATGAATGAATAAATAAAATCTTAAAAAAAAATCTAAGAGTATTACATATAAAGTTCCAAAACACATACATTCTGGAGTGGTCCCAAAAGAGACATATCTCAGTGAGTTAACTGGTAAATGTCCCTCTCGTCTCTCTGTCTGTCTCTGTCTCTGTCTCTCTCTCTCTCTCTCTCACACACACACACACACACACACACACACAATTACCCTTGCCTGTGTGTACATTGATTTCTTGTTGTTCACCTCCCCAAACCATGCTGAACCCAACCTTAGTGTCTTCATTCCTGAAAACTATGCGGTTTCTCTCCAGTTACTTTGCTGGGATAGGGAAATATTAGTGAGACAACTAGAAACATTTCAGAATATTGGCTTCCTTCTTCCAACACTGCACTCTGTCTGATGGATAGAAACCCCTGGGACACAAAGCATCCACATCAGTGAGAGGACAACCCAGCACCAGCGCAAGACCAGGCTTGGCTGAGAGAAGCCCCTCATCTCTCAGGAGACTTAAGAGGTCATGACTTCTAAGCTGAGCTGTAACTCCTGAAAGCTATATTTTCAACCACTTTGAGTTTAATGTTTCCCTGTTTGTAAACAGTTTGTTTCTCACTCAGAAAATATTCATTTCAAATAAAGCTCCCTCAATTTTTTTTAAATTAATTTATTTGACACAGAGAGAAAGAGAGAGAGGGCAAGCACAAGCAGGGGGAGGGGCAGAGGGAGAAGAGACTCCCTACTGAACAGGGAGCCTGACCCAAGGCTCCATCCCAGGACCCTGAGACCTTGACCTGAGCCGAAAGCAGACATGAGCCACTCAGGCACCACCTTCAATTTTCTCTTGACAAATTCAATAGTCATATAAGCTAATTGTGTTCCTTAGAAGAAACTATATCCTTTCAACTCTAAGATGGTGTAATAAATTATTTCCAAACCCTTTAAAGATACCTGTAAATATAGGCAAATGGAGCACAGACTAGCACTTTGGTCCTAGACACAGGTGCTGAGATACATAATGAGAGTCAGGCATCTTGACCCCTAATCTAGTGCTTTAGACAACAGACCAGCTGCATGCTGGCAATCAGGCAATCACCTGTAGTGCTAACAGGCATTGAAAAAGGCCTCAAACACAGTAAGTAAAAATTATGTTGACATCTTTATCTAACCATTAACAGAAAGAGATAATTTCCAACTTGTTCCCTGAACATTGCAAAGTGAGGACAAAAATATGGCATACAAAAGGGTAGGGATGGAAAGAGAAATAAGAGAGAGGAGGTTCAACTGGAAAATACTTTGAAAATAAATAAGCTTCGATATTATTAATATGAAAGAAAAAATACTTCTAGATCACTTAGAGAATATACCTAAAATTGACTAAGAATTGCATCTCTTCTCTCTCCAGATATTACAAAAATGTATTTATATAAATGAACAACAAATACAATGCGTGAAGCAGAGTAAACATTTAAATAGAACAAATCCTATATCATGACACAATCAGCAAGTTTGCTATTATTAGCCACAAGTTCCTGCACCAGCACAGAATACCTCAACTCAGGAGGGAATTATGGAAACATTTATGTATGAAAACATCTCTTAGGCTATACCTAAGACCTAAGACCAAATATGCAAAGTACAAATCTTATATCCCAATAGTGACATTAACACAAAGTCTGTCAAGGAACAAGGTATTTCCTATTCCCTGAAATTCATAACTACATAGGCTATCATAGAAGACAGTATGCATGTCTTTAGAGTGAGCCCATTATAACAAATATGAAAAATATTGAAAACATAATTTTATTGAACATGTCATAAAGATTATAATACATTCAAAGAAATAAATTACCTACAAGGAATAACCCTGTGGTATGTTGGTGGACTATTTTCCTCATCTGTTGATAGAAAAACTCAGAGTTGGAGATCCCTGGGTGGCTCAGCAGTTTAGCACCTGCCTTTGGCCCAGGGTGCGATCCTGGAGTCCCGGGATCGAGTCCCACATCGGGCTCTCGGCATGGAGCCTGCTTCTCCCTCCTCCTGTGTCTCTGCCTCTCTCTCTCTCTCTCTCTCTCTCTCTCTCTGTCTATCATAATTAATTAAATACATCTTTAAAAAAAAAGAAAAACTCAGAGTTATATTTTATACATAAAATTCCTACCTACAATAGCCAGCCAAACTCAATTAGATTCTGCAATGTCATCATTTGTAAGTTCAGTATTTTCCAAATATATTTAATGATGATGAAAAATTACCAAGATATATATTACACATATTACAAATATGTAATTTCCAAAATGTAACTTTTATGCTACAGCTGAGCCTATATTTCATAGGGATATGAATTAATGTAAAGCAGAAACCCACACAAACACAAATACACATACAGGAACTGAGGATACAATTTCTCCTTTCAAAAAGTAGCAATCATTCTTTACTAAGATTCCTTGCAAACATTTTTTAAAAGAGAGAGACAAACCAAGAAACAGACTCTTAACGATAGACAACTCCTTCCAAGAAGGGAGATGGGGGTGTGGGTTAATAGGTGACAGGAACTAAGGAGTGCGCTTGTTGTGAAGAGGACCAGGTGTTGGATGGAAGTGTTGAATCACCATATTGTACACCTAAAACTACCATCACACTGTATGCTAACTGGAACTTACACAAAAACTTAAAGTAACCTTCACTTCCTCTTAAAAAAAAAAGGAAAATTGTCAAAACAGAATAAGCAATGATTTTTTTACACTCCAAATGTATTCACTTGAGATAATAGAACATGTGTGACTACTTGGTCCTCAGCAGTTTTCTCCATCTATAGGAAATATATTCCAGAAACAGAAAGCCAAACCATACATATCTCAGGAAAGTATTTTATTGCTAGTGGCAGTGTAGTCAAAAGTTTTGAAACTCTGCTCATTATGTGAAGAAAGAGCTTAACAAGCGTGCATGAAATACTGTACCTCCTCTAACTAGCTTCTCTTTCTGGATTTACTGGGTTTAATGAATCATTTAACAAAAACAGCCTAACTACCCAGGCATGTAAAAGTCAGATTCATTCATCACCAGAGAGCCTTGACCACAGGGACAATGCAGGGATATCTTACAATTTGGAATGAGAATTCGACCATTTCTTGCAGGCACAACCTCCCACAGTCCAAGTACTGGTAATGGTTACATAATGCATTTTTGTCCTTATCTGTTACCTTTTACACACTTTTTTCCTTCTGTCTCATTTTTCTTTCAGAAAAAAAAAATCTTGTCATTTTGTGGCAAGCTTCTGAAACCTAGGGTGCTACTTCGCCATACATTATCTGAATGGTAAATGAATGTATGAAGGAGAAAAACACGGGGAAATATGAAACAAAATGGGTATTGATTTTGGTGAGTCGGGGCCCTAAATACCTCTGACTAGGTCGAGGACATCCCAGGTAATACCATTATGAATGGAACTGCTACCAGATTCCCTTCCTGACCAGAGTCCTTTTTCCAACATAAGCTGCTATTATAAGTTGAACTCTTCTGTGTAGAATGATAGAGAACAAATCTCTTCTCACAACACACCGATAGACATAGTTATAGCAGGACTGATAAACCTAAGAGGGTCTGCATTTACAGGGAAGAGAGAGCGTAGGCAGATCATGCTTTTCCCCTTACTGATGCTTGTCTTATCACATGAAAAGCAAAACAAAACAGAAATCACTTTCATTTCACTAATGTAGGCATCAGAAAAGTTGAATTATTATCATATTCCTGCCAGTTCCTGTCCATAGGCCCAGGAAAAGGCAGCTAATCTCTCTGGGCTTCAGTTTCTTTGTCTCTAAAATTGGGATATTAATTTTGACATCTGAGGGACTGTTTGAGAATGAAATGAAATTTTATTTCTGAAATCGACTTGAAAACACTTAAGTGCTATACAAATCTAAGTTATTAAACTTTTAAAGATATGAGATGAGTTGAAGCTGACAGCTGACGGAGGTAGAAATGGCTGTTGAATATTTATGTTAGACCTAGAAATTTCTATAGCCAGAAGTGCAAGAGAGAATTATTATCAAGTGTGCTCCTAAGTTCTAAGACTGTACAAAATGACATTTCTGCCTGGCAGCTACAGTGGAACTCACCCAGTAGATTCTTCAGGGAATGGTTTACCCTGGTGTCACCTCAATAAGGTGACTGAAAAATTAAGACAAAAACATAGTCAGTGATTATCCCCTCTTGTTTATCTTCTGGCTCAAATGCCAGGAGTCTGCATTGGTCAGTTAGTTGATTCACTCATCCCTTTAAATCCATAGATGCTGCATCTAGACATAATTGTAGTTTCCAGCTTCCAATTTAGGACTCTGCCTTTGAATCCTCCCCAGTAATAACAGCCATCTTCCCATACAAAGACAAATACTGTTTAAAAAAAAAAAAAACTGGGGAAAAATGACTGGGGTGGAAAAGCAGGAATTTGAACATTACATAGTGGAAAAAAAAAATACATTCTGTCCTCACCATCCATAACAACAACAATTACAACAACCCACTGGGGTGGAAACAAACTGAACTCTGGGACCAGACACCCAGGTCATTGAATTAGCAAACATACAACTGGAAGAGGGACCAATTCCTTCCTACTTTTCCTTTCTTTCCTACTTTTCCTTTCCTTTTTTTAAAAACATTTTATTTATTTATTCATAGAGACATAGAGAGAGAAAGAGGCAGGGACACAGGCAGAGGGAGAAGCAGGCTCCATGCAGGGAGCCTGATGTGGGATTCGATCCCAGGTCTCCGGGATCACACCCTGGGCTGGAGGTGGCGCTAAACCTGCTGAGCCACCAGGGCTGCCCTACTTTTCCTTTCCTTTCTCTTTTCTCTCGTCCTCATTTTTCTTCCTCTTGCCTTTTCCTTTCCTGCCAAATGTCTAACTCCCATCCCACTCTGTCCAGTGATTTTTCTTTAATGACGTTACGTTTTCTCTTTTTCTTTGTTATTTGTCATTATTTCCCCTCCTTTCCTCATTCCTTTTTTCTTTTGCCTTACATGTAGAAATTATTGGGTCACTCTGGAAAACAGGGTGGAGTTTCCTCAAAAAAGTTAAAAACAGAGCTACTCTATGACCCAGCAATTGAACTCCTAGGGGTTTACCCCCAAAGATACAAATGTAGTCATCTGAAGAGGCACCTGCACCCTAATGTTTATATAAGCAATGTTCACAATAGCCAAACTATGTATTGAGCCCTGATGTCCATCGACAGATGAATGGATGAAGAAGATATGATATATATCTATATCTATATCTATATCTATATCTATATATATATATATATATATACAACAGAATATTACTTAGTTGTCAAAAATGAAACCTTGCCATTTGCAATAATGTGAATGGAACTAAAGGGTATTTTGCTAAGTGAAAAAAAGTCAATCAGAAAAAGACAATTATCATATCATTATACTCATGTGGAATTTAAGGAAAAAACAAAGGAGCATAGAGGAAGGATGGGAAAAATAAAACAAGATGTAATCAGAGAGGAAGAAAAACATAAGAGATTCTTGACCATAGGAAACAAATTGAGGGTTGCTGGAGGGGAAAGGGGTGTGGGGTGGGAATAACTGGGTGACGAGCATCAAGGAGGGCATGTGATATAATGAGCACTTGGTATTATATACAGCTGATGAATCACTGAACCCTACTTCTGAAACTAAGAATACACTATATGTTAATTAATTGAATTTAAATTTAAAAAATAAATAATAAAAATGAAGAAATTTTTAGTTCTATCTACACTAGACTAGAATTATTTTCAATGGAATTATTCTCTGATATAAAGAAAGAAGTTTCTGAAGAAGATATAGAAAACTAGGGATACCTGGGTGGCACAGCGGTTTGGCACCTGCCTTTGGCCTGGGGCACGATCCTGGAGACCTGGGATCGAGTCCCACATTGGGCTCCCTGCATGGAGCCTGCTTCTCCCTCTGCCTGTGTCTCTGCCTCACTCTCTCTCTCTCTCTGTGACTATCATAAATTAAAAAAAAAAAACTCATGTCCAAACATTCCAAAATCTTCCAAAAGATTCCAAAATCTTTCTGCTTGAAGGAATTCCAGAGGACTTCTTTTCCTGAACCATTGTCAACACAAAGCTACATCAGGTGGAAAAACTGAAGAAAATGGCCAGAGTGTTTCATGATACAACTTCTGCTATTGCCAATAATCCCAATTCAAACCCACAAAGGTTAGTTGACTGTATAGACTTTGTTGTGACAAATAAGAAAAGCAAAATTCAAGTGGGTTCTCCTTAGGAACAGATCACACATTTTCAGAGGTGCTTTAATACCTGCACGAGGTAAGTCTTCAATATCCTATAAAAGTTAATAAAGAAAGAATATAGCTCTTTCCTGCACAAAGTCCCCTCTAAATTGAGAATAATGATTTATGCTTAGAATATACATTAAGTCTACTGGACTCTAGGGTTACCTTAGTAGACTAGCAACCATGACACCATAAAATTACCTGTAGAGAAATGTAAAAAATGATAATAATTCATGAAGTGCCTACCTGTGAACCAGGGACCAGGATAGTTTTCCATATATCGTATCTAGTTTAATCATAACACCTGTCTAAGAGAGAGATATATCTCTACTTTTCCAATGAAAACAAGATTATTAAGGTGAATAATACTTTCAAAGTCAAAACCTAGAAACCCTTGGATAATGACACCAAACAATTCCTGAGTTTATTCCCTTTCCATGATATGTAGCCTTACCTCTAACTGAGAAGAAATACACAAAAACTATACATTTATATGGTTTGATTGTTGGTTGCTATTTTATTTGACAACAACAACAAAAAGCACTAATGAAGCTCCTAAATGTTTAATCACATTTACTTAAATTACTCCTTTCCCTTAAGATATGGATACTGAGGGGGAAAATTACATGTAAGTAGAATACATTTGATTTTGTTAAAGACTTGTGCTTTTTTTTTATCATTGTTCTTCTGTCATCATAACACTTTAATTTTTTTTCTCTCATCTGGCATGTTTCTATGCAAAAATAGTGGTCCTATAAAATTATAAAACAAACCAGCTAGATGACAATGATAAAAATGTAGCATGGAAAAAAAATGTAGTATGGTAAGAGTACTGTGGCCATAGAGCTAGATCCATCTGAAAAGTAATGATACAAAAGAGCAGTGAGAAAGGTTGCTATCTGTGATCAGGTAACATGAAGGAGCCTTTCTCAAGTTTTAAGTTGACTAAATCTAGTTGCTTCCAAAACAAAGTCACACTTTTAGAGGTAGGTGGGTAAATTCATTAATCTTCTGTTTCATAAATGTGAAACATTTTTTTGTCATAAATGTGTTAGCATGTTCTAAAATCTTCTAAGCCCACTTCCTTGCTGTGTATCCTTAGCAGCGTCGTAGCAGGGCATCCACCCATGCATGCTCACCACTCAAAAACAATGAGCAAAACTTCAATCAATTTTTCCTGAAATTCATCAGAATATGGAGGACACAGGTGTAGAGGGAAGATGGACAGTTTCCATAGAATTTTAAATGAAATAGGAAATAGATTAACTAAACACAATGCTGTTGTGTTATTCTGTGTAACAAAGAGCCAATGCTTAGTAAATTATTTAAATACACACACACACACACACACAGAGAAATAGCTCCTTATAAAGGGGGCAATTTGATGCTTCTCAAGTCACAGTCTGGAGGACACCCATTTAAATGTTCATCAATATTGATTAATGAACTATAAATATAAAAATTCAGACACCAAAAAATATATTTACTTTTACACTTGAGAGATGACCTACCTTAAAAAAACGGTTGTTTTGGAAAGAAATATTTTGAAGAATATTGACAGATCAAATATCAACTCATACAAACTAAAAAGCCATTACAATTATGTGGTATATCATTATAAAATAATATTTTGTTTCCTTAAATACATAATTGTGCTAGAGGTCAGGCTAGGCAGTTTTCTAATTGCTATTTTTGAACATTGATTACATAATAGAGTATAAAACATTTATCAATGTGAATTTTAAAATTTTATCCCTTGAGGGAAGTGTTTAACTCATTGATATATGAATTTATCAATTTCCATTATCTAAAAAGCATTTTGAATACTATATTTGAGGTGACACCTAAGTTCCACTAAAGAAAACATATTTAATGCTTTAAAATTATACTTCAATGTTTCGGTCAATTATTTGGATGAATAAGTTTCCCCTGCATTTCATAGAACTCTCTGTTACTGCTTTTGTTATATATCTGGCTCTTTTTTTAAGCTTAAAACCACATTGCTCAGGTTCTAGTAGCAAAGTTCTGAGATGGACCTTATGATTCTTTACCCCTGGCATATAATTTCCTCCATTTAAACACAGGAAGCACTGTGGATAGGATGGGTTTCATTCCTGTGAATAGGTGGGTTGTGCTATATGACACAGTGAGGGGGTTTTGTATATCTAATTAGGACACCAAATCAATGGACTGTGACTCAAAGAAGAGATTATCCTGGATGGGGCTGATGACCCTTTCTGAAGGAGGGGGTTTATTTATTAACTTTAAAAATTTTACTTATTTATTCCTGAGACACACAGAGAGAGAGGCAGAAGGAGAAGCAAGCTCCCCACAGGGAGCCTGAGGCAGGACTCAATCCAAGGACCCCGAGATCAAGACCTGAGCCAAAGGCAGAAGCTCAACCGCTGAGCCACCCAGGCACCCCTGAAGCACAGAGTTTAAAGCAGGAGGTCGAGTCTGCTGCTGACAGGGAAGGAAGCTACCACCTGATGAGAGAGGCATCATCCCATGTTCAAAATTCTACAGAGCTATAAAACATTACATTTTATACTCTCACGGTAATCTGCACTGTCCTTTTCTTGTTTTTCTTGGTTCTTATAAAAAGATGGTAACTTTTGCAGTTTCTCCTAATACTATTGGAATAATCACATTCACAAATATATCAGAAACTTAAATATAAGTTTATATGTTGATACCATTGTTGGTCACTCCATTTGTGGCCAATAATAATTTTAATACTTGTCCAATTCTTCAAAATTTACCTTTTGTCTTTTTTAGTTATAAGGTCTTAAAATAGCCCCCTACCTTGATGAGTTAGCACTGGGGAATACTAAGATCCCCAAGACTTGGATGCAATATTAATATTGCAAGATCTAACTGTTCAAAGAGTGATTTATCTTAATTTCTGAAAGCAGCCACATCTTAAACTTACTTATCTAAGCATCTGAGAAATATTATAAATGGGAATTAGAAACATACATATGGTAATTCTTTCTAAAAAGTGATTAATGTTTTAGCACATTTTGAAAGTAAAAGCATAATATTATGTTCTAGAATCTCTCACTCCACATTCTTCCCCATTTTATTCCATCTCTGTATCTTTGTTTTATATATTCATTCTAATCATATAACAGTGATTTTTCTGGAGTTCAATATAAAAGATTTCCTTCAATTTCAACTATGATGAGAAAAAAATGTATAATTTCTATCCTATTTAATAGGCTATTGATTTTATTTATTTTTATCTTTCACCATATGTATGTATTAGACAAATTTTGAATTATTGGGGTTTTTTTTATTATTTTGTTGTTTCATCATCTGGTATCCTGTTTTGTTGCATGGAGGTTAGGTTGCATCAATAACTGCATGGTTGCTGAAATGATGGCATATTTTAAATTAATTTGAAAAATCAATTTAAAGTCATATGGTAAAAATTACCTTATTAAACTTTAATGACAGCCCTATATATAGGTGTGAAAACTTGACCACAGGTAACACAGCTATTAGATGAAGGAAATAGGAGCTGATCCAGGAAGTGCAACCTCAATGTATCATGCTCTGTGACCGCATGGTATTAGAGTTGGATCTTACATAGCCTCTGAGGCATGCAAAAAGGTTGAACTCTATTCTCTCCACAGGGAACCTCAGTAAAGTATAGGAATGACTGGTTCGCTCATCTTACAGTTCATGGAACACAACCAGTGCTTTCAGGCAGGTTGACATTTTTATTTTTGGTTTATCCCAAGTTCTAAATCTAGAGAAGATAAACATATAAATAGATACAGAATGACATGAGGTGATATATACAGAAAAGAGAGCATGCATGAACATTAATGAAGGAGCATCAAGATGTATGAGTGTAAAAAAAATCAATCTATACACTTTAAAACTAGTGAGGGTCCTACAAAACTTAAATAGAACTCAGCTGTTTGTGAAAACCCTTGTGCTGAGCTGTATCTCAGCCTTTGTGAAATAGAGTATTTTTTTTTTTTTGGTGTTTTAAGTGTGCTTGTTTGTTAGTTGGTAACACTTGACTATAACTGGATTTGGTATTCAAAAGAGTTATAGAGAAAAGAAAGGCAATATAAGTGATGGGGCTTCTGAATCACTATAAATTCTATTAAATGATTTCTTATATTTACTTTAAGAAACTGTCTTTAAGGGTCTAGAAAACAGTACCTTATTTTTTAAAAAATATTTATTTATTATGAGAGACAGAGAGAGGCAGAGACATAGGCAGAGAGAGAAGCAGGCTCCATGCAGGGAGCCTGATGTGGGACTCCATCTCAGAACTCCAGGATCACACCCTGAGCCAACAGCAGACACTCAACCGTGGAGCCACCCAGGCGTCCAACGGTATCTTACTTTAACATAAGTTAAAAATTACTTGAGTAGTTGATGTGTAGAGAAACATGGGAATCACCTGAGAAATTAATACAAAAAAAATTGCAGTACTTCGTCTTGAAAATCTTGCAGAAAATTGTTATGTAGAAATAGCAGGAAAATAAGTTTGAAAATCTAATATATGGAAGGAAAAAGAATCACACAGAAGAGAAATTCATGATATCAGACATGGGAAAAAACTTGAATCCTCTCAAATTTCATTCTAAATGCTCTTAATAAGCATATGCAAGGCACATTCGTGTTGTAGAGCATGAAAATATATTACCTGATATCACATAAATATGTGTCATATATTAGGTAATACACTGATGATATACATAAAAACACATATGAATTAATATACACTATATATGTTAATTAGAAACACATTTTTTTAATTGAAGTATAATTAACACACAGTGTTATATTAGTTTCAGGCGTACAATAAAACAACTCAGCAATTATGCATATTACTCAGTGTTCATTAAGATAAAGGTACTCTTACTCCCTTTATCTAGTCCACCCACGTCACACCCACCCAAAACCTCCCCCTGGCAATCATCAGTTTTTTCTTTGTACTTAAGAATCTTTCTGCTTTTTTGTTTTGTTTCTCAAATTCGACAGGTATGAAATCATGTGGTATTTGTCTTTCTCTGATTTATTTCACTTAGCATTATACTCTCTAGGTCCATACATATTGTTGTAACCTTTTTTATGGCTGCGTAATAGTTCATGCATATTTCATATGTATGTATGTATGTTTTTAGAATTTCTCTAATCATTGTTTTTTTAATCTCATGGAAAAAATCTAGTTTCAAATAAAACAAAATTGGAAGCTCTTTAAGAGCAATTGACTACATATACATATCTCTATTTTGTCTTAATATCACTTATCAGAAGGAAAACACATATGACTTTGTATTTATAAACACATGTGTACATGTAAAATACTTAGAAAGTCTATTTTCTAGAAGTTTGGTTTTGATAAAAGACTTTATAATTCATGTTGTCTATAACAGCGACATCTTATAGGAAGAAGTTTCCTAAACTTAAAAGTGGTAACATCTTTGACTATTTACATAAGTTCAATGCAGTGTATATTATCATATTTTTAAGTATATGTTGTAATCTTTTTCCTACATGATATTTTTAAAAATATGTTTCTGTCCAAAGCAATCTTGAAAGGAACAAACCTGGAAGTATCACAATCCCAGAATTCAACATATACTATAAAGCTGTACTGATTAAACAGTATGGTACTAGCACAAAAAAGACTCATAGATCAATGAAACAGAACAGAGAGCCCAGAAATAAATCCATGTTTTTGTGGTCAATTAATATACGACAAAGGGGGTGAGAGTATAAAATGGGAAAAAGACAGTCTTTTCGACAAATGGTGTTGTGGAAATTGGACAGCTGCATGCAAAAGAATGAGACTGGATTACTTACCTACACCATACTCCAAAGTAAACTCAAAATGGATTAAAAACCTAACCATGAGACCTGAAATAATAAAGCTCCTAGAAGAAAACACACACAGTAATTTCTTTGACAGTGGCTATAGAAACATTTTCCTGTCTCTTCAAGCAAGGACAACAAAAGCAAAATTAAATTTGGAACACTAAAATAAGAAGCTTCTGCACAGTGAAAGAAACCACTAAAATGACAAAGCAACCTACTGATTGGGAGAAAATATTTGCAAATGATATATCTGATAAAGGATTAAGATCCAAAAGATAAAGGAAGTTCTATGAATCAATACAAAAAAAAAACACACATAAGTCAATTAAAAAATGGGTAAAGGCCTGAATAGATATTTTTCCAAAGACTTACAGATGGCCAACAGACACAAAAAGATATTCGGCATCACTAATCAGGAAAATGAAAGTCAAAACTACAATGAGATACCACCTGACACTTGTCAGAATGGCTAAAATCAAACACACAATAAATAAAAAAATTGGCAAGAATATAGAGAAAAAGGAACCCTCAAGCACTGTTGGTGGGAATGCCAGTCAGCTGGTGAAGTCACTATGAAAAACAGTATGGAAATTCCTCAAAAAAAAAATAAAAATAGAATTACCATATAATCCAGTACTTCCAGTACTGGGTATTTACCCAAAGAAAATCAAAATACAATTCTAAAAGATATGTATCCCTATGTTTATTGCAGCATTATTTACATTAGCCAAGATACAAAAGCAACTAAAATGTCCATCATAGATGAATAAAGAAGATGAAGGGTTGTATACATTTTGAAGAATAATGACAGATCAAATATCAACTTAGATAGGTTAAAGAGCCATGACAGTCATCTAGTATTTACAACAAAAATAATATTTTGTTTCCCTAAATACATAAATGTGCTGCAGGTCAGGCTATACAGGCTTTTCTTACTGCCATTTTTTGAATAGTGATTACATATGTAATAGAACATGAACAACTTTTTTTAAAAGTACACTCCACGTCCATCATAGGGGTTGATTGAACTCATAGTCCTGAGATCAAGAGGTTGCATGCTTTACTGACTGAGACAGCCAAGTGCCCCAGAAGATGAATAATTTATCAATACGGATTTTAAAACTTAATTCCTTTAGGGAAGTGATTAACTCATTGATATGTGAATTTATCAACTTCCATTATTTAGAAAACTTATTTCAAATATTAAATTCAAGGTAATACTCTTCTACTATACTCTCTAAAGAACACATATTTAATGCTTTTAAATTATATTTCAATGTTTTGGTCAATTATTTTGGGGAATATATCTCCTATGAATTTCATAAAACTGTCTGTATTTGCTTTTGGTATATATCTGACTCTTTTTTAAATTTAAAACTACACCACCCAGTCCATGGTAGCAGACAGAGATAAACAGAGAGGTATTTGAACTGTTTCAGGTATATTTGACCTAAAATTTGTAGATAATAGTTGCCTTAGTATTAAACCAAAAGCTTCCAAGCTATATCTCCTGGATGGATTTGGGAAACCTAATATATTTCTAAGGCAAAATTTAATTCATAACAAGTTAATAAAGTTAATTACATATATATCTAGTAATTAGGAATACTAAATATCTGAAGATTTTACTAATCCCCAAATGATAATAAAAAAAATAAAACTTCCAGTTTAAGATGTCAGATTGATCACATATGAGTATTTATCTCCAAGATATGTGGAAATTAGATGAAAATATTAGTATTTCATTATAAACTCATAATAATACAGAGAAGTTGGAGACCATCAAGTTATAAGATAGTTTAACACATATCTAGGATTTGATGGGACTTAGTGGAAGTACAATCCCAGAGACTTCACAGTTAAGACTGTAGCTCTGAGAGGCAGAGGAATCAGGAAATGCCTGGGGAGAAATCAGTCAGGGGAGAAATAAAAACATTGTCTAAGAAATTGCATACCACACTTCTTCACAAAAGACTCAAAAGACTTGTATCTATACAAGTATATAGGCATTTTCCCCAATTTTCACACAAAATGAAAGCCCTCAAGTCGAGAGAAGCCTGACCTGTACACTTAATTCACAGTCAACCTTACATTGCCTTGTTCTTAAATATGAGTGGACAGAGGATCTTGGGCTATTTGAGGAAAGCCTATAGAGTGAAAGAAACATACCCCTTTTCCAATCCCCCCAAAAGGAGATTAAAAACTCAAAAATAATACTAATGATTCAAAGAAAAGAAGTTTAATAATAAACTAAAACAAACAAAAATCTCTAATTAGTATCTCAGAGGGACTTAATGTATTATATCATGAGACAAGAGGCTGTGGAAAGAGCTCTTGGATATTAAAAAATATAATTGCCATAATAAATTAAGAAAAAAGAGTTCTTGGAAACTGAAAATACGATTGCTAAATAAATAATTAAATTGAAGAGTTGGATAAATGAAATTGCAACATTATCTCGGAAATGTGAATATAAAGAGATGGGGGAAAATGAAACTAATAATTCCCAGAAAAAAAAATAACTGCATGAAAGGAAGAGAACCATAGCAGGATATGTGGATGTAAAATAAAGAATCTGCCCAGGATGTAATAAGGTATAAACTCTTTATTGAGTGTCACTTTTAAAATCAAATACAAAGTACAAAATATAAAGAAAGATTTATGACATTGATATGCCAACATTTAAGAAATATATAATTAAGAAGAAAAGCACAATAAGCAATATTAAGATAAGAATGGCCTCAGGAGAAGAGGTATATAGATAATAGATATAATGAACTATATAAGAATAAATAATATGAAGACAGTTCATTAGGAGAAATGTACAAAGGATCTGAACAAGTAAATCACAGATGAGAAATTCCAGAAGCCAGTAACATATGAAAAATGCCCTAGTCTTGCTGCCCATAGATCCTGTAGCATAACTAACAAATCCAGGTTCCCATAATTTCCAAGAACTTAATCAGAGAACAGTTTCCAGAATAAAACTGAACTTTACTCTTTCTCACTCTATGATTTATGACCTGTAAGTCACTTGCATCCCATACCTGGAATTATTCTTATATTGCAAATTAGTTTAAGCTAATGGCTTTTGGCTACTTTTCTCCTTCCTGATTGATCTTAATCAGGACCAGACTCCCCATTAAGGAGATTGGGATGCTTCAGTGAAAGCTCTGGAACAGTCTGGAAACACCACTGCTATTTCTCCTCTTTGGGACTGAGGTGACTAGACAACTAGAGGAGCTCTGAATCTGCTTGGAAACCTGGTCTTTTGTGTTAAAGTACCTCTCGCACCTTTATTATTTCATTACCATCACTGATCATGACTTTTATGTGTGAGATAAAAGATACACCACTGACTGTCATTGAGGGTGAATGGCGCTTTATTGTCCTCACCACTAGAGTGGTTGTAGACAACAAAGGCAATGGCCCTCTGACCTTACCACCCCACCTAATATTGAATACTGGGTGAATCTCATAGTATCTGTCTTCTAGGGCTGCCATAACAAAATTCCACAGGCTGCATGGCTAAAGTAAAAGAAACTTCTCACAGTTCTAGAGGCTGGGAAATGAAGATGAAGGTGCCACACATGAAGGTTTCATTGTGAAGCTTTCTCTTGGCTTACAGGTGGCTACTATCTTGCTGTATGCTCACGTGACTACTTCTTCATTCACGCATGAGGGGAGGAGATCTAGCAAGCTTTCTGGCATCTCTTATTAAGACACTAATTTGGGCAGCCTGGGTGGCTCAGCAGTTTAGCGCCACCTTCAGTCCAGGGCATGATCCTGGAGACCTGGGATTGAGTCCCACATCTGGCTCCCTGCATGGACCTTGCTCCTCCCTCTGCCTCTCTCTCTCTCTCTCTCTCTCTCTCTCTCTCTCTCTCTCTCTCTGTCTCTCATGAATAAATAAATAAAATCTTAAAAAAAAAACTTTTTTTTTAAAGACACTAATTTTATGAGATCATAGACTCCTAAGGGGCTCCCTTGGGGTCTCATTTAACCTCAGTTATTTCCTTGGAGGCCCTATGTCCAAATATAGTCACACTGAGGTTAGGGCTTCAGCATAAGAATTCTGAAAGGACACATTCAGTCTATGAGACTCCCCTAGGACTGTCTGGAATTATAATGATCATTCTAAATGACTTTTAACATAAAGTTTTCATTCAGAGGCACACAAGTGGAAAATTCTCATGAGATTTGTTTTGCTGGGTAAAAGAAAGGATCCATATAATGGAGAGATCACCTTATTTCAAGCAGCTGTGCTAAACTCGTGTTTGTGTGCAAGTGTAAGTGTGAGACTATATGTATGAGTGTGTTATTGTGAAGATCAGCTCCCTGCATCTAATCCTTCTCTCTTCCTCGCGAAAGGAATATAATTAGGTCTAACTCTGGGAAATGAACTAGGGGTGGTGGAAGGGGAGGAGGGGGGGGTGGGGGTGAATGGGTGACGGGCACGGAGGGGGACACTTGACGGGATGAGCACTGGGTGTTATTCTGTATGTTGGTAAATTGAACACCAATAAAAATTAAAAAAAAAAAAAAAGAAACCCCACGGAATCACCACCCCCTTTCCAACACTAACAATTTGCCCCCCCCCCTTTTTTTAGTAAGTAAAATGTTATAGAGTCAAAAAAAAAAAGGAATATAATTAGGTTTCTCCAATGATAATGAAATATTTGTCTGAAGTTGGCTCCTACTTCTCCTAACACTGTTTTCCTCCATCTCCCACTCCTCCCTTCTCTTGGGAAATGTTGGAGATTTTTAATCAAAGTTTTGTTTTCTGTCATTATGTTTGTATTCTGATTATTTATCTGAACTAGATATTCCTAGAGTTTCAAAACAATATGAGCTATGTAAAAAGCAGAACCAAAAGGAACAACAAAAACAAACTGAGGCTAAGAGATGCAATCTAGTTGCTCACTGCTTATAAGATAAATAGATCTCCGGTTCAAACAAAAAAGGGAAGAACATATAAAAATGAACTTGAATGTCTTTAAAATTTAGTTTATGAACTCAAAGGTTTATAAATTGCAAGTTCATGTAATATTCCTGAAAGACTACATGATGCCTTGGACTAATTAGAATAAGAAAATAGCAAAGGGTTAGAATACACTATTCATCTTTCATATTATATAAAATTAATGTCAATACAAAATGCTAGTTTATTCACTAACAGGGTGAAGCTTATGCTTTAAACTTTTAAAACTCCCTGCACTGATTTTAAGCCTCAAATTAGTTACCATTCTTTACACAAATATTTTAGATTTTAAATACTGCAAAATTTGCAAGTCCCCAAAACCCACCCTCACTTCTGACATCATTTGCAAGTTTCGGGGTCCAAGACCATTCTCAGGCTCAGTACTTCACTAGAAGAAGGATGCACAGAACTCACAAAAGCCGTGATTTTCAGTGGTAGGAATTACTACACCAAAAGGACACAGATGAAAATTAACTACAGAAAGAGAGCCACAGGGCATGATCCAGGAGTCATTCGGCACAAGATTCTAGTTGTTCTTCCCAAGCTTTGGTGTTAAGAGTTTTTGGGGGGTCTGGTCACATGGACTGCCATGAATGTCTGTTCACATGGCTGATGGCCTCCATCCACTCCAGAAGTTGAATTAAACCAGGTTGTTAGCAGTGACCATCTGTCTTTAACCCAGGCCCCAAGTAAACAAAGACACTTTTATCACACAAAACATTGCAAGGGCTCAGACTTCTCAGGAGTCAGGGGCAATAATCAACTCTTTCTCTGGACGATGTTAATCCTTTACTGCAGAAATATATAAGAATGCCTTTTACCAAACATAATTTAAATAAAAATTGTTTTCTTAACAGATTACTACCATAAATTCTTATGATGTTAAAAAGAAGGGAAGGGACTTAATATTCGGCAAAATCATATTTCCTGTCTTTTAAAGTTAAAACAATAGATTAATATATGCTTAATTAAATGAAAAAAAATCTTTGACTATGTGGACAAGATCAAAATAGGAAGAAATACTAATGCTAATCACTAATGTTAACTTTAAACGAACTTTATTCTTAAAAGTTTTAGAATGTGCGAATGCTTTTGGATGATTATATAAGACATATATACATACATACATATAAATACATATAAACATATATACACATAATATATCTACATGAATATATATACATCTATGTATATATAATATACATGCTATATATAAAATATAGTATAAACATGTTACAGTTTAAGATGGGAAATTTTATATAAAATATTGATATATTCAATATGCTTATGAAGTTAATTGTATTGAAATACTTAAAAAGCTGAAACTAAAAGTTTGCTATTATAATCTACTAACATGGTTATATATTTGTGTATATTTAAACACATACATATAATGGTATATTAAGATCATAAACCTAAAATAATAAAACAAAAAGAAAAGTAAAATTAAAACTCTGAGTAAAAAAACCTGGTTCAATGTTAATAATTCATTACATTCATAGAGAAAAGTTTATACACCTTTTATTTCAAAATAATACTGGATAACATACAAAAAAGTAATTTTTTTTTCATATGAAATGATCAAATTGCTGCTATGCTTAGACAGCAAAAGTCCTTAATTTTTGAAGAGACTATATTCTGAGAATCATCATTCCATATTGCTGTGGTTTTCCAATTACTTCTTACGTTAAAAAATACAACTTATGCTCATATGTTTATGCTATTTGTACTGTCAATTCTTGATTTTACCTTTTCCAAATTCAGAAAAACAAATCTATAAATTTGTCATTTATACCTAAAACTATCTTTGGATTTCAATCAGATAATGAATGATTTCTTCCTTTGCTTTAAAAATGGAAAGAGAGGGGCTCCTGGAGTGACTCAGTCAATTAAGTATCTGCCTTTGGCTCAGGTCATGATCTTGGGGTCCTAGGATTGAGTCCTGCAGGAAGTCTGCTTCTCCCTCTTCCTCTACCCCTCCCACCCACTCATGCATTCTCTAATAAATAAGATCTTAAAAACTAATAATAAAATGGAAAGATAATAAAAATAGTTTTTGGCATTATCCAATTTTTAATTAAGTCCTAACTATTGTGGGAATTCTTTGTATACCAAATTTAACTCACAATGGAAAAAAGCAATGTGACAAGAGAAGCCCAGTTATCATATTTTTACTATATATATAAGTAAAATATGTTTGTATAAATAACTTCAGTGATTGCATATCTTGAATTAAAGAAAAAAGCACGTAGGTTATTAATAGATTTTAATGCATAAATCAACCGAGGACAACTTGGGGCAATTACAGAGTGCTTCATGATATAAATCAAAAGGCCATGGAGATTTATCAATGGTCTCACTGTTTACAGTGTGTTTTTATTCCCAGAATAATCATGAATGACAATTCTTATAAATCAATTTTGTGCAACATCCCTTTAGAAAAGATGCTACTATCTCCCATTTTGCTAATGTTGGCTAACATAATCAGCTATAATGTGCACAGAAAAATTGGCTGCAAGCTTAAATCAACATCAGCAATTTTACTTAAAATTGTTGAGAATGTTTCTGGCATGTCTTTTCCCTGCTAAACTAATAATCTTAGCAAAATTGCAAAAGTAGAACATTGGCAGGGATAAAGTCCTCAAAGTCATAGGAAGAGCTGATGAATGCTCTCAAGATTCAACTATCTCCAAAGGTCATGGATGGCATTCATGGAAATCTCAGGAGAGGTAACAATCTAGACTTTGACAACTGGCCTAAGCATACTATGCTTTAAACAAATGCTGGCCAAAGGAAGAACTGAAGGACTTAAAATGTTGCACTGACCCTTGCAATATCTTACTTTCAGATGTTCCTTTCTACCCTTTTTACTTAATCCGAATTGACCAACCACTGCTTAACAAGGGCATGCAGTCTCCGCATCTTGTCACATGAATAACACCTCTGTTCCCCCATAGTATCCAAGAATTTGAGCAATGAATAATTCTTGGAATAAGACTAAACCATGACTAACTTTCCTCAATCCTAGCTTATAAAACCTTTATCTACTTACTTTCCACAAAGCAACCATCTTGAACTCTTCATATGTTGTAATGTAATAAAAGTTTAAGGATGGGACAGCCTGGGTGGCTCAGCGGTTTAGCACAGCCTTCAGTCCAGTCCTGGGATCAAGTCCCACATTAGGCTTCCTGCATGATGGCTCCCTCTGCCTGTTTCTCTGCCTCTCTCTCTCTGTGCCTCTATGAATACATAAATAAAATATTTTAAAAAAATAAAAAAATAAAGGCTTAAGGTAATATCTTCTGATTGGTCTTTCTCCTTCTACATTTGAGATCATTGTGTCTACTAGGAATCATTGTGTCATTTCCTCTACTAGGAAATATTTCAAGGTCTAAGATTTTTTTCCCACTGCCTATAAGCAAGTAAACAGTTCAAGAATTACACTGAATGCTGCCAGAAGTGCTCTAACTACATGTCCTATAATCACCTGGTCAAAAGACTCCAGGTCAGCCCCAGGGTCCAGACCGTCCATACTGGTGTAACAGCTATACTGCATAATCTTGTGCACTACCTCGATTCGCAGAGCCTCATTTCCTGGTTAGCCAGTGCTCTGGCTCTGACCTTTCACCACCCAGGCATCTCCTGGGAATGTGATCTTAGTCAAAGAAGGCAATCTCACCAAGGCTATCAGATCTCCCTGGTGTTTTATCCTTCACTCTACATGCTGAAGGATTACAAAGGCCCATGGTAAGACCTGTATCTTCTAATCCTTTCTCCCCTTTACTCTTGGCTTTTATTACTGATCTTGGTTATCTGTAAAATGCCTTAACATGTCTGAAGGCTGCCACAGGATTTTGGCAAGGGGTTGAGTTCCAAACAGCTTCTCTAAGTACCAATGGCCTTTTGGAGAGCTTCTCATTTCATGCCACATCTTTGATATCCTCCCCACTCAAATCAGTGGTATTGAACTATGAAAAATAATAAATATTGAATTACGATGGATTCTAAGCAATGAGCACTTTAGAAAGTTTTGAAACAATGCCAATCTTGTAAAATAAACTCAGTGCACTTAACTGGTCTTATTATTTACTAGTCTCTGTAACTAGTAGATATCACAAAACCTTACTAATCAATATTCATATATATGGATACTGTGGATAGTATTATTGACCAGAGTGTTCTCAGTTACACAGTGATAAAGTCACGAGGAAACATTTTAAAAGGTAGACCATAAGAGCTTGTCTCAGTTGTTCATGTTCCCAGAACAAAAAAAGTTTAACTGAAACCATATTTTGAATTTACTAAGACAAACGACCCAATTTCTTTTCCCAAATCAAATTAGGCAAATTTACAACATCTGTCATGTGTTTATGTTTTGTATATCATACTGTGAAAACAGAGGCATTGTAAAGTGGTGGTATCAAATGGTATGAGCCCACAATAAAACCAGGGACTTAGAAAAATAAAAGATGCATAAATTTCAACAGGCAAACAAAAATAACTCAGAAAAAAAAGGCAAAATGATGTCTTGATGATGACAACTTGCTCTCAGTGTTTGAATAAGTGAGAAGAAAAATTCAAGTTCATGAATCTAAGGCACTTTGATGTAGAACCAGAAAAATTAACATAAGTTACAAAGAACGAGTATATCAGAAAAAAGGAGTAAAAAGGAATAAACTTTATCTTTTAAGGAGACAAAAGAACATATGCAATAAAAGTAGCTGAGGGCAGAATGTGTATTATCTGTTAGTCTTAGGCAATAAAACCAGAGGCATAAAAGGGAAAAATGAGGATTCAGGTGTAAGCGTACCACTTACATTAATGTCAATGTGTAGCCTATTTTACACGCTGGTTCTGTAAGAGTAATAAAAATCCTAATAATGACACTCAAGGATTACATCAATCCTTGCTTTTAGTATTGAGGCCATGTGGATGGCCAAGTCCTCTTAATAAAAGTTCATTCTTATAAAAATCTCAACAAGTTTCGATGTATCAGAGTAATACCAAGGACAGAAATTAAATTCACATAGATTACTCATTGCATGTCTAAACACTGTTTATGGCATGAAAATATATTCAATTATGTTTGTTTCATTAAATCATACATAATAGGAGTATGGAATGCCACATGCTTTGATACATGAGATTCCAAATTAAAAACCTTTCAGTCCTTTTGCTTGTCGTATCCATCTCTAAATAGTTGTTTGAAAAGCAGACATTCTTAATTTTGAAGAAGTCCAATTTAACACAATTTTCTTCTCCAGATTGTGATTCTGGTTACTTCTTAAAGAAATTTCTCGGTGCCTGTTTCTTCTTTTAAGAACACCAGTCATACTGGATTAGCTTCTAAAATTACTTTAGCTTCTAAAAATACTTTAAACATTTTAGAATATTTTAAATATTATCTTAGCTTCTAAAAATATCTTGTAAACTTTGATTCCCCCTCCTTTTAAATAATTTCTTAGATATTCCAATGTTTATTTTTCAAATGTAACTATTTAAGAATGCTTCATTAAAAGAGCAATTTTATTCTTATCTAATATGACTGAATGCATAAACTGTTTTAGAAATAATGATTATCCTAATATTGAGTCATCCAGTTCAATCAATTTATAACTAGCTATCAAAGACTAAAGACAATTCAAACTGAAAATGAATATAATTTAATGGCTTCTTTAAAAAAAAAAGTTCTGAATGGACAGCTTCATGTTAGGTGGAAGATAATTGTTTGGCTCCAATTATACCACAATAGGCTATTTTTCTTCTATACCTAGACTCTGCTTTCCAGAGAATTGACTTTGTTTTCAGGCTGTGTAGACAGACACCAAAAAAAAAAAAAAAAGTTGTAGTTTTCCAGAGCTTGAATTGGAGGAAATACCATTCTAACCATAGTAAAACTTGATTAGTGATGGATTTCCAAAAGAAATGAGGGATGCAGTTACCAGAAAGTTATTCTTTGTCAAATTATATCTCATGGATATGTCATGATGGCAAATCAATGAGTAATGTCTTAAGTTAGCAATTTAGCAAACAGTGATTTAAATATATTACTAAGAATTGTGGAGTTAACCACTAGAAGAAGTAATAAACTGAAATAACAGTGAGTATATAAGGCAAAGTATACACAAGGCTGATGCAGAGAGATAGTTGCTTTCCACTAGAAATTCTACTTGGCTTTTATCAATTGCAGTTATTACCTAATTAACTCAGCAGTACCATACCATGACTGGATTCCAGACATACCGAATACCAGTAGTGGGTTGTGGTGATGGAAAATCTACACTTTCATTGCAGCACCCCATAATCCGGTAAACCCAAAATAGCAGTAATCTAGAGGCCAGTATTTGGTAGCCAGTGATGTAAAGCACATGGTGAATGGTAACGGTTTGACAAACATTTGTTGAATTATTAAGAAGAATTCTAAAAAATGGAAATGAAAAATAGAACATTAAAACAAAAATCTAAAGCAGAAAAGATAAATCTTGTGACTCTTACTGTTAGATGGTTACTGTATTTTTACACTGGGTAAATCAAGCCACTAATTAGCAATCCTCTTCACCCCAAAGTAGCAAGAAAAGTTGATATCCATCAGTGAGTTTTATGAAGAACAAGTAGACTAAAATACAGTGAATAAAGCAGAGGTGATGTAAATAGTACAGATATTTTCCTATGAGATAGATTCCTCTAAGACATGAAACAGATTTCTCAGATACTTGAATGTGACTTTTAATCCCATGGTGTATAATATACTTCCACAGGACAGGGGATACAAACTACATCATTTTAATATTATTAAAAAAACTAGATAATATTTATATCCAAATTAAAATGTAAGTCAAATACCAAATAATGCCGATGAGTTACATCATCTGACAAGAAAGAACCATACACTTTTCTCAGTTAATTGAGCTAAATTCTTATTCCATGAGAGCCAATCAGCACATAATTGCTTTACTATCTAACAAATAGTGCTATAAACCTATTATTAATATTTATGAAATTTATCACTAGGAGAGTTTAAAAAACCATAACAAAAGTTGCAGCCTCTGGTGAAGAGAGTATAGAACTGGGTACTACAGTTCTTTGACACATAGTAGGCATTTAATAAATATTTTCTCAATAAAGGGAAGTCGTAATTGTAAAAAAATACACTAAATTGGGGATCCCTGGGTGTCTCAGCGGTTTAGCGCCTGCCTTTGGCCCAGGGCGTGATCCTGGAGCCCCAGGATCGAGTACCACATCAGACTCCAGGCATGGAGGCTACTTCTCCTTCTGTCTGTATCCCTGCCCCTCTCTCTCTCTCTCTTTCTATGCCTATCATGAATAAATAAATAAAATCTTTTAAAAAATACACTAAATATTGATAATATTTTTTAACTATTTTACAATAACTATTTTAATCTTACTTATGGAAATTACAAATTACTAAACTTTATAAAACATTTATCTCATTATTGCTAAGACTTTCAGGAAAGGGTGAGTTTCTCTTTCATGAAGTTAAACTTGTTCCTGAATTGAAATTTTGACTCCAACAGTCAGAAGGATTAAATGCTGGGGTAAGTTACCGGGGGGGGGGGGGGGGGGGGGCAATAGAATCTACAAGTCTGGAATAGTGAGTTCTATCTCAGGACTTTTAAATTTGGTGTAGGCCTGTCATCTCCAGGGATCTCCAGCCTCCAGCACTTTGTTTCCAGGTGGAGAGCATCACCAGAGGGGTAAGTTACAACTTTCCATATCACTCAGCTCCTGTTTCATTACTCCCTGGTGTGACGGTCAGGTGGGTGTATGATGATAAACATTCAATTTAATTAGGAAAAGATTACACATTGTCACAGAGGGAGATTTTTTCTTAATATCCTTATCCAAATCTTCTCTTTCCACACAGAAAGAGTCCCCAGAACGTGTATGTATATACCAAACAACATATATAGAAAATGCTGCTGGTTCTGTTTCTCTGGAGAACCGGAAGTAATACAGATGATGTTTTAAATTAGCAATATATAACCATTTTAATGAATGTTTTCAAAAGATTAAGAGGGATGATTCCAGTGATTTTGCAAACTTCTTGAATCAAAGGCCTGGACACTATGATCCTTTTTAAAAATCCACAAGTTATTATATTACTAAACACAATATTTTCTAGGTTTAGCAAATATTTTAATTTTGTATACAATGCAAAATATTTTAACAAAGGTTAAGAAGTATTTTCTGGGAAAAATATTGCATAAACATCACTTTAAAATAATGTTACCATTTTATTGACTATAAAACTAGTCCAAATCAACTATTAACTGCAACTTGAATCATTAAATTTACTGTTTCTCACACATTGTGATAAATATGTGTTTTCTGCAGTATTCCACTATACTGTGATGTATACTACTATGAAATATATATTTTGTTTACTTATCTGTATATCTATACATATATATAGAGAGAGCATACACACATATTTATGTCTTCTTATTATGCAGGTAACACAGCTCATGTGATTCTATGTATTCCTGAGGAAATTACTTCTTAATCTTAGTTTGGAAATTTATAAAATGAAGAGATTTAGTAAAAAATATTTTGAAAATTACTAAAATATATACTTACAGAATCGTTGCAAGGGTTGACATTAATATATGTAAGTCATCTTTCATGTTAGCTGGCAATAGTAGGCACTCTGATAGATATTCTTTCTATTCTGTATCATTTAGTAGTGACATTGGAAAATTTTAGAATGGTCCAGAATACACCCTAGAAATGGTTAATCTATTGTAACAACTTGTCAAAACTGTTAGACATACCTTGGATAGGTTCAACCGAATCTAACACTACAGGAAATAAAATCTTAGCAGAATCTGTTTGAGACATATATATTTTTTAAAGATTTTATTTATTTATTTATTCATGAGAGACACAGAGAGGCAGAGACATAGGCAGAGGGAGAAACAGGTTCCCTTGGGGATCCTGATGTGGGACTAGATTCCAGGATCCCAGGACCATTACCTGAGTGAAAGGCAAATGCTCAACCGCTGAGCCACACGGTGCCCCTGTTGGAGATATAGTGGGGCAAATTTCATTCAGAAACGCAGCTTGCTATACTGCATAACAATATTAATCCCTAGAAAGCACCCTATTAATTCTGGAATTTGCTATTGCACGTGATTTGTAAAATCACTCTTTCACTAAGTATCTCATGCAACAAATTGACTTCATGAACAGATCTTTCTCCTTCTTTTGGTTACCTAGAAAAGCTTTATTTTTTTCCATTACTCATGGATTTTTATTCATTGTATGAGCTACATTACTTATATGTTTGCTGGTGATAGATAGAAGTCAAGATTTTAATGATAAACAAAGTGCGTACATTATTTCCCTTTTTTTTGGTATATTTTTTATTGGAGTTCGATTTGCCAACATCTAGTATAACATCCAGTGCTCATCCCATCAAGTGTCCCCCCCTCAGTGCCTATCATCCAGTCACCCCTTCCCCCCCCGCCCACTTCCCCTTCTATATTTAAGTTCTTTCAGTTTAACTAGTAGTCTTTAACCTAAAGTTCCAATAGAAAAAAATGCATTATGAATCAAAGACTTAATTATATTCAAGCTCTGCTAATAACTCAAGTAACCAGGGATCCTTCGGCAGTTCAGTGGTTTAGCGCCTGCCTTTAGCCCAGGGCATGATCCTGGAGCCCCAGGATCGAGTCCCACGTTGGGCTCCCTGCATGGAGCCTGCTTCTCCCTCTGCCTGTGTCTCTGTCTCTCTCTCTCTCTCTCTCTCTCTCTCTCTCATGAATAAATAAAATCTTAAAAAAAATAACTCAAGTAACCAGTGTAAAGTGTAAAGAAGTTGTTTCATTTTCCTGGACCTGGCTTCTTCATATGTAACAGGAGAGAGTTTTATCGTTCAAACTAATAATCCAATTCTAACATCTATGACTTTTTATAGGGTAGAACTAGTTAGGATACTCAGCATAAGTCTAGAGTAAAATTTCAAGGCACCTGCTAACAATCCTATTTTCTTTTTTTTAAAAATATTTTTATTTATTTATTCCTGACAGAGAGAGAGAGAGGCAGAGGGAGAAGCAGGCTCCACACAAAGAGCCCCATGTGGAACTCGATCCTGGCACTCCAAGATCACACCCTGAGCCAAAGGCAGACACACTCAAGTGCTGAGCCACCCAGGCATCCCAACAATCCTATTTTCAATTAAAGATGGTTGCTCTGTAGGTGAGTGGTAGGAAAGGAGAAAATGAGGGAAGTAGATGGAAAAAACCAACAGGATGAATGGATGGGGAGACAGGTTAGAGACAGAGGGAGAGACATGCAGACCACAATGTATTAAGAAGATCACATTTTACAACAGGTAAGTCTTAGTTTTCAATTCTTTCAGTGAGACACAGACTTATTAATCTCCCTTGGTTTTCTCTTCTATAAAACAGAGATAATTTCTCCCATAAGGTTAGCCTGAAAGTATATATGTATATATACACACACACATATATGAACTAGTATGATTTTTTTACTTTACTTTTAGCTCTCCTTTTTTCCTACTACATCAAAATAAAAAATTCAGAACAAATTATAATTTAAGGCAAATATTTAAAAGATGATTAATGCTGGATGCAATATATTCTTGGGCAGCCAAATAAATGCTACATGAAATAAAGCAGCAAACGTTGAGCTCTTGGAATGGAGTTCTCCTTTGGACAGCAGCCACAGCTGGTACTCTGCAGTGAAAATGCCAGCTTTGGTGCGATTCGATTACATAAATTATCTATGCGAGTGGCACGGAGTTTATAAAATGTATGTCTTAATGAAGCACCTTAGGTAGCGCACTCTCACAGTGAGCGTTAGCAGGATTATTTATATTTAAACATTGTGCTTTTCATTTTTTAATCAGGAAAACACGTGTCTTTAGTTTCATGCAGTCATGTTTTTTCCAGGGTTCTACTTGTTAGGAATTTTCATGAGCTCTTCCAGGAGCTATAAAATTTAAGCCTCATTTCATTTATTTTATTGTTTTCAGTTTGGGATCTGTGTACCACCTGCATCAGAATCATCCAGGGTTCTTGTTAAAAATGCTGTGTCATGGGCCTCATCCAGACCCTGATTCTTGTTCTCATGGAAGTGTGCCGCAAAAATTTGGAATTTTGAACAAATTCCCAATGAGAATTTCATTTATAATCATTTTTAAAACTGCACACTTACAGTCAGTACAATATAGAGGGAGGAACAGCTAGACCAGTAGTTGGAAGACCCAAATTATCTTTGCAATTCTGCACGCTGTGATTCTATAAACATTGGCAAGTCCTCTTTGAGGGGGGGCATATCAACCAGAAGCCTTTTGGTGTGAATAAGTTACTTCACAAGCAAAAATATATGATTGCTAAATTCCAATCTATTTTCTCATCTGTAAAAACAGCCTAAACAAACTCTAAGGCCATTTTCTATACTAATATTTAACAATTCCAGCAGGTGAACATACTTATTAATATTCAGTGCCTTTGTATGATTGAAACTATTCAAATTATTGATAGCCAAGGAAGTCAGTTTAAATTTTGATCTAGAAGCATTCACCTTCAAAACCATAGCACCCATTCTTTCAATCTTTCCTTCTTCAAAAATATGTACTTTGCACCTACTATAAACCAGATATTCTCCTAGTTTTAGGGATACAGTAACAAAGACATGGAGCTTATACTCTTTTATGCTTTTACAGTATAAAATTGTACTGATAAGCTTTAGGCATTGCAGGCTCAATTGGTAAGGTTAGCTGGCTGCCCATAAAAGTGCATACTCCATGCTCTCCATGTTCTTATCTACAGATAGAATTCAGAGCATCATTAACATATATATTATAGGTGCTCTGAATCTATAAATAATGTGTGTGGGGTGGAGGGAGTAGGGAATGAGGGAGATGGAGGAGAGAGAGTATGGCTTATATCTCAGCTAGGGAGAGCCATATGAACGTGATCTCTCATTAATAGGATGCATAACAAATCCCTTGGTAGGCTTCTGCGAAGGCTTTTAAAAGTGAGCACTTTCTGTTGGCTGCATTTTTGCTCTTGTCATTCTTCCTGCCCAGAACACAAGTGAGATGCCTGAGCACAGAAAGGGCCATTTGCAGATAAGCTAACCATGACTGTGCAGAAAGACACAAAGATCATGGACTGACCACCTTTAGTCTTGTCATCATTCATGGAAAATCATCACAGGCCTGTCACATTTCAGATTTACAAAATGACCCAGAACTTTATGAACCATATAGTAGCAACTACAGTTGTACAAGTACATGAAATAAATCCAGGAATTCTGCAGCAATGACACTTTGGATCTTCAAAACAGAGAGGCATTCCTTGGCTTTCTGTGTTTCATAAGAAATGTGTGACTTTTTCCAGACATATAAAGTGTCTCGAGGTTTGAGACCTTTTAAGATCCAGATGTTTCACTGCACTCTGATTCAGAAGTCTCAATAGAGACTATAGTTTCAAAATAAAACACTCTGCTTAACATAGTATTAAAAATAAGAAAAAGATTTTCCAATTTATATAAACTACACATTTTATATTGCTCCCCATTATAAGAGAAAATAATAATTATATAATAATAATTATTTTAAACCACATAGAGTATTTTTTATAGTTTAAGTGTTCATTATTTTATTAGAGAATTTATCTGTGAGGCTAGCAGCAGGCCCATTTCAAAATTTGAGATTCCAGAGAAAATAATAGCCAGAGTTACATTATGCTAAAGTCTGGAAAAGATGGGATACTTGAATTCAGTGATTTCCAGAAGCAGGAGGAAGTGTATAATATCTAGACCCACTTATAGGAGAAGTTAAGGTAACTAGAATTAAAGTTATGCTATTCAGCATTTATAAAATCTAAATTATCATTCATATTAATTTTTCAATAAAAACCAAAGCATATTCTAAACCAGTATTCAATATCCCCCAGCGTATTCAAAATCAATATTCAATTTATAAGTATATTCTTTCCTTCATATATAATTGTGCATATTGTAATTGGGCATATACTCCCTCTGCCCAGAGCACTTAATGCATCAAAAGTAAGTAGGTATAAAGGGCATTAGACTCTTTTGGGGAAATATGAAAGTATGGACGAACTTGGCCTTGGAGTCACAACTTCCTCCTTCTACGCTTAATTCTTTCTCTGGCTAGTGTTGAGCACATCATTTCACTTTGAGAGGTTTGAGGTTGAAAACTATCATTCTTTGCAATCCTGACTAGGGGTGGCAAGGAGGCATTTGGCAGGCCATCTTGACATATAGAAGATGTACTAGGAGTTAGTGAGGACCAATTTGTGGTTGATAACAATCTGACAGGCACACATACTTTTATTCCCTAGAAGATAACACATGTTGGTATTTAGCATGACTGAAGTAGATTACAATATTCATTGCCTTGGAGAAATGTATGCTGTTCAAGACCTAGGATGCTATTTCTGGCAGTCTAGCCCCTCCTATTTGCTTTCAGCTGGACAAAGAGTAGCACTGATCTTTTGGGATGTACTGTGTGGTGTTTTGCCATTACAACATTCAAAAGATTCTGGGCCCCAGCAGGAAAATAGAGAAAAAAAGTTGGAGTATATACTGCCCAGAATATTGGCCTCCTCTTGGGAAGTGGAATGGTTTTATGGGAAAAATAAAGATGATACTTTGAAAGAAACTATTACAGGTAGAGTTGCATGTGAAATGCCAAAGAAATAAAACATAATAAACATACAAACCATTTGTTTGATGCTGTGAAGTCCTACACAGTTATCAGGCACTGGGACAGCTCATGTCATTGTCAATGATCTGCAAGCTCAACTGGTTGGCCCTGGGCAGCACCTAGAACCACATATTCTCCAACATTAACTCTATCTCACCATTCAAATTCTGCATCTTAGGCTGGATCAGTTATAGCTTAATGGAGAAAGGCCCATATCCCTTATCAAATGGAAGTAAAAAAGGCTACATCCACCTCTGTAATGTCCTAATGGCACAAATAAGTTGAATGAGTATGTGATTCAAAGTCCCATGACCTGTATTCCTACTACAATATGTAAGTAAAGACAATATGAACACTCTACAGGCGAAGAAAAACTAGGCCTATTTCACAGAAGATTCTACAACACACGCTGACAGTAGCTGGAAGTGGAGCATTGCATCTCTACCTTCACGCCTTAGGTAGTGTCCAGAACAGTTTTAACAACTTAAAGCAGCATACCTGGTTGTTACATACTTTGCTTGTAAGAAGGTATGGCCCCAGGAACAATCTACAGGGATTCTTGTGCAATGGCTAATGGTTTGGTAATGAATGAAAAGGGAATAAAAGAATCATCAGAAAGGATAGACATTGATGGGGATCCCTGGGTGGCTCAGCAGTTTAGCACCTGCATTCAGCCCAGGGTGTGATCCCGGAGTCCTGGGATCGAGTCCCATATCAGGTTCTCTGCATGGAGCCTGCTTCTCCCTCTGCCTGTGTCTCTGCCTCTCTCTCTCTCTCTCTCATGAATAAATAAAATCTTAAAAAAGAAGAAAGGATAGACATTAAAAAAAAGCTAGACATTGAGATTTCTAAATTGAGAGAGAATATTAATACATCTGCACCTCATGTAAATGTTTGCCATAGAGAAATCTTAGCAAGAAAAGCAAAATAATCACATGGACCAGTTGACCCATTCTTTTGATGCCAGTATTTTGTTTTGTTTTGTTTTCTTAGCCACTCTCTCTTTGCCCAATGCAGCCATGTTGAAAGTGGCCACTGGAATAGATATAGAAGTTATCATGGACTCAGCACCGTGGGCTTCCACTCACATAGCCAGTCTAGCTACAGTCACTGTTGAGAGCCTAACTTGCTAATTGAAGAAATCAACACTGAGCCTTGATAAAGTAACATTTCTCTGGGGGGGGGGGTCAGTCAGCCCATAAAGCAGGTTGATTACACTGGATCATTTCTATCATGAAAGGGACAGATCTGTGCTTTTGCTAGTACACTTTCTCTACCTGTGGATTTGCCCTCTCTGTCCACTATGCTTCTGCCAAAACCAATACTTGTGAAATTACACATCTCCACCTTGATATTGCATACAGCATTGCTTCTGACAAACTCATCTTACAACAAACTGAGTGAAAAAAAGGGGCCTTTACTAATGGAATTCATTGGTCTTAGCATGTTTCCAATCAAAACAGCACAAAAGCAGTGGACCGGATACACTAGTGGAATAAACTTCTGAAGATTTGCTTACCATACCAGCTAGTGGCAACGTTTGTGAACCTGAAATAATGTTCTCAAGGATATGATATATGCTCTAAATCACCAAGAACTTTATGATACCATTTCTCCCATGGCCAAGATTCATGGATCTAGGAATCAAGGGGTAGAAATAGTAGGTGTTTCTTCTATTACTTCCACTGACCAATTAGTAAAAATTTTCTTGGGGTTCTCCTTGTAAACAGTCTTGGTTCCCAAGGGAGGAATGCATTCAGCAAGACACACAGCAATAGTCTATCAAACTGGAAGTTGGTACTGCTACCTGGGTTCCTTCATATCAATTAGTCAGCAGGCAAAAGAAAGAGTACTCTGTTGGCTGGAGCGACTGACCCTGATTCTCAAAGGGAAATTTGGTTGCAACATGACAATGATGTGTACATCTAGAAGCCAGGAAGTATCTTCAGGCGACTCACTAATATATTCACATCTTATGATAAAAAGTCAGTAGAAAAAAAAAAGTCAGTAGAAAGCCACAACATCCGAACATAGGACTATGAATACCCGATTCTTCAACTATGAATGTTTAGGTTACCCCATCAAACAAAGATTGGCAAAGGGCTTAGATTGCTTGCTAAGGGGAAAGGTAAATGGAATGGGTTGTGGGAAAAGATAGTTATAAATGCCAGTTAGAACTACATACATAAAAACAAGGACTATAATAATTACATATTGTGTTCTTACTTTGATATAACAATTTTGGGCATAGATTGACTAATTATTTCCTTCCTCTCTCCTATTTCCTACTTTGAAATTCTAAATGTACTAATATTTAAACATATATCTCAACATTTAAGATACAAGATCTCAAATGGGGAGTAGGAGTCAGTTAGAGGAACGATCATCACTCAAATGGAAAAAAGGATTATCTAATTTCTTTTGAGGAAATAAGTATGTTTTCCATTTGTATCAATAATACTTGCATCAGGGGATCCCTGGGTGGCACAGCGGTTTGGCGCTTGCCTTTGGCCCAGGGCGCAATCCTGGAGACCCGGGATCGGATCCCATGTCGGGCTCCCTGGATGGAGCCTGCTTCTCCCTCTGCCTGTGTCTCTGCCTCTCTCTCTCTCTCTCTCTCTCTCATAAATAAATAAAAATTAATTTTTTTTAAATAATAATACCTGCATCATAGGAGGTTAGAACATGATTTTGCTTTTGTGTTTATTTGGAGATTTGATAAGGACAGAAGAAATGTACGGGGGGCCAAATTGACAAATGTGGTTTTTGCCCTTAGACAATTTTGCAAGCCGTAACTACATTCTACCAGAATTCCTCTTCTTGTGCAATTCTTGGTTAGGATTGGATTTAAGAAAAATACTGTGTTATCTTAAGTGAGAATTGAAGTATAAACCTTTTTTATGAGCCAAAGTTCAGTGTAGGGAGGCAGACTCTGGGACACCTCACACATATTTTTGCTAATATTAGTTCCCCTTGTTTGTATAGACGTGACTTAGGCTTGCAGGTGATATCACCTTCTAACCCCCATGGGATATTTCTGACTTTGAATCCTCAGCTAGGTATGTGTCCAACTCTGGGGAAAGCTGCAAGCTTCTTCAGGTCACCCACATCATCCAGATCACAGATGATAAGAAACAAATGTAGGCTCTAGTTTGTCCTTTTACTTTTCAATTCAAACTCAGAGGTTTCAATTTATATTTTTTCAGCCCCAAAGTATGTCTCAATTGCTGACCTGGCCTACCAATAGCAACTTCAGGCCCTGAACCCCATGCAACAGTTACTCTGTATAGACATATTAACCAGTCCACACAGCATAAGCCAAAACTCCTAAGATAATTGCTTTTTGTGCATCATATACAGACTAATATTTCCCTCAACTAAACCTAATAGAGATTACCACTGATTTTTTATTGCCAAATATTAAAGGGCTAGAAACATCAATTAGTTTACTTTTCTGAGTCTAATTCTGACTGTAAAGCTCCATTTTAGAGAAAAATGCAGTCTCAACTATGTTTCAGCACCAAATCCATTCTATGACTCAGAAAGTGGGGAAAAAGTGCTAGTGTTGCATACACCATGACCTCTGCACAATATACTCATGCAGCCTCATGTGATTGGTTCAGTTAAATGTAGGCTCTCATGGTTTCCTTGGGTATGGCTCTTGGGGCTGTAGCTATGAAGACCAAGGGCTCTTAAGAGTTCAAGGTCTACTTTTTCAAACCACAAGATCATGGACCTCCTACCCACAGAGGACCCAGGAAGCAGCACTCTGGTCTCTTTCACTTCTATCAGTCCTTTCAAGACCAATTCTCTCTTCAAATCAAAACCCCAATTTGGGCTACTTATGCCCATACCCTTACTGTGGACATTATCTAGCCTTTCTATCCCTTCTGACAAAAATAAATCATTTTCACCAAGACAAAATGCTCTTAATACTTCTTTTGGAACAAAGAATTTCTGGCCTCAAAGCCATGGTTGGTAATTTGAAAACAAAGGTCTAGAAAGCTTTCTTCTCTGGTTATTTAGGATGATTCAATGACACTGAACAAGTCTAAATCTCAGTGTATTATTATTATGGACAAATAGGTAGGTAGTTGGGTAGATAGTTATGTGATTTTCTACTCTTAGAGATCTTACAGTTTCCTGTAAGATCTTAGAGTTTCCTCTATTTCTTTTATTGGAAAGAGATAAAATTCCATTCTTAGTTCTGTCTTTAAATTGGTATTATTTGCTTCCAACTCTGCTTGAGTGGTATTGGAAGAAATATTTACCTGTTTTCCTAGAAAAATTGCAGAAGTCATACCAACACACAAACATCCACAAATATAAGGTACTTGGAGCACAAATTAGCTGCCTTGGGACAAGGGAGAAGAATATAGTAAAAATATATATAACAAAATCAATTGCTTCACATACCCAGAGCATTTTATCTTAACAAAACAAAACAAACAATAGGAAATTTCAGAGGGTCAACCTTAGTGTAATGGATAGGTCCCGCTTAAATTGAAATTTACTTTCTAAGAAGCAGAAAGAAGTATATACAAGATTCTAAGTTCCTTTGGTATATTCAACTATATCTATATATTCTAAATGCCTCAGAATTTTTATTCTTGACTTGCTTCAATTAATACGTATTATTAGTACGCAGCTAGATATATATATGTATGTATATATATACATATATATATATATATAAAGATACTTAAATTGCTGCAATTAAGGGTATAAAAAGCAAGTCATTTGAAATTTCAAGGAAGATACAATATTCTATACAGCCACACATGCTAGTGACAGGATAGTCAAAGGAATAAAGTACTTGTAGAGCATACTTATAAGTGTTGATTAAGATACTTCTAAATATAAACTGATTTCAACATCTGCCTGTGACTCTGAGTATAACATTCAACTCTTCTTAGGTGCACAGTTCTACCAACTATGGGATTCAGAAACCCAATATTTAAAATGTATTTTTAAAATTACCACACCCACTCTTCTTATTTAATAAATATGTAGCTATTCACATTACTCTGAACTTTTCATTATCTCTTCAGTACTCTATCATTAACCAGACAAATCAAAACAAACAGCTAACAATAAAAAATGCTACCATCTGCTTCTTGAATTTCCTTGACTCTAGAAACATCTCTCTTACATTAGACAAAATGTTCTCCTTCCTTCCAACTACCAAGCAGGCATTAGGGCTGGCACCATACCTGTAATGCCAGTCTGAAACAAGATTAGCATAAGAGTATTTATGGGAGCAATCTTTCTTTTTCTGCAATAATTGGGTTTCATAGTAATAACAAAGCTCAGTAAATTACATATGCCAATGAAATATATTATCCATATGTGTGGAGGGTGTAGGAAAATCCCAAAATAAGTTAAAACAGAAAAGAAGTAAAGTGAGTTATTTTGTCCTGCTGTTATCACAGGCATAACATACATTCTTTACCCAGAGGCAGACATAGATTATTGCCTTTGAGAAGAAATGAAGCAAAAATATGTGAGAAAGAGACCTAAACTCTTTCTAACTCCTATCTGCTGTTCTACATCAGGTGTGGGATGGAAGAATATAAGAAGGAATCCCTTCTGATAAAACTTATTTTCAGACTATCCAGAAACAATATAAAAAAACGGAACAGATAGCAGCAGTATGTTCAAAGAAACAACTTTGCTATGACTTCTCATAATGAGTGCATATAATTGACTTAAAGGAACCAATTTATTTCTACAAGAGAACTAAACAAATTGATTTCAGTTGATTGGCTTTTTCTCTAGACATCACTTTCCGCATATTTTTAAAAGTACAAATAAACAACTCCTTTAAAAAAATAACAGAGCTCAGAATATCTACCTTTTTAAATTTCATAAATAATTCCAGCTCTCAAGTTAACTTAAAATCAAAAATCTTATAAGTATTTATAGCTAGTAGTTATTCCATGCTCTTAAGTAGCCCAATATCTAAAATCAAAATTCAAATTTAAATACCACAATGATAATATTGATTACATTCATGAACAAGTTCTAAACACAGGATTTAACAACTCATGATCATTACAGCTTTAGTCATTACTATAGGTTGTACTTTGGGAATGATGCAACAGCCCTTTTCATCATTCACAAAACTAGTCAATTTAATCAAACAATCTAATTCAAAGGCAGAAAAAATAATGAAAAATTTTTGAGGGGTGGGGAAGAACTTTCATTTATTTTTATTTATTCCAATTATTCCACAAAATGATTTCACATAGAAAAGTATGTAAATGATGATGGATAGTATAAGTTAAAGTGTGATTAATGTGAAAAAAAACATACAATGTCAGAATACACAGTTAAGACTGACTATAAATCCTTACCATGACAATTTATACACCTAACACAGCCAACTGTTTAATGCTTTGGTTACTTGGCAGCCAACAGAATGTACACGAGATAGAAATAAATGGAAACTTGTAACTAGATTCAACTGAACTTTCTCCAGGAGGAGTGGAAGTAGCACTGGGACATAGGAACAATATAGTATGTTCTCAAGGTTAGCAGCAGAGGGTTTCAAGCATAAACATGTAATAACAGAGGTGGCCAAAGTAGACAAAGTAATCAACAGCTTACTCTTCCACTCTACAGAGGTTAAGAATAAAATTTTATATTCAAATACAGAATGAATCATATGAAAATGAAGGAAATTTTTTCTAAATAATAAATTCAAAAGATAAAGTCTCAGGTCCTAATAATGTCACCTAAGAGTACAGAATTGGATCCACTAGATTTTAGGAGCTTTCATTTTTCAGTATGACATTTTGTTCCTCTCTAGGAAGGTCTAATACAAAGATCATAATCAGAAAATAACAAGCTCTCTTTATTCTTACATATCTCCTTCTGTGCATTCTGGAAATGTTTGGTTAATACTTCACAGTTTGAAAACAAAACAAAACAAAACAAAACAAAACACACAATTCCTACGAGGGGATACTGATGACCACTATCCATTAACTTTTTAAATACCATGATTAGAAAAAAGAATCTGTTTGCAGCCAAACTAACAGCATTACCAAAATATGAATTGAATCCGTGCCCTAAAAAGGTCAACAATCTTGTCATTAAATAGGGGATAAATAAAATAATTTAAAATGATTGGTTGAAGGACCCATGGGAAAGATGGTAGAGGAGGATTCTAAGCTCACCTCATCTCACATACACAACTAGTTAACAAATACATCAGTGTAAATGACACAGAAAATGATCCAAAGACTGGCATAATAGACTCCCCACAGCTAAATATAGAGAAGAGGCCACATTGAACAGAGTGGGAAGGCTGATGATATGGTCAGGTGCCAAAAGGACCCACTGGACTGTCCCCAGGAGGGAGAATGCCACAGACATGGAGAGTAAAGTGGAATAGACTCCCATCCCAGGTACTCTGGGCATGAAGGACCCATGTTGGGAAGATGAATCCCCTTGAAAACCAGAGGAGCCTAAAAATCAGTGGGGCTTAATACCTGGAAGATTAAACATCAGCAGACTCAGCTCTGGGAGCTGGGAGGCTGGAGTCTCCACTCTTATTAAAGGTATAGCACAACTATCCTATACAGCATAGAAGCACCTTTTTTGCAAAACACCCAGAGTATACAGGAATGAGATGTATTTATCAATCTCAGAGCATGTGCTGGAGGGTCAGGGATCTTTGGGATACTTCTCCAAGAACAAAATATCTGGAGGGATCCATCTCACTCCCTTACTTGTCAGCCTAGATACATGGACACTGGCAGGAATCAACTCAGCTCTAACAATCTGCACTGAGCTTGCTACACCATATTCCCACCCCTGTGCTCTTCTGTGGATCCATCTTTCTGACTCACCAGCCTTGAAAGTTTTTCTAGATAGCTACAAGTTCCCTTGCCCAGGGGGCCTGCAAGGACCTTGTTGGCAAAATGCACCCCATCCCTACATTCTCCAGCAGACCTGACCCTCCTGTATGCCCTTGACCAGAGCCCACCCAAGCTGTGCAACAAGCCTAGCGGTGTGTAAGCAGTCCCAACAGGAGCCAACATTACATTAAAGTGACTCCTGTACCAAGAAGAAAGAAAGACAACCACACACACACACACACACACACACACACACACACACCCAGTCCAAATGTGGCCCCAGCAGTGGGCTGGGGACAGACAGCTGGTCTGACTGCTGGACCCACCCACCAAAGAAAGCTTCCCAGAGGAATGCATAGGGATAATACATTGCAGTTCAATGCTACTGCAGCTCTGCCAAATGCATGGGCTGATTCAACTCATGCCTAAAGCATCCCCAGACTGACCCTCTAACAACACTAACCAAACCCTTCCCACAATAGACAAAGAGAGCCATTGCAGACACTGTGACTAAAGGTAAACATAGCTCAGTCACAACACTCAGGGATATGCAACACACAGAAGAGATACCCCTGAAGTGCCAGGTTTGGGGGGACATGGGACACTGTACTGCAGGGCACTATAGGACCTCTTCTTCATAAGGTCATTACTTTCAAGAACAGGAGACATAGCAGACTTTTCTAACACAGAGAAACAGAGATTTAGACAAAATGAGGAAATGGGAATATGTCCCAAAAGAAAGAATAGGGCAAAATCACAGCAAGAGAGCAACACAAGGGCAGCTTGGGTGGTTCAGTGGTTTAGCGCCGCCTTCAGTCCAGGATGTGATCCTGGAGACCCGGGATTGAGTTCCATGTTGGGCTCCCTGCATGGAGCCTGCTTCTCCCTCTGCCTGTGTCTCCGCCTCTCTCTCTCTCTCTCTCTCTCTCTCTCTCTCTCTGTCTCTCATAAATAAATAAAATCTTTTTAAAAAAAGGTAGAAAAAGAGAGCAACACACAACAGTTAAATAATACACCTGACAGAGAATTTAAAGTAATAAAGATACTTACTAGCATCAAGAAAGAGCACAGGGATTCAGTGAGACCCTCAACAAGAGATAGAAAACATAAAAAAAAAAAAAGATGAAGAACTCATTAAGTTAAATAAAAATAAACTAAATGGAATAAATAGTAGACTAAAGAAAGACAGATAAGTTCCCCAGAGGACAGAGTAATGAAAAGAATCAATTGGAACCAAAGGAAAAAAAAAATGAAAATAAACTCAGGGAAATCAGAGATACCCTCAAGCATAACAACATTCTTGTTATAGGGATCCCAGTAGAAGAGAGAAAAAAAGGGGACAGAAAATTTACAGAAGAAATAATAGCTGGAAACTTCTAAAATCTGGGGATGGGAATAGACATCCAAATCCAGAAGGCATAGAGGGCCTCTAGCAAAATCGGCCAAAGGAGGTCCACATCAATACACATAATAATGAAAATGGCAAAAAGTAGAGAAAAAGAGGGAACTTTAAAAACAGTGAGAGAAAGGGAAACAGTTACATATAAGGGAAACCCCATAAAGCTATCCACTGATTTTTCAACACCTGCAACCAAGAATACTTTACCTACCAAGGTTATCATTCAGAATAAAATGAGAGAGAAAAAATTTCCATCCCAAAAAAATTAGAAGAATTCATGTTCACTTAACTAGCCCTACAAGAAATTTTACAAGGCATTCAATGAGTGGAAAGGAAAGACTATAAGCAGGAGTAATAAGAGTAGAAACCAAAAAAGCAGTAAAATTAAGTATATCTATTAAATCAGTCAAGGGATTCACAAAATCAATATAAAGTATGACACCATACCATATACCTAAAGTGTTGGGGGAAAGGGTGGGGTAAATAATGGGCTCAAGAAACCATCAATTTAATACACACTGCTATATGAAGGTATTATATACTAATCTAATGGCAGCCACAAATCTAAAGCCTGTAATAGACACATAAAAAAGAATGGCAAAGGAATCCAAGTGTATCTCTAAAGAAAGCTAGAAAGCAATGAAAGACAGCAAAAGAAGAAAGAACACAGAAGAAGTACAAAAACAACGATAAAACAAGTAACAGCATAGTAGTAAGTACTACTTAGCAATAGTTACTTTGAGTGTAAATTGGACTAAATACGTGAAACAAAAGACATAGTGTGATGTAATGGATAAAAAGAAAGACCCATCTACATACTGCCTCTGAAAGACATTTCAGTCCTAAGGACTCATGCAGATCGAAAATAAAGGAATGAGAAAAAAATATCATGCAAATGGCAGTGAAAAGAAAGCCAAGGTAGTAATACTTATATCAGGCAAAATAGACTTCAAAATGAAAACTGTAATAAGACAAGGACTATGGTGGACATTGCTGCTATAAACATCGGGGTGCAGGTGTCCCGGCATTTCACTGCATCTGTATCTTTGGGGTAAATCCCCAGCAGTGAAATTGCTGGGTCATAGAGCAGATCTATTTTTAACTCTTTGAGGAACCTCCACACAGTTTTCCAAGGTGCCTGTACCAGTTCACATTCCCACCAACAGTGCAAGAGGGTTCCCCTTTCTCCACATCCTCTCCAACATTTGTTGTTTCCTGCCTTGTTAATTTTCCCCATTCGCACGGTGTGAGGTGGTATCTCAGTGTGGTTTTGATTTGTATTTCCCTGATGGCAAGTGATGCGGAGCATTTTCTCATGTGCTTGTTGGCCATGTCTATGTCTTCTTTGGTGAAATTTCTGTTCATGTCTTTGGCCCATTTCATGATTGGATTGTTTGTTTCTTTGCTGTTGAGTTTAGTAAGTTCTTTATAGATCTTGGGTACTAGCCCTTTATCTGATAGGTCATTTACAAATATCTTCTCCCATTCTGTAGGTTGTCTTTTAGTTTGGTTGTTTCTTTTGCTGCCCAGAAGCTTTTTATCTTGATTAAATCCCAAAAGTTCATTTTTGCTTTTGTTTCCCTTGTCTTCATAGATGTATCTTGCAAGTAGTTGTTGTGACACCTACGCCCCAATGTTCACAGCAGTGGTGTCCACAATAGCCAAACTGTGAAAGGAGCCACAATGTCCATCAACAGATGAATGGATAAAGAAAATGTGGTATATATAGACAATGGAATATTACTCAGTCATCAGAAAAGATAAATGCCCACCATTTGCTTCGATGTGGATGGAACTGAAGGGTATTCTGCAGAGTGAAATAAGTCATTTGGAGAAGGTCAATCATATGGTTTCATTCATATGTGGAATATAAGAAATAGTGAAAGGGATTATAAGAGAAAGGAGGGGAACTGAGTGGAAAAAATTAGAAAGGGAGACAAACCATGAGAGACTCCTAACTCTGGGAAACAAACAAGGGGTTGCAGAAGCAGAGGTCGGTGGGGGGGATGGGATAACTGGGTGATGGACACTAAGGAGGGCACTTGATGGGATGAGCACTGGGTGTTATATGTTGGCAAATTGGATTTAAATTTGTTTTTATGATAGTCACAGAGAGGGGGGGTGGGCAGAGACACAGGCAGAGGGAGAAGCAGGCTCCATGCACCGGGAGCCTGACGTGGGATTCGATCCCGGGGTCTCCAGGATCCCGCCCTGGGCCAAAGGCAGGCGCTAAACCGCTGCACCACCCAGGGATCCCAATTGGATTTAAATAAACAAAAAAAAAATAGAGATAAGGACATGAGATAATCATAAAGGGAATGATCCAACAAGAAGATATAACAACTACAAATATCTATGTACCCAACATGGGTGCACCCAGATACATAAAGCAACTAGAAATAAACATAAAAGCAGAAAAAATCGAGGAATAAATCTAAGCAAAGACATAAAGGATGTATACTATGAAAACTATAGAAAGAAATTAGAGATGAAACAAATGGGAAAACATCCCATGCTCATGGATCAGAAGAATAAATGTTGTTAAAATGGCAATACTACTCAAAGAAATGTACACATTTAATGCAATCCCTATCAAAATAACAGCAGCATTTTTCACAAAGCTAAAACAATCCCAAAATTTGTATGGAACCACAACAGACCCGAAATACCTGAAGCAATCTTGAAAAAGAAAAGCAGAGCTAAAGGCATCATAATTCCAGACTTCAAGCTGTTTTACAAAGCTGTAATCATCAAGACAGTATGGTATTGGCACAAAACAAGACACAGAGGTCAGTGAAACAGAACAGAAAACCCAGAAACAGACCCACAACTATGTGGTCAGCTAATCTTTGACAAAGCAGGAAATAATATCCATTGGAAAATGTCTCTTCAACAAATGGTGGTGGGAAAACTGGATAGCAATATGCAAAATGATGAAACTGGATCACTTAGATTATACACAAAAATAAATTCAAAATGAATGAAGACCTAAAGTTCAGATATGAAAGCATCAAAATCTTAAAGGAGAACAGAGGTAACAACCTCTTCGACCTTGGCCATAGCAACTTCTTACTAGAAACATCTCCAGAGGCCAGGGAAATGAAAGCAAAAATGAACTGCTGGGACTTCATCAAGATAAAAAGCTTCTGCACAGTGAATGAAATGATCAACAAAACTAAAGAGAAACCTATGAAATTAAAGAAGATATTTGCAAATGACATAACTGATAAAGGGTTAGTATCAAAAATCTATAAAGAAGTTATCAAACTCAACATCCCAAAAATAAATAATCCAGTTAAGAAATGGACCGAAGACATGAACAGACATTTTTCCTAAGATGACATACAGACTAGGCTAACAGATATATAAAAAGATGCTCAACATGACTCATCATTAGGGAAATACAAATCAAAACCACAATAAGATACTACCTTACACCTGTCAGAATGGCTAAAACTAATAACACAAGAAATAACAGATATTGGTATGTGGAGAAACACTTTTATACTATTGGTAGGAATGCAAACTGGTATAGCCACTCTGGAAAACAGTATGGGGTTTCCTTAAAAAGCTAAAAATAGATTAGATTAGATTAGATTAGATTAGATTAGATTAATAAAATAGATAAAATTTTAAAAACTAAAAATAGAACTACCCTACACCCCAGCAATTGTACTACTAGATATTTATCCTAAAGTATACAAAAATATTGAATAGGAGGGCACATGCAGCCTAAAGTTTAGAGGAGCATTATCCACAATAGCCAAATTTTGGAATGAGCCCAAATGTACTTCAAATGATGTGTGGATAAGGAAGATGTGGGGATCCCTGAGTGGCTCAGTGGTTTAGCACCTGCCTTCAGGCCAGGACATGATCCTGGAGTCCCGGGATAAGTCCCGCATCGGGCTCCCTTCATGGAGCCTGCTTCTCCCTCTGCCTATGTCTCTGCCTCTCCCTCTTTCTGTGTCTCTCATGAATAAAAAAATAAAATCTTTTAAAAAAAGAAGATGTGGTAAAGAAGAAGTGAGATAGAGAGAGAGAGAGCATTAATCAGTCACCAGAAGAATGACATCTTGCCATTAGTAATGATGTGGATGAGCTAGACTGTATTATGCTAAATGAAATAAGCCAGTCAGAGAAAGACAAATACCATGATTTCACTTATATGTGGAATTTAAGCAGCAAAGTAGTTGAACATAAGGGAAAGGGAAAAAAAGAGAGAAAAGCAAACCACAGGAACTTTTTAAAAAAAGAGTCTTAACTATAGGGAACTGAGAGTTAATGGAGGAAGGTGGGTGGGTGATGGGCTAAGTGGGTTATATGTATAAAGGAGGGCACTTGTTTTGAGGAGCACTGGGCAGTACATATAATTGATGAATTATTAAATTCTACACCTGAAACCAATATTACCCTGTATGTTAACTAATTAGAGTTTATATAAAAACTTGAGATAAAAAACAGTATGCAATAATAGTATCCCTACTTCCCCCCTCACACAATACTACTACCCCTATCAATATCCTACATACATAAATAGATAGATCAGTCAGACAGAAAAATCAACAAGGAAAGAGTGGCTTTGAATGACACACTGGACCTATATAGAATATAGATAAATAGAATATATCTAACAGATATATTCAGAACATTCCATCCTAACAAAGCAGAATACACATTCTTTTCAAGTGCACGTGTAACTGTAACATTTTCCAGAATAGATTACATATTAGGCCACAAAAAAGGTCATAAAATTTTTAAAAGACTGAAGTCATACCATGCATCTTTTGTGATCACAATGCTTTGGAACTAGAAATCAGTCACAAGAAAAAATTTGAAATAAACACAAATACACAGAGGTTAAACGATATGGTAATCAACAATGAACAGATCAACCTAGAAATCAAAGAGGATATGGAAAACACATGGAGACAAGTGAATATGAAAACACAATGGCCCAAAGTCTTTGGGATGCAGCAAAAGTCTGGCCAGGATGTTCACCTGACCTTGGCATACTAAGATAACACTCTACGTTACTTATATTAACTGAGAGCTTTTCCCCTAAGGTCAGGAACAAGACAAAGATATCAACTTTCACCCCTCTTATTCAACATAGTACTGGAAGCCCTGGCCACAGCAGACCACAAAACGAAATAAAAGACATTCAAATTGATAAGGAAGAAGTAAAAGTTTCACAATTTGTAGATGGCATGATACTATATATAGAAAACCTTAAAGACTCCGCTACAAAACTACTATAATAAATTCAGTAAGGTTTCAGGATACAAAATCCATATGCAGAAATTTGGTGCATTTCTATTCAATAATGAAGTAACAGAAAGATTAAGTTATAAAAAACACTCTCAGTCACAATTGTACTGAAAATAATAAAATACCTAGGAATAAACTTAACCAAGGAGCTGAAAGACCTGTACTCTGCAAACTATAAAACACTGATGAAAGATCATAAATAACCTAAACAACATTGAACTAGAAGAACAAAACTGGAAGTATCACAATCCTTGATTTCAAGATATATTACAAAGCTATAGTAATCAGCACAGTATGGTACTGTCACAAAAACAGATCAATGGAAGAAAATGCAGAGAGCCCAGAAATTGACTCATGTTTTTATGGTCAATTAATCTTTGACAAAGGAGGCAAGAATATGCAATGGGAAAAATATAGTTTCTTCAACAAATGCTGTTAGGAAAACTAGACATTTACATGCAAAAGAATGAAATTGGACCACTTTCCTACACCATGCACAAAAGAAACTAAAAATGAATTAAATAGGACCTAACTGTGAGATCTGAAACCATAAAAACCCTACAAGAGAGCACTGGTAATACTTTCTCTGATATCAGCTGTGGCAACAACTTTTCTAGCTATGTCTCCTAAAGCAAGGGAAACAAAGGCAAAAATAAACTATTGGAATGACATCAAAATAAAAAGTTTCTGTACAACAAAGGAAACAACAAAACTAAAAGATGACCTACTGAATGGGAGAAGATATTTGCAAATGATAGATCTGATAAAGGGTTAGTATCCAAAATACATAAAGAGCACATACAACTCAACACACACACAAAAAAAAAACCTAAACAAATCAATTAAAGACCAATTAGGCAGAAGAAGAAGACATACAGATGGCCAACAGACACATGAACAGATACTCAACATTACTTATCATTAAGGAAATGCAAACCAAAACCACAACAAGATATCTCCCCACACCCGTCAGAAGAGCTAAAACTAAAAGCAAGATACAAGTGTTGACAAGGATGTGGAGAAAAAGGGTTCCCTTTGCACTGTTTATGGAAATGCAAATTGATAAAGCCACTGTGGAAATGATATGGAGATTTTCAAAAAAAGTTAAAAACAGAATTACCATAAGATCAGTAATTCCACTACTATTTACCAAAAGAGTACAAAAACACTAATTTGAAAAGATATGTGCACATCAATGTTTATTGCAGTATTATTTACAATAGCCAAATCATGAAAGCAACTCAAGTGTCTATCAATAGATGAATAAAGATGTGGTGCATACACACGCACAATGCAATATTAGTCATAAAAAAGAGTGAAATCTTGCCATTTGCAATAACATGCATGGATCTAGAATGCATAATGTTCAGTGAAGTAAGTCCAAGAAAGATAAATATTCATATTCTTGAATTCTTACATGAGTAAGAATGAACAAAGAAACAAAAGAGATTAACTGAAAAATATTTAACTACTGATAACAAACTGATGGTTATCAGAAGAAGGTAGCTGGAGGTGGGGGAAATAGGTGAAATAAATAAAGGGGATTAAAGAGGACACTTATCAGAATGAGCACTGAGTAACACACAGAATTGCTGCATCACTATCTTGTATACCTGAAACTAATATAACACTGTACATTAACTACACTAGAATTAGAATTGGAAAAAATATTTGTTGAAATACAGCTACAGTCTCTTTTGTTCCCTCATCTCCCACACTTCTTGGAAAATTCTATTTCATACAATAAAATTTCATCCACAGGGTGAGATCTGATGATTTACCTGGGGAAAAAAATACTCCTGTAAAGTAACCTCTATGATATATTCTTTCAAGATCATAGAATGCATGATTTATAAAATTCATTGCCTTTATGTTTTAGAGCCCAAGTATCCAAGAACCACCCTAAACCATAAATCAAATAATGGTTAGTGAGTGATGCAGTAACCCTCTCTTCGAAAATATTTGTAGTGTTTTTAGAGGAGCATTGATGAGCTTCCTCTCATTTTCCTATGTCACCCATTTCCTTAATTTACACATGTCCATACATCAGCAGTCAACTCGTAATTTCCGTTGCTCTTATTCTTTATAACACTAGCTGGTTGCTGAGTTCCACTGAACTGCAAATATCCAAGGGTGCTTCTTGCATATGGCACATCAGATGAAGACATCAGACATTCAGGTGGCACCTCTTCAAAGGTTTTTTTGAATATAAACTTTGTCCCCCATATCCCTAATCAATGTCATTAATGCTGGCATCTTGATCAGATTCGATAGCTTGGAGTAAGCATTCTACATTTATTTTTCAGGAGTCCAGCCTGTAAGTGGTTGCTTACCTGCCTAGAAGTAACTGAGGAGATTATCATTTGCTTGTCCTACTCACCAAGTAATGTCTCAACACCCCAAGACTTATTCCCTTGTATTCACAGCTTCCATGTGATAGTCAAATAGTGATGCTAGACTTTGCTTCAGAGGAAATAAGGATTACTATCCCTGGCCTTCCCATCAGGGAAAAAATGGATAAGGCAGTAGTATTTTACAAATAATTTTCTTGAGCTCTATCTGCCTGGAGACTCCTCTTTTTGTAGGTTCCTTTTTATTCCTCCATTTGGCAAAGCCTACTTAACATGGGGCTTCATTGAAACCAGTTGCCTATTGCAATCTCCCCAGAAAATACTAGATGGCAAAAAATCAGAAGGCTAAAACATAACAAAATTACATTAAAAATTAAAGTTTTTTGGGTTTGAGTTTTTGTTTTAGTTTTATTTTCTCTTTCTGAAACAAGCAGGAAATGCTGCTGCTTTGGAGGGTGAATTGAAACAACTTATATCAGTAGATCTTTTCTTTTGGATCTGTCCCTGGTGGAGATAAGCCCCAGGAGACACTGAAAGAATTAGACTTTCTGTGCAGTACCAACCGTGATGCCTGGGTTAGCACCTCACTAACTGCCACATAACCACGACCGTTAGAAATGTCTTCAGATCACAACAACGTCATCTACAGTGTAGGTTTCTGACTTCCATTAAGAAGCAAATGTACTCTCACCTGTAAAGATGCCATCACAGAGGGGCATGCAAAGTGCCATCCTGGGGGTATAGAGAATATCTTTTGCCATCATTGTAAGAAAGAAGAGCTTCTGAAACATAACCACAGTAATGGCAATTCAAAGATGTAGGCAGCATTATGAGACAGAATTAAAAGAGCTTAGTGCCCAATTTTGGATGTGAGGCAAGAGGGAGTTATTAAAGATTATTCCAAGATTCTAGATTTATGTGTGGATATTAGAGACACAGACCAAGAAAAAAAACAGGAAGGACAAGACTAAGAGAGGGTGAAGTGTTTAGTTTATTTGTGGGTATGCTGAGTATGAAGCCCCTGCAAGACATAAAAGAGGACGCATGTTGGGCAGTTTTAAATATGGTTCTGAAGTTGTCAATGTGTAAACAGAGAGCTCACAATGCACAGTAACCAGCTAGAATTGTCACTACGAATGACATACCCAGTCGAAAAAGCAGAGAGTGGGAGGAGCTGTCCATAGGAAAACCAGCATTTCAGGCAAGAGGAGAGAGGAAATATTAAATTGGTTTTGCTTAATATGAATCAATAATTAATATTTCCCATAAATATTTAATAGATTTCTAACCATATTACTTGAATTATTTAAAAAAAGAAGTAAAATAAATGTGAGAAATTACACTTTTCAAAAATGGGAACATAAGGCAGTAAAATGCCAGGCTACAATATGATGAAACAGACCGCAATCATTAAGCACACAAAGAAAGAAAAAATAAGCAGAATGAGGGCTAATCACTAATGGCTAACTTGCAAAAATAAGGCTGCATATCACCCCCACATAGAATTTATGAATAATATGCAAATTAAAGAAGCCAATGAGAATGAGTGTTATGATATTTCTAGGACAATTCAGAGAAATGTTTCAAATTATTTTATGTTAGTTGCTGTCTCACTGGTTTTTAATGCACACCATAAAGAAAAGAGTGGCAAGATTATATCAGTATCTTTGTTTATCTCTCTTGATGATATTGATAGAGAATCTTTGATTAAAAACAGCAATCAAGGCACCTCTATGGCAAAATTTTTTTTAAAGATTTTATTTGTTTATTCATGAGAGACACAGAGAGACAAAGAGAGGTAGAGACATAGGCAGAGGGAGAAGCAGGCTCCATGCAGGGAGCCTGATGCGGGATTCGACCCCAGGTCTCCAGGATCAGGCCCTGGGCTGAAGGCGGCACTAAACCGCTGAGCCACTATATGTGGCTGAGCCACATATGGCCAATGTTTTAGATCACTGTGGGCTTAACTGACTACAACCACATTTTTTTTTGCCAGTAAAACTGTATATATGAACTTTCAAAGATGAATATAGAAATAAGACATCTGGCCTCTTAACCGTACTATGAAGGAGCAAATAAAATATTAACTATACTTAAAACTGGAAACATGCATTTTAGGAAAAAATGCTTTATTTCTAATTATTATAATCTCAGAGTATGTATCTTTAGTCTGTAATAGCAAGTGAGGAAAGAGGTTCATATCAAGATTTCAACTGTTTTTTAATGTGTTTTATGTTAATTCCAATACAGTTAATATACAGTGTTATATTAGTTTCAGGTGTACAACAGTGGATTCAACAATTCTATACATTACTCCGTGCTCATGACTGTATTCTTAATCCCCCTTACCTATTTCACCATTCAAACCTCCATCCACCTTCCCTTATCTTCATTAGTCACATTTCTTTTTATGCTGAGTAAGGACTAAATTAGTTGCTATACATCTACTGCCTGATAATTTGCTTCAAACATGTTTTATGAACTATCATCATGTAACACTGGCCCAGACACATTTATGTTTCCAGGCCTGGGGAAGCTTTGCATTATTTTACTTTAACAACATTCTATCAGGAACTCAGAAAAGGTTAAATCAAATGTCATTAGCCTTTTGCTGCCATAACCATGAATTCTTCATGATGCACTTGATTTTTTTAGAAAGATGATACTTTCAGAACTTCCCTCAAAATTGATAAATAACATGCTTTCAGAACCTGATGCTTTTATAAAAGACAAATACAATGTTTTCCCTTTATGTTCCTAAAATCAAGATGCACTGGAAAATGTCACTTATTGTTCTGCCAAAAAGAAAGTCTGTATATAACTAAGATATCACCATTTTTACATGCCCCAAATTCCCTCTAGAAAGATCTTATGAAATGGACTAAACAGGAAAAAATTAACTTTATCCCATGAATGATATTAATGCTTCTTGGAGAAACAATGGTGAGCACAGTAAATTTGTATTTATTGATTATTTTAAGCCTGAAATCACAGAAGAAGAATGTGTATTCTGTGTTCCTGATGTTCCCTCTCATGTGGAAGAAACTTCTGCTAGAGAACACATCTGGCTTCTGCCTCCCTCCTTCATAAGATATAAGACTTGTCCTTTTTGGTTGATGAGTTTGTTGAGTTCAAGTGAAGTAACTGAATGTGTTCACTGCAGTCCTTTGTTACATTTGTTTTTCTTTTTTCTTTTTGAGGAGCTAGCTGCCCATTTGATGTTCCTACCCTGTTCACAGAGGTAAGATATGTGGTATTTAGTGATGTCAGTAACTGCATGGCTGTGTTTTCTATTGTTGCACACCAAAGTCAAGTTCTCCAAAAATGTGATCCATAAAGAAGTTGACATTTGGATAATTCTTCATCGAGCATGTGAATATTTATGAACAAAGCAGTAAGTCACATATTTAATAATAAATATTTTTATCTAATCTCGGAGGTGCTTTTAGAGTGCTTATGTTAATGACAAGCCTTTTTAACCGTATTACATAAAAGCAAACTATTAAAAATAAATATTATCAATATGGCCATTTCCCCCTTAATGTCTAGGATAACCTTGACTATATTACTTATAGAGGAGTATTGATTAATGCAATAAAACTAATAATTAAAATGTGGCCTTACTTTAATAAAATATAAGTATACTAAAATAAAATTATATAATAGATTTTTTCCTTTCTTCATGTACTTGGAGTTTAGAAATGGAGCATGCATCTTTAAAATCTTTGTTTTGTTATTGTTAATAGCAAGATATCAGGAAAATTCTAAAGATTAACACTGGTTAAACAAATGATTATCGTTGTAAATGAAAAAGTATATAGCAATAAAAGCATTCTACATTTTAAAAATTGCCTTTTACATCTTTAATTGTTTCAAACTGATATTCAAAGTAGATATTACAAGATGAGAATTAAAATGAATATTTTATAAGCTAGTAAGTATGAGTAATAGGTTAATTAGATTTTTAAGTATATTACCTGAAATTGGCAAAAATCTAAATTTGAGCCACTATATATACCTAGATAGCTATATTTAGATACAGCATAATTTTTAAATACTATACACAGCCTGTATTTATTACTATACTCATGTGTTTCAGATAAAAGAATAGAAAGCACTTTACACAATGAGAAGTAATGATCAGCATAGAAGTATGTTGGCTATTTCAGAGCAAATCAGGGCATATAAATGAGAGAATGGTTGGCTTATTTGCATTTCCATAAGAAATTTCCAGAAAAATCAATTAATTGGTCCAGCTTTAATGAAGAATTTTATGCAACAAGTCTGCCTTGCAAATGCAGCAGTTATATCTACAGAATTGTTTGGCACTATTGACAGGAATGAGTTAAGCATTACCATGTGTCATCAATCACACTCTGCTTTACACTTTGAAATTTTCACCACCTTCACAGGTGGCATAAACTCAGCATCTTGCTCCTACACCTCTTGTCATAATCTTCTTCAGGAGCACTGCATTTTTAGTTCAACCAATCTGGACTAAATGCAAAGGATTTAGCAATTTCTTTATGAAGCAGTCACCTGAGCCAGGCTGTATTCCCTTCTCTCCAGGTTATTGGATTGTGCTACCAGGGCATGCGTAGCAATCCTATCATCTTTTGACACATTTAATCTACTACCTGAACAGCTCTTCACAATCATTCCTTATGCTATTGGGTTTTCCATTTTTTGAACGATTCAGAGATTTTGCTCATCACTAAAGTGTATATACGGCAGCTATGACAGCAGGTTACAGCTTACTCTACAGCCAATCATTTAGATAGCTAAATAAAGTATCCTAGCATGAAGGACTCCTTGTATTAAGACATGTACATGTTTGGAATCAGAGGCTTATCATTTGGAATAGCTCATTTATGTTTCCCATATGATCTAAATTGCTTCATCTTAGTATGACTATTCTACTTTCTGAAGGGAAGAGTCACACGTGAGCCATTTCCATGTATCCACACTCCATTCACTACTGCCTCACACTTTCATCCATTCCAAAAGGGTGCGGATGAAAACGACAACCTCCTGAAGATTAACAGGTACATCCCTCCCCAACAGTCCTTCCATTCAGTGGTGGCTACCATGCTTGCTCATTCAACAGAAGAATGAAACAGCAGTCAGTCTGGGCAGTTGTAATACATTTTCAGCAAAAAGGCACATAATTTTATATTCCCCACATTTCATAGTCACTTGTCTACTGCTTCTATTTGATACATTTCTGGCAGCATCCCAAGTAAGCCCTATGTTTTTTCTGAAAGTTATATAACTTATTTACATTTGTTGAAAGACAACCACTAGCAGCAATAAGTTATCATTTGATTGAATCTTTCTCTTTTCAACTAGGAAAGAACTAAATTTCAATATTCTACCTTACATCCATAACTTGAGCACAACAGAATTGCAATTCCCAATTCAACATAATTTTTATAGAAGCACACTGGCTAGAGGGGATGGGGATAGGAACTTGCTATTAATATCACTAGGCAAAATTAATATGTGGTTATATTTTCACTTTCACAAAAAGTTACTTGATGTTCCCCAGGTTTTAATTTTTTTTTAATTTCCCAAGTACAAATTATTTTAATACACTATTTCAAAACTTCCCTCTAAAAATAGATGAGATGGATGAATTATATTTACACAAATATCTTCTGAAATAATGAAGAGCATTTAAGACTTTTTAAATTTTCTTTTTTTTTTACTTTTTAAATTTTCTATAAAAAATCCTTCCTCAACTGCCTTCATAAACCAATTTTTTCTGATGATTAAAAAGGACAAATGGAATATATGAAAGCCGTGTAATAAAGTTGAATTATAGCCTTAGACAACAGCAATGCTAGTATACAGTACAGGTTTAGTGTCTTAGTAGGACTGAAATATTTCAACATTTAAAAATAACATGTTGTATTAAAAATGAGAAAATATTTCCAAATTAGAAAGCCGTTGGATTTTATGTTCCTTACTAAAAGTAGGAATTGGTGTCAAAACTTAGAAATTTACAGTTTTTGTCACATTCTAAAATAAAAAAAATAGTACGACTAATCCAGAGTATACCAAAGTAATACAAAGTAAAGTTAATAGTAGTATGATGAAATCTTAAAATGTCTTGTTATTCATTATGTCATTAAGATGAACAAAGGAACTGAAAAAGGCAAACCAGTGATCAAGGATTAAAAAAAAAAAATCAAGGGACAGTTTTAGTTTTAAAGTTGAGGTAGAACTAAGGAGAAGGTAAAAAGCATTGCAAATCAGATATAATCTCACGGCTTTGAACTCTTTCCCTCTTCACAATATAAAAGAAGTTTGTTTTTGTTTTTTAAACTAAATTATTTGAAACAGAGGATGAATACAGACTGGTGTTCTAGACTCTGAGCAAATGAGATTATCAGTTTAGGCCATAAGGACATTTAGACCACAGGGACATTCTGGAGGACCAGTTAGAGATAAGTGGCTTCAGAAGTCTCTAGGGAAATTATCTTATTTTCCAGATTTGATTCTGTAGTCTAACAATGGAATATATTTGTTAAAATGTAAGGGAAGGAGAGGAATGAAAATAAAAGAACAAATTTGTAGAACAAATTTATGAGGCAAGTGATGTGCTATATGCCTTTTGGAGACCACATTACAATACCTCAAACTTCAATGCCTCTTTGTTTTTTTGTTTTGTTTTGTTTTGTTTTGTTTTTTTTTCAATGCCTCTTTGAAGGCTATTCACTATTCCCAAACTAGACTCATTCCTACTTCAGCCTCCCTTTGGCACTTTACTTATCCTTGAAGACAAACCCTTTCTGTTGCTCACTCCTTAGTGCTGTTAAGCACTCATTGTTATGGGTTGAAGTGTGTTCCTCCAAAACATATGTTGATGTCCTGTGGTACCTCAGAATGCAAGGAAATCAAGTCTTTATAGACGTAAGAAAATTAAAATGAGGTTATTATGGTGGACTCTAACTCAAAATGACTGGTGTTCTTCTAAACAGGGAAAATTTAGACACAGAAGACACGGAAGAAAATATCATGTGAACATGAGGGCAGAGATTCTATAAACCAATGAATGCTAAACATCACCAGCAAACCACCACAAGCCAGTAAAAAGGTATAAAAGAAACATCCAACATCCCAGTCCCTGAAAGGAACCAACCCTGCCAACACCTTGATCTAAGACTTCCAGCATCTGTGAGAATATGAAGTTCTGTTTTTAAACCACACTTAGTTTGTGGAGCTTTGTTACAACAGCCCCAGGAAATACACACATTGAGTATTTATAAAATTTGAGAAAAAATTGGTCTTTACAACTCCATTGGATTTACATTATTGTCCCCATTCCAGAAAGAATAAGGCTCATCTTCAGTGATTTTAAGAGCTATGTTGTTAGTAAAATAATTCATAGGTCTTAGAGCAGGGGTGTCATGTAAGATCTTTGTAATTCAGAAGATCATGTGTTTAATAACACAGCTCTTCTTCAAATGCCAATATCAAACCATCAGGATGAAGATGGTACAAGTGAGGACTTGCCTAAGAAAAATACATGGGATAAGATGGGGCTCGGAGACCTGTGATATAACACATAAAGAGACTTGGAGGACTGTTCCCTAAAAATAACTCCATTGGATTACACACAGGAGTGGCAGGAGAAAACAAAGATTACTACAGGAGATGGTAGGGTAGGGAATAGCAATCAATATGAATAAGTATCATGGTGGGGCATACTGTAATTCTAATAAAAATGCTCCATTTAGAAAATGTATTCTGAAAGCCAATTGAGAAAGAACTAAAAGTATTTGCAATTAGAAAACCAAAATTATAATTAGCTTACAAAAAAATAATTAGCTTACAAAATTTCAATACTAACTTAGATGTAAGACCCTGGACATTTGAGGGAAAAGAACAAGCCAACAAATACATAAACGCATTAGAATATTTATGCCCATGTCTTTGCTTTAATATACCACAGATTAAACAAGTGATTGTTTTCCTACAAAGTTAAAACACTTTATATCATTATCCTGATCTGATTTGAAAATACGTAGGGTTTTGAATCTTGTCAACAGAGACTGCTCTAATTTCTGAAATACTAAAAATGAAAATGCTTTTGAAACTATCTGGCCCTTTGCAGATATTGTGCATTATCTGTTTCTCTAGAATCTACCTCTTGCTCTCCTCCCCTACAATTGCTAGGAGGGCACACTCATTCTCCTATTAATCCATGCACAAAATCCAGAATGGGTTTTGGTTTCCTTCATACATTGTTACTTAGCAATGTTTACTGACTCTTCATCATCTTCCTATGTTATGTACCCCAACCTTTTTACCCCTAAAAAAGGAACTTTTTTGTCTTTTATAAGACTTTTAAATTACTTGTTATTGCATAACCTGCTCCCAGCTTCCTTAGCACACTCATCATTCTCTTATCACTGCTTGACTAAACAGTGCCCATGATTTTGTGCTCATCATCACCTAGAATACACTTGGAAATTTCTATGAATTTATTTCCTATAATGAAATGTAGGGAACAGAATATTTATGGAAAAAAATAGGATGTAAACCTGCTATAGGAATTAGCTCAGAGATGTAGCTTTATAAATATTTGATTAAATAAAAAATACGCATATGTATACCATATCATAATTGCCACTTGACTCTGAAAATAACATTATGATAGAATGTATTGCTGAATAATGGCATCCTATTATTATAGACAACAAATTACACACTATGTAGTTTTATTTTGAACTATGCTGTATTAAAAAATAAAATTTATTGGGGCACGTTGGTGGCTCAGTCAGTGAAGCATCTGACTTTTGGTTTCAACTCAGGTCATGATCTTTCTTGGATCATAAGCTTGAACCCTGCTTTGGGTTCTGCACTCTGTGAGGATTCTGCTCGAAGATTCTCTGCCTCTGGCCCTCACCCTACTCATGCTATCTCTCAAGTCTTTTAAAAAACTAAAATTTATTAAAATACTGAAAGTCATTTTGCCTAGAAGATAGAAATACAGGTTATATTTTTGTTTAAAAATTATTTGTAAGTAAAATCAATTGTTGTCATAATCTAGGGAAAAACACCATTTTTAAAAGCCTCTTTTTAAAGATAGTGGAATTCTATTCTATGCACTAAATACTCTGTCTAGAAATAATGACTCTTTCCCCATATTCTTTTTACTGCAGGATAGTTATGAAAAAATTTAGATATTTCAAATACAATAACATCTAAAAATGAATTTTTAGGACATAATCTATTATAAGGAATGGCAAGTACTTTGAATTGCCTAGATCAGACATAATTCAGAGCTTCTCTTTTATTCTTAATATTTGTTGATGTTAGAGTTTATTTTAGATTTCACTTTAAAATCTGCTTCAAATGTTTAAATAAAATAGTGTGTTAGATATAAATTAAGCAATTTTATCATTGGCCCTAGTATTAAAGATCAATCTTAACTGCATTTCAGACGTAAGTATTGATGTAATGTAGTTTGCTGTATTTTTCAGAACTCTGGATTCATCAGGTTGTAATATGATTCTATTTTCTAATAGAAATATATATATATAATAGAAATAATACCACATTCTGTGGTAAAATAAATTACATATATCTGAATTTTCTATCCTCCCTTCTTTAATTTTTAATTCAGAATTCCCTAAACTTTTTGGACAAGAGAATCTCTTCTTGTGAATAGCACCTATTATTACCCTACAAAACTAATGTTCTAACATAATTCCACATTTAAAAAAACTATGATGAGTCTATATTTTATCTGAACTAGAAGGAAATAATGAAATAATATGACTGCAGATATCAAAAACTGAAAATAATCTTCTACACTAATATGCATATTGTCAATTTAATATCAAAATATTTAAATAGATTAAAATCTGTATGCAAGTATGCTGTGTACTGTGCATGCAGAGGATCAATACATATATTTTTCCCTTAAAATACTGCTCTCCATAGTTGCAAAATGCTGAAAAAATGTTTATCAACACTGATTGAAATTTAATTTGCCTACTTGTGAAATTCTATGGAAATATCTGTTTGCATCTATTGAAAAAAAAAATACCTCCTAGATTCAAAGTTGGGAATTCACATATACAGAAGTGCAACTTAGACTCTACCTATAAATACTAGAACTCCTTCAGCATTCATTTGATCAGAATTTCTAATTATACTCATTATTCACTTTCAAAAATTGGAAGAAATAATAAATCTGGGGTTTTGATGTCTTCAGATAATTATGGTATTGAAATTAGGTTATAAGTAAATATACAAAGTATAATTTTATTATTCTGCAATAATTACAGAGTATTGGGGTTGTTTTAAAATCTGAACATTTAACAGTAATTTACTCTGTTTTGTGCCGTTAACTTAAAATTCACTTTCCAAAAAAAAAAAATTCACTTTCCATGCTCTGTCATATTTTAGAAAGAAAAAACAAACAAACAAACAAACATGAAAATTTTATTTGGATTATCAGAAAAGAACAATTTGTGGAACATCTTCAAAAAAGTAGAAAGTTCTGAAAATTGGCTCCATTTTTGTTAGCATTTTGACAATCATTTCAATATTCATAGTGAGTATCAGAACATGAAACTATTGTATATTTCTTATACCTGTTCAGCTCTGAGAAATGTCATTTCTGGCAAATTATACTCTAGAATATGACAGTCTACACAATTGACACACAAACACGAAACAAGTAATTTAAGTTGCTGCATTTCCAGCAGTGTTGTGGTTTTAAAAAAGGAAATATATACATATCACATAAAATGTATATAAATATTATATACATATCCTATAGAAGATACAGGATTGCACTTGGAGCAATGATTCCTAAGAAAGTAAATTCCCAATAATTTTCTGGAGGAATAATAAAGGAACAAAACAAAATTTTTCAGCTCTCAAATAATACCACATACAATAATCCCAGTACAAGAAATGAAATGGGTCTTGTATTTTATTAATAGAGATTTGTGGAGCATATATACAAAAGGAATATGGCAATAAAAAGCAGTTTTCATCTAAAACTCAAATAGAAAGGACAATGAAGCTGAATTCACAAGTTAAAAAACATATAAGGCAATATAGAAATATATGAAACTAAGTATAAATTGATTTAGTTATAAATCAATGATTGTTCAAGAGGACCTCTTAGAGATTCTACTACTAGGAAGCAGTCCTAGATACCTTGCCCACCATGTCCAGCCCATGCTTTTGGTACTAACATTTTGTCTTTTAGCAATAGGCATAGGGCTCTGTGCTTCAACCTAAATGCTCATCCTTGTTGCCCACTTCTCTGAGTCACATGAAAGACTTGGTTAAGATACTTAGGCAACACTGAATTGCTTTCTGCACTTTGGCCTTAATCACTGTGGATAATGCTATAAAAACGTAACTGCTCATTATCACAGCAGGTGGGGAATACAGAATAGAAGAGATTAGGTTTGAGAGGACACTGAGGCTGCACACTTTGGCCACCTTGGGATTCTTCTCCATCGACATTATTTCCTTTTTGTTTTGTACTTCCTGTTATTTGCTAAATTCAGCTTCAGAGTGGCACAGCAAATTTGGCTCTGGAGGTTGACAAGATGCACAATAATCTGAATGTCATTGCTCATGGACTGCTGGTATAGGGAGGTTTATCCTCTCTTCAGAAAATTTTATATTAACACTTTGTCCTCTCAAAAAGTCCAGCTTAAACTAGTGCTGTGCTTCCTTGCATAGAGTAAGGAATGACTCAAGCTTTAGTTAACACACTAAAACATTATGCCATTTTTCTTTTTCTGCTCCTAAAACCTCCTGCCTCTAGCCCACTAACCATCTGAGTTCCAAAACACAGCAAGGGATGGATTAATAAGATGCTTTACTGCCCATAACAAGGACTGACAGCATCCTCACTGGGAATGAAGGAGCTTTACCTTACACCTAAGGGAAGTCAGTATTTTGTTGCCTATCTCTTGCAATATACTATAAACTCTACCAGTTTCTCTTTCAATATTTCAAGTAATAGATATCTGGTTTAAATAAACATATGCAAAAAGTTTAAATTTGCAGGCATACATGTTTGGGGAGTCTGGGTACTTGTGTCTTCAGAGATCCTTCAATGAGAACTCTCATAGCTCTGCACATCTTTCTGTGGGGCGGATCTAGCATGACCATATCCAGCCTGACATTTCCACAGTGAATAATTAAGCTTGGCTCTTCCTCTCACTGCCCAAATAGTACTCCCAATGAAGAATCTGATTGACGCTTTTTGAATAACATGACTATCACTTGAGCCATGCATTTAGCCAAAGGAATGAAATTCTGCATCTAAAAAGGACCAGATCACATGTCCACCTTTAAGAAAGAGGGGGACCTGTAGGTGATGGGCAGCACGATGGTTTATGTATCAACCTGAGTAGGCCACAGCACTTAGATATTCAGTCAAACGTGTCTCAGTAGACTATGAATAAAGCATATTACCCTCCATAATGTGGGTGGGCATCCTTTAATGAGTTGAAGACCTTGAGAGAAAAAAGACTGAAGTTTGTGGGGGAAAAGAGAATTCAGCCAGCAGAGGGCCTTCAGGCTCAGGCTGTAACATCAGCTCTCCCCCTAGGCCTCCAGCCTGCCGATCACGCAGATTTTGGACTTGCTGGTTCCCACGATCATGTAAACCAATTTCTTAAAATCTTTCTTTTTTTCATGGTCATGTAAACCAATTTCTTAAAATCTTTTTTTTCCTCTGTCAATCTCTCTAGACCGACAGACCTATAATATTGCAGAATTTCTATTACATGTAATTACATTATTATTATGTTATTCTGATTGGTTCCATTTCTCTGGAGAACTCTAATACAAGCCTTATGATTGGTAGCCCCCCAGAGGTGTGTATTTACTGGGCATGAGGAATAGTTCATATTTGAAGGGACAGTGAGTAGAATAAAACAATAGATGTCCTCTGCAATATCCCAAGTACAGTCCTAAACATGTCAGATAATAAAAAAGTTTACAATGACTAGATAGTGTAGGTTTGAAAGTATTAAGCACAAATTAAATTAAAACTCAAATCTCTCTTTTAATCAAATAGCATATAAAGTAGTTTTAAAAAATGATGCAATAAACCACATGAGAAATATGAGGAAAGCGCAATGGATGCAAAAGATGGAGAAGTAACAGATATTGTCATGCATGAACTGACATTTCAGTTAAATATTGAAGAATAGATGGAATTTCAATATGCAGATGTGAGACAATATCTATTTCAGGGACAAGCCATTAATGCAAGGAAAGGAATGGGGAAAGCATCACATGAAATATTCAGGAAAATGTTTAATGAAAACAGTGTTTGGGATGCCTGGGTGGCTCAGTTGGTTGAATATCCAACTCGGCTTCAGCTCAGGTCATGATCTCAGTCATGGAATCAAGCCCCACACAGGCTCCATGTTCAGCAGGGAGTCTATTTTAGATTTTCTCTCCCTCTCCCTCTGCCTCTCCCCTGCTTACACACTCTTTCAATCTCTAAAATAAATTTTTAAAAGAAGTCTTAATTCATAAGAAAAAAGTTTGTGTTGCATTTGAGCTTTAAAGAAATCTACATATTATTTATAAGAACATATATAAACACACTAAAAAATAATAAACTCCTGTTTTCTAAATCTATATAAGTATATATAGATGCAAAACTATAGTTCTGGATATCAGTGAGTTAATATGTATAAATATATATACTAGCTCTGTCTGCAGAGAGGGCTAGCAGAAATAACTTAGTAATGAAGTATACTTATCACCCAGATGCTGGTCTCTAAACACTCTAAACTCTAAACCAGAGTTCTTTGGAAAAGTGGTTGATTCCAGGACTAGAATAGGGAAAATGTGAGATGAGCCTGGAACACCATTTTGTGATGCCAGAAATAAGAAAACACTTCTTCAAAACAAAACAAAACAAAAATGTGTAGAGGAGGCTTATTTAAAGAATATAAGAGCCAACCTGAAGGAGTTCCTAAGGGCCAGACTTGAAATAATTTGAGAAACAAAATAGCTAAATATCCATGAGTCCCTACTGATATAAACAAATCTTTGGATAATTAAATATATAAAAGAGGACAACTCTTTCTCACAGAATTACAATTAATAGAAAAGTGGAAAACAGAGAATCATAAATAGGTTAAAAAATGCATGTTTCAGATAATGTGCATTAATGGATGCTCAAATTAATGGGTAAGAGTTTTCATAGTGTCAAGGAATCTCCTCCAAGATACTTAACCATGGGGAGATATATAGTAACTTTAGGATGGAAAAACTCAGTAAATGCCCACTTAACTAAATCAGTAGTAATCGATATATGAATATCCTTAATCCCTTGATATGATAGACTAGGACACAACATAATTTCTATGGTATTCTTGTAAAAAGTGCATAAACCTACTCTAATCCTGAGAAGACAGTAAACAAACCCAAATTAAGGGACAGTCTACAGGGATGCCTGGGTGGCTCAGTTGGTTAAGTGGCTGCCTTCAGCTCAGGACATGATCCTGGGGTCCTGGGATCCAGCCCCACATCGGGCTCCCTGCTCAGCAGAGAGTCTGCTTGTCCCTCTCCCTCTGCTGCTCCCCTTGCTTGTGCTCTCTGCCAAATAAATAAATAAAATCTTAAAAAAAAAGGGGGGGAGAGAGTCTACAAAGTGTCAAGATCATGGAGGAGAAGGGAAGACAGAGGTCATGGTCTGGAGAAGACTAAGGGAAATAATGACATGCAATAGAGCATCTTTGTTGGAATACTTGGATATAAAGAACATAATTGGGGAACATTGGTGAAATTAGAATGAATTCATACTAAATATATACCAATATTTGGGCATCTGGGTGGCTCCGTCAATTAAGTCAGTTAAATCTGATTCTTGATTTTGGTTCAGGTCATGATCTCAGGGTCTCAAGACAGAGCCCTACATTGGGTTTTGTGCTGGGAGTGGAGCCTGCCTAAGATTCTCTCCCTCCCTCTCACTCTACCCCTCCCACACCTGCCCCAACTTGCACACTCCCCACTCTTTTTCTCAAAAAAATATAAAATAAAATACAAATATGCCAATGTTAAGGTCATTTTCTTGATAACTGTACAATGGCTATGTAAAATAATGTCACTGGGGAGGAGGATGAGGGATGTAAGACAAATTTACATATTGTCTTAGCAACTTTTCTGTGTCTGACATTAATTAGAAATAAAAAAATAAAGGTTTTAAAATTATGTGTGTAGGGGCACTTGGGTAGCTAAGTAGGTTCAGTGTCTGACTTTTGGTTTCGGCTCAGGTCATGATCTCGGAGTCCTGGAACTGAACCCCATGTCAGGCTCTGTGCTGATAATGGAACCTGCCTGAGATTCTCTATTTCCCCTGTCTGCCCTTCCCCACACACAACTATCTCAATAAATAGATAAAATCTTTAAAAAAATAATAAAATTATATCTGTATAATTGACATAAGCATTCATGTCAATCATTGGCTTTTTCTGTCCTGTAGCCTCAGTATATGGTTTGAAAAATCCTACAGGGTGAAAGTCCCTCTGGCTTCTATCTCCTGAATTATAACTACCACCGATGACAACCTCATATTACAGCCTAACAACATAAAACTGCAGCATCATTTCAGCAGCTGAATAATTAAAAATATATATCACGTAGTACAGTGCAATGGAGATTTTACAGCCATAAATAGTGAAATAGCTTTTCCATTATATTCATAAGCATAATCAGTAACCAAGTCATTGCTAAAGAAAACTTCTTCTTATGTCTGTGTTTGTCATTGTCACTGACACATTTCTGAACAATTCAAAGTGTCTAAATGCATGGAATTTTTATCTAAAAAAGCTTACCAGAATGGGTGCATGTTGGCTACAAATAATGTGTTTTGGTTTTTTTTAAAGATTTTATTTAACCATTTGAGAGAGAGAGAGAGAGAGAGAGTGAGAAAACAAGTGAGGGGAGGGAGAATGGGAGAAGCAGGCTCCTCACTGAGCAGGAATCCCGACCTGGGGCTGGATCCCAAGACTCCAGGATCATGACCTGGGCCGAAGGCAGACACTTAACCAACTGAGCTACCCAGGCGCTCCATAATATAGTATTTTTAAAACAATTTATGTTTTGCTTTCCCAAAACATGCTGATAGAAGCATTATCTGAGTAGACAAGGGTAAGAGGCTGAGTAGCAGCAAAAGGCACCCTTAGGAAAAAATATATTTTTTAAATATCATTTGATGAAAATATTGGATACCCTGACCAGAAAATTGGCCCTGTTACTCATACATAATATTTGGGGGATACTGGGTGTAGAGTAAGCTATGTAATTTTAGTGTTGAAAACAACAGCACTTCTATGCAGAATACAATGAGACAATACAAAATTTCTATCAGTTAAATTATACTTACAGGATAGTTTTGTGTGACCATTTTTATTAAATTATAAACCAATCACATAATGAACTCTGGAGTCAAACTATATATTGAATTAAACTAACTCAATTGTTTGTATTAAAAGCTTGATCAAATCAAGTGAATCAGGCACCAGTATACTTACCCAAAAATACAGTTTAGTTATTTCTTTTTAGGTATGATATAAATAAACCTTCCCACAACTGCATTCATAGTCTCATAAACTCAGTTCTCCTACGTGTCGTTGGATGTCCTCGAGATTTCCATGATTAAAGCCACAATTTAGTATGAAGGACAAAATGACACTCTGTGTGTGATTTTCTTTAAACACAGACGAGAAATGTGGGGAGGAACAGATGTTGATTCTCATTGAGTCTCGGGTGAAGGGAGGGCTGGAAGATCTTTCCACTTTGTTCATTGCTCTTCCCCTGGTGTTGTCTACACTAGCACCACTCAACACCTTGGGCTTCCCTGGATGTGGATTATTTGTCATGCTTCTTTGTAGATTCTGATCCCTCCATTAGAATTTTTTACCCTCCCAGAATTCAATTCCCTCTAACCTGTTCTTCCCTGACTGGCTTTAGACTTCCCTGACCTTTAGACTCACCTCAGTTATTGTCTCTGTGTGTTTCTAGAGCAAACCTCTCCCACAAGACTTTCCACATTGTATGCAAATTATCTGTCAGAACGTTACTTCCATAAGAACAGGGGCAGTGTGTGCATCTCTGGTTTAGCACCCCTATGACCAGTCAAATCTCGATGGCATTTGTTCTTGTGAGGCTCATCTGCAGTTAAACTGCACACCTCTCTATCAGGCTATAAATTAGCAAAAGTCTGGAGCAGCTCTGTTCTATCCATCTCAATCTGAGGGACAATGTCTACTTGGATTGCATACTCTTCGTGGCAAAGGTCAGAAACTTCCAAAGGCCTAAGTGAAAAGGCAGGTGCCTGTTTAGTCTTGAAAATGGCACCATGTCATTTCTGCCCACATTCATTGAACAATGGCAGTCATGTGGCCAACCTGAAGATCCATGGAGAGAGACATGTATCCCTTCAAGAGAGGGAAGGAATGGGGCAGGGAGTAAACATATGCCTACAATTTATCTATTGCAAGCAAGGTCTGGGACAGTCTCTGGAACAAAGTAGGTGTTTAATACATTTTAGGGTGCTTAATTGTTCTCAACAAAAGATTTCAGCAGTTTGCCATTTTTGAAAATCCTGAAAAGCAAACGTGTTAAAAGCAGAGTCAAATACAGCTCAGTCATTAAATCAGTTTTATCACATTGCCTATGAGTTCTTTGCCTATCTGTCTCCTTCACTCTACCATGATCTCCGTGATGTCTTGCCTCATTAGTATCCTTACCCTTTAGTACTGGGCTTGACATCTGGGAAGTGAACATTAAATGCTCGCTGAATAAAGAATTAAGGAACATAAGTTAGGAAAAAAAGACAGAACGAGATCAAAGCAAAGCAAAGACAAAGCAAAGCAAGCTGCTTATGTGCCAGGAGCATCTCTTCCCTCATGGAAGTCATAATTGGCGCTTCAGCATTTACTAGAATGTCTGTTCTTTCCTTTGAAGTGATAGTCAAAAACTTGTAATTTAACTAGTTGTTATTATAAGTATAATTTATCATAAGGTAAGCCTCTAAATTTGCTTTTGCTTGCTAATTTATAAGATATATATATATATATATATATATATATATATATATGATGAAAATGTAACTGAGCAAGATGAATGTAGGTCTGAAGTCCCCAGAACCACAAAATACATAATCATAAGATACTTATAGCTCAGTGAACTCTAGACTAAATTTAATCATGCTCCCTGAATTAGGATACAGAAGGGCTAACTGATAATACTATCAATAATTGTGACTTAAAAATATAATTGTCTATGATCATGGATCGACGAAGGTGCAGAATCAGAAAGGGAACCCGCCCCCACCTCTGGTCTTGGTTTCATTGCAAATGTATACTGCATTCCCCCTGCCTCCCTGTTATTTGTAAATCATCTTACCACAAAAATATTATCAGCATTTTCATATAACATTAAAAGATTTATCTCTTTCATATATATTTCACGACTGGGATTTTATATTTGTGAGGAGATTTGGGCAACATCACGTATAGACCTTACAAATTTAACATTGAGTGAAAGAAAAAACTAAAAGGCAAACAGTGTATGATGGCATTTAAAAAAAAAAAGATTTTATTTTCTTATATGAAAGAGAATGAGAGCACAAGCAGGAGGAAAAGGGAGAAGCAGGCTCTCTGCTCATCAGGGAGCCATATGTGGACTCCATCCCAGGGCCCCAGGATCATGACCTGAGACAAAGGCAGACACTTGGCTGACTGAGCCACTCAGATACCCCATATGATTGCATTTAAATAAAGTTAAGAAACAGGCAAAACCAAGGATGGGGTTAAAATCCACGGGTGGTTACTGACTGAAGGGGAAGTGAGTGGAGAAGACAAAATAGTGTGGGGCTTGGGGGCAGCCTCAGGAGAGGCTGTTAATTTACTCTCTCTCCCTCCAGGTGCTTTTCACATGGACCTATCCTCCGTGTAGATTTTGTGTTTTACATTCTTGCCACTGTTCTCCACTGAACACACCACAGGCATTTTTAAGGTATCAGGACAGGACACTGGTCTCTCTGAATCTTTTGTATTGCTCCCTAAATTGTTCTTCCTGAAAGCCCTAGCTCTCTGATTCACAGTGTGGTCCTGTCCTGGGGTATTTCCTCCTAAAACGAGTGCCTCTGTTGCAGAGTGCCTGGGAGCCACCTTTACTGCCATCCTTTGAAAAGACTACCGTGCCCTCGCCCTCGTTGACATATTCCTATCTCTCCTGTCCTCCAGGCACTCTTCCTAGGCAATTCCATGAGGAACAATGATCAAGTAACCAATATTTTTCTTTAATAAAGTAGGACAATCCACGTTGATCGGGAAAAGAGATGAAAGAGAAAATTCAAAGATCTCAAACACAGTCTTGACAGATGTTAGGGAACTTGAAAGTTAAAGATCTGGGAATGAATTCTCCCCAATTCTTCCTGTATTGTCCGTCTGAAGACTTCTACTCTAAGAGATTCTCTGGTCCCTCTAAACTCTTGAAGTCTAAGATTAAAAATAGAAAGGAAGAAAAAAAAACCCAGAGACTTACGTCAATTTTCTTGCTTCTCATTAGTGGAGAGTTAGGACAAGGAGAAGTGGCAATAGGGAAATGACCTCTAAGAAAATCTATGTGGAGCAGCTAAATGTTAGGCAGGCAATGTTTCTCCCTTTACTTGGAATTCGAGGTCCCCACAGGAATTACTAACGCTTTCATGGTGCTTACTGTGCTGAGAACAATTCTAAGCAGTTTCCATGTAATAATCCACTTGACCTCCTACCAAAGCAACTGGAAATGAAAGTGTTATGATTCCCATCCTAAAGAGGAGAAATAATTGAGGCACGAAGTGAACAGCCTCATTCTAAGCTAACCATTCTGTATTTGAATCTGGGGGACATCTGGTTTGCAGAGCCCAAGATGAGCTTTTACAATATTTTATCTTATTTCAGATGCACATTGGGGTGGCTCATCCTCCATCTGATTTATTGCACCATGTGTTGAAGAAATTAACATTTTCTGAGCTTGTACTGCGTGAACGTGTGGCGCTGAGTTTTAGGAACTTAAATATGCATAAAGCACCTTTAACATTTGATTTTCATTGGTCATTCTTAATAAAAAGTAATGTTTAAGTTGACATAAAACTTTTATGAATTAAGAACTAACCTCTTATCTAAAACCCGAAGAACACTGAATAACCCCATATGTACTTTACAATGCTATACTTAATTTACCAAATAATTATTGAAAATATGTGTCAAAAACTGCTAGATGCGCGGGGGGGGGGGGGGTGGTCCCTGGGTGGCTCAGAGGTTTAGCACCCGCCTTTGGACCAGGGCACCATCCTGGAGTTCCGGGATCGAGTCTCATGATGGGCTCCCGGCATGGAGCCTGTTTCTTCCTCTGCCTGTGTCTCTGCCTCTCTCTCTCTCTCTATTTCTATCATGAATAAATAATAAAATATTAAAAAAAAAAAAACTGCTAGATCCTGAGGTTTGTCACCAAACCAGAGGCCTTCTAGGATGAGTTAAGGGCACTGTTGGCCATCTATGCAAGAGGCAAAAATAGAGAAAAAGATAATCACAAAGAGATTTTTGCATGTAGCTTCTATCTAATGGAGTAAAATCCAGTGTTCTTGAGAAAACAATTGTTGGCAAAAGCACTGCCATTTTGGACTAAAAGCACTGCCATTTTGGAAGTATAAAAAGAAAGACTAAAGGGTCCCCAGAAACACAAGTATAACTTTTAAGACATAAGTCATTTAGGTCCCCAGCTATGCACCCCCCTTCCAACAGGATCTGCTGCCCAACCAGCCCAAGCAACTTGGTAGGAGGTGTCAGAATGACAAAGAAATGCAAAGACTCCAGTAGTTAAGGAAACAAAGAGAATGCAAAAGCTAACAGTCTCTACCAGGCCAAGAAATAGCCTAATTGTATCAGAGACCATTAAATCAGTGGTGAAACTCCCAGTACATTTGGAGAAGTAAGGCCCTGTATTCCTTATCCAAGATAATGAGCTCAAGACCCTAATCAGTTTATTGGAGCTCTCAGAGCAAGCCCACAGGCCCTTCTCAGACAGGTACCTCTGCTTCATCATGATTTTAAAGTCTCTGTCCTAGGAGCACAAGCTTCATTAACATAACATAGGACACATGTATACACATTTCCTGACTACACGTGTGGCCTCAGATCCAGTTACATAACCATGGCAAAATTCCCCTTTCTGAATATTCGTCCTAACCCTAAGTAGAAAGAACCCACTCACCCCTGCTCAGGAGTCACAGCTTTGGAAATTACTCTTCATTATCTCCTTATTTGTTGGCAAATAAAGGCTCTTCCATGTGACAACTCCACCTGGTGGGGTCTTTATCTGTAACTCACAAAGGAGCCAACTCACTTTAGTTCCATCACATGAGCACAAAATAAAAGGCAATGGGAAGGAAGCAGGCTGATGAAATGGCTCAGGTGCAAATATAATTCCCTCCCATGAGAAGAAAACCAGGAGACCAGGGGGATGGCCCCACTGTTCTCTAAAATATAAAGCATGTTTTCTTCTGGGTGGGTGGAGAGCAATGAGAAACAGGGTTAAGGGACTCAGGAGTCTTGAAGGTTTGCAATTCAGTCTTGGGAGCAGCGGGACAGAAGCCAGACCACTGACATGGGGCACATAACGGACAGCCAGGCATCATCTCATGTGATGCTTCTGTGGTGCGGCTCCACCTCGAGACCCACTCGGCATTGCTGATTTTCACTCCTATCTATCTGCTGTGATGCTGTGGGGACCAGACAGATCTGCTGTTCATAGTTCTTCGAAAACAGTAGCAGTTTCCAGGGCTCTGAACTCAGTGCTTCTTGGTGGTATGTGACAGAGTAGGGGGGACGGTTTCCCCCTCCTAAACTTTTCAATTGTGTTTCTAATCTATTATTAAAAATTAAGGTATTAAAAAAATAAAAATAAAAAAATAAAAATTAAGGCATAAGATGTAGGGGATTCATCCCAACCACATTTTACTTAAGATAACACACAGGCTGTATGTGTGAATGATGTGCAAGTATGAACTGATATCTGTAATTATCTAATAAATATAAATATATACATATACGTAATAACTATAAATATATATGTACATATATAGTTACTTTGCAAGTAGATCAAAGTAGTGGTCATGATAAATGTTTTTCTCAGATATACATTTGGAAAACCTACTGGAGTAGGTATAAAGGGAAACAATAGGAAACAGAGAATAGGTAGTTTAGACAAAATATTCTTAATGCCTTAATTTACAATAATGTTTAAAAACGATGTTAGAATCTGGATACTTTTTTTTTAAGATTTTAGTTATTTAATTTGAGAGAGAGAGAGAGAGAGAGAGAGAGAGGCAGAGACACAGGCAGAGGGAGAAGCAGGCTCCATGCAGGGAGCCCCACGTGGGACTTGATCCTGGGTCTCCAGGATCAGGCCCTGGGCTGAAGGTAGCCTAAACCGCTGAGCCACCCAGGGATCCCCAGAATTTGGATACTTGCAATAAGAAAACTTTTCAATAGGATGTTTTCATTACAAAGTGGCTTATATTCATAAAAAGGTGTCATATTTGTATTGTTTTCTACAATTCTCTGATGAAAACATTACAAATGTTGTCAAACGACTTACATTTTCCAGTACGTAACATGTTTTACATCCAGAGAATGTTTAATTAATTTACTGATTAATTTTCTAATGCTATTGCTATTTGGCAGCTGTTTTGACAAAACTGCCTTCCTCATTATAGAAATCCTACTTGCGAAAAGAAGTCAACCATAGCAAATGGACTTATTGAATTATCCAGCTCACCAATTACATAGTATAAAATTATTCATCCTCATATAATTTGATCAGGAAAGATCATTTATCTTTAGCAACTGTATAAAATTACATATTATGCTGCAGGATAGCTGCAATCTTCAGAGTGTCTGTAGTTAGAAAACTTTTAAAATGTATTTGAACACTGAATTATTGCCTATTTTCCCATACCACTTTGTTACAAAAAAGGTTAGTATCTAACTAATTGCTCCACTGAGTCCACTTCTCACCATTGAAAAAGCATCACTTAGTTGTTTAAATGCAAAATGTCTATCGGTTATTATTCCTGGCCTCAATTTAGTGGAGACCTCATTCTTACTACATTTCAATGTTTATAAATTAATGAATTCAGAATCAATTCATTTCCTAATAAAACTAACATAATTTAATTGGAAACTCTTCTGTATGATCATTATTATAGGTATATATTAGAAGCACTGTAGCAAAGCATTTGTAAAGGTTGAGCTGACACTTAACATTTCTTATTCATAGTGCTGTGCTCAGCATTAATATTATTTTCCAATCTATTTATAGGTCTTTGTATCTTATCTTATTTAAAGACCATGCTTGATGTATTTGAAGATTACTTTTTTGTTACAACTAACCAAGTGGATCTAAATAGGCCTATCAACTAAAATGAATACTCCAATGAACCAAAAGTGAGCATTTCAGCTATCATTTGAGCCTATACATATTAATTTTTTCTATTTGGTCAGTCTTTCTAAGTATCATTCAAGTAATATATTATCAGGTAAAAGTCAAGAAGAATATACGTAGCTGTAACTAAAATTTATCTATATTTTTCTATAAATCAACAATATATGTCTAATATACATATTACTTATATTAACTATACATAATTTAGAGGAATACATATATCCATATACATCTAAAATTTTGGGAAAAATATAAAAAGTAAAATATCAAAGAAAAAGTTACCGAGATAACAATCAATTGACTATGTTGTCATAGAGGTAATACACATTTTAGCATAATATTTAACATTTAACTGTTTTCTGTTAAGTTAGGAGTCATAAAATGGTACTTTTTTTCTCCCCAGAAAAATTTCCAGTTTGCTAACAATGGAAAGATTTGGACGGGTTGCTAATAATGGAGAAAAGTCATCTAATATAAAATATGTGATTATCTTAAAATAAGATTTACAAAAAAACTCAAATATTTTGCTCATAGTAAGCCCCTTATCCCAATTTCTATAAAATCTTCTTTAAAAAAACATGCATAGTCAATCCATGGGAGATTCCAATATTGTCTTAGCATTCCCATGAATACTGGGTTTCATAGAAAAAGCTTTATTCCAAAAAAAAAAAAAAGAAAGAAAGAAAGAAAAAGGAAAAGCTTTATTCCTTAAAAAAAAGCTTTGCATTTTGGCTGTTATGATTTTATTAAATCATTAAGGCCTAACAGAAAGAATCAGTAATTTTCATGATATTATTATGTAGAAATTCTTATTCTCTTCATAAATCTATGTAAAAGAAAAAACCTTGAATTTTTAAAAACATTATATATAAAATTAACTGTTATAACTTTTATAAAAATAAAAAATGCGTACTTGTATTTTATTCTTTTAAGATTTATTTATTCATTCATGAGAGACAGAGAGGCAGAGACATAGGCAGAGGGAGAAGCAGGCTCCCTGTGGAGAGCCTGATGCAGGACTCGATCCCAGACCCCAGGATCACAACCTGAGGCAAATGCAGATGCTCAATCACTGAGCCATCCAGGTGTCCCAATTTGTATTTTTATGTTCTACCTAACATATCATGCAAATAAGAATGACATGAAAAACATGTTTTAAAAATTTAGATATTTTAAATTCACTGTGAAAAATTATTTTTAAAACATGATTAATTCATTATTGAGGTATTTCTCTCCTAGAAGCATATCTGATAAAGTCTATATTATTTCTAGCTCACAATAGCATAAAAGCAGCAAAAATGTTACTTCTGTAGCTGTAGTCAAAACAGCTTATAAAATTCCCTAAAATTTTTATTGCAATGTGATAACTAATGTAGATTTCCTTTAAAAATATAAACAGAGGACTTTTTTTAAATTAATAATCACACAGGGGATCCCTGGGTGGCTCAGCGGTTTGGCGCCTGCCTTTGGCCCAGGGCGCGATCCTGGAGTCCCGGGATCGAGTCCCACATCGGGCTCCCGGCATGGGGCCTGCTTCTCCCTCCTCCTGTGTCTCTGCCTCTTTCTCTCTCTCTCTCTGTGTCTATCATAAAAATAAATAAATAAATAAATATTTAAAAAAAATAATAATCACACAATCATTCTACAACTAAAGTAGCTTGACCAAATGTAGTAAACTAAACTCAAATAATAATCAGAAAATACAAAGGAACAAGAACAACGATAAAAGTGGAAGCAGCAGTAGTGAGTCTGAACTGAAGCTAAAGCTGCCTGGGTAGGTAAACAATGGGTGGAAATGGGACAGGATCCAGATCAAGTCATCACAGACGTTGGATTGTAATGGCACATGGGTAGGAGACAGTTCCTGGAGATACCATCTAACAAAGTGTTAGAATTGAAATTCATACATAAAAGTGGAATTTTAAAGCTAGTCTTTAGATATAAAAAGGATTAGGAGGTTTCATTATAAAGTAGAATACTGACACACACAAAAAAGTTCAATAATGATCAAAGAAAATTACCGACCAATATAATTATGAATACGGATGCATAATTTCTAAACAAAATATTAGCCAGGGAATCTACCATCACAGTAGCAAAATTCATGTGGCCATGTGTTCATGTGGCCATGAATAATTGGGCTCTATCCTGGGACCTCGTGGGTGGTTCAATATTTGGATATCAATCTATAACACAACATACTATGATATGACTACCATAGTCCAAGGAAAAATGTCATATGATTATCAAGTATCTTCATAATACTGGGAACGTGCAAAATGCAAGTCATTCATTTCAGAAAAAAACAAACAAAAACAAAACCCCAGGAAATTAGAAATTGAGAGTGCTGGTTTTTTGTTTGTTTTTGGCTTTAAATCTTTTCTATAAAATGAGAGAGGAGGCAACTGGGTGGTTGTCAATTAAGTGTCCAACTATTGCTTTCAGCTCAGGTCATGTTCTCAGGATTATAAGATTGAGCCCCACATCGGGCTTTGCACTCACTGTGGAGTATGCTTGGAATTCTCTCTCCCCCCTCTCCCTCCACCCTCCCCTGGCTTGCACACTCTAATTAATTGATTAATTAATTAATTAATTACAAAAAATAAAATGAGAGGAACAATGGCTAATTCCCGAGGATTTTAAAGAGTCACAAACATACTGCCGAGCATACTGATCACCTTTCTCTTCCTCTGGGGCATTTGCATTTGGACAGATTTGCTATAAACTTTTTTTAATTTTGGGATTTTTAAACTATTTTTTGTCTTAAAGAAAGATTGTGAAAATAGTGCAAAGAGTACTCCAATACTCCTTTGTAGATTCTCCCAATGTTAACATCTTACATAACATTATAATTATCACCTGAAACAGTATTAATTTTGTTAACTAGAAACCATATAAGTCTTTATCAGTTTTCCATTACTGTGAGGTACATACTCTTGCTCCCATTTTATAGAGAAGAAACTGAAGGTCACAGTGAAAGAGACTTGGTAAAATTCACTGAGCTTGGATATAGCATGGGTTAGGACTGAGTTTTGCTCAGTTTCTAAAAAAAAAACACTAATGTTTTCCTCCTTGGTCCCTTGTGCCAGCTCTTCACTGTGCCTAGAACATTCTCTGCCCCCTTCCATTCTTAGATCTAAATCCTGCTTCCACAGAGAAGCCTATCCTCAGCATGCTATGTGATGTCCCTTAACTATATCTTGGCTTCCCTCAACTTATAAAGAAAAACAGCAAAAACATAATCCTTTCACATACTGTTCACATATGCATAAATCATAAGGCATCAGAAATTCTCACAGTGAAAGTTTGGGGGGGAAAGCTATTCCAAAAAGTAGTTGGTTTGCTTTACCAAAATCAGAGTAGGCATGAAGGAAAAAAATCATCTATTGGGAGACAGGATCACCATCCAATAAACTTTTCATCTCACAAGGAAATTAGAACAACTATAAACCAACACGGCATAGTCTGGAAAAAAAAAAAACTAGAGTGATAAAACTCTTCAATCACACAGGATAAAAACTATACTTTTCTAAGACTACATTAAAAATAGAAAAGAGTCTTATATTTATGGAGACATGTACCTAAGAGCTAGAAAATATATACTCATTTAAACACCAAGAAAAAGGTAAAAAATAACTATATGGAAATTTTCATAAAAACAAATTCAGGACACTATGAAACACATTTTCTGATCAATTTTCAACTGTCAGAAAACTTCTGATTTTGAGAAGGTTAGAGTAGCTTATTTCTGACTCATTTCTTCCAGAGCAACTGGAAAACACAAGGAAAATCTATAGAGATCAGCGAGTGGATAAACAGTGAGAAGATCCAATCCTTTAGGGGACAGAGAGCCATAGGGATGTGAGCTGATACTCTTAGTTTTTCCCTAGGATACATCTGTCTCATATAGCAAAGTACAGGATCCCAAGAATCCCAACTTGAGAAAGAGGCAAGATAGGGAAAGAGGCAAGATAGGGGATGAGCCACCAACAGTCTCTTTGGCTGCTTCTTGGGGAAGGAGAGAGGAGACTGGACACATGAGCAGATAAATTCTGACTTCAGTGTGGTAGAGAACTCGTTCTAAATATAGTTCCCTGAAGAAATATGTCCAAGTCTGTAGCAACAGAGCAAGGTGATAAAGTGCTAGGCAGACATTCTCAGTAAAGCAGCTGCAGCCTTCAGCTCAGGGCATGATCCCAAGATCGAGTCCCTTATCAGGCTCCCTGCATGGAGCCTGCCTCTCCCTCTGCCTGTGTCTCTGCCTCTCTCTGTGTTTCTCATGAATAAATAAATAAATCTTTAAAAATAAAGAAATAAATATACTCTATATATATTAAAATGAGAAGCAGGCAGAAGTAAGGGTAGCGACTTCTTATCTGATAGGAGAATGTCTGTGAAAATAGGAGGATGTTTTCTTTCTTGATCTGAATGCTAGCTGTGTAGTCGGTTATTCACTTCAAGAAAGTTTCTAAGCCATACTCTCATGATTTGGGCAATTTTCTAATTTATACTGCAATAAAATGTTTACTGAAATGAAATTAATCAGTAAGATTAATAAAAATTTAAAGATATGTCTGGAAATTAAGACACGCATACTAAGCACATGGACCCATAAATACCTGTTTCTAAACACCTAGAAACAGGTGAGGAATGCCTGGGTGGCTCAGTGGCTAAGTGTCTGCCTTCAGCTCAGGGCATGATCCCAGGGTCCTGAGACTGAGTCCCTACATCAAGCTTCCTGCAGGGAGCCTGCTTCTCCATCTGCCTGTGTCTCTTTTTAAGTTTATGTAGACATAGGAATGGAATGCAGTTCCATTTTTCCCCCATAATTGATCTATCTTCTGCTTGCTTCCCTGTCTCTCATACTCTCTTGTGTCCACAGAAACTGTTTTTCCCTGTATATGCAAATTGTATGTTTATAAGTGAAAATGTTAATATATTAAATGATTAACCTTAAAGCAAAAAAAAAAAAAAAAGTCGCCATTGAGTAGGGGGCAAATGACCTCAAAATTTAGATGTAGTTAATTAAAATTTAGATGTAGTTAATTAAAGTGGTATTTTTAGGGAATTTTTGAGATTTAAATATTTATAGAATGAGTTAATAGGAGAAAAAAGTGTTGAAAATAATGCCTAAATATTTAATGTAAAAAGTGTGGCCAAATTGAAAGGAAATGAGGGAGAAATTTGGTAAAGATGAACTTGAGAAGATATTATAAAAGATAAAATATTTATAAATGCTATTTCTTTGGTTATTTGGGAAAAATAATAAAGTGGGAAACCTCAGACAAGACTTTTAAAGGAGTTACAAGGCAGCAAAAGGATGAGAAGTATAACTATATCAGATATTAGAAAAATGTTAGAGTAGGGATGCCTGGGTGGCTCAGTTGGTTGAGCATATGGCTTTGACTCAGGTCATGATCCCAGAGTCCTGGGATCGAGCCCCATGTTGGTTCCCTGCTCATTGGGAAGTCTGCTTCTCCCTCTGGCCCTATCTCCCCCATTTGTCCTCCCTCTCAAATAAATAAAAACCATTAAAAATAGAAAAACTTAGAGTTATTAACTTATAACTTAATTACATATATTATATTATATTATATTATATTATATTATATTATATTATATTATATATGGTATCATATTATAAATGTCATCAGCAAATGCATTTGAAGAGTTAGGTATGAAGGGTGATTTCCTAGAAAAATATGCCAAAATATATCGAATACAAGCCAACAGTCAATCAAGTTTAAATAATATGAATGTTTCTATAATAATAATTCAATTAATGATGAAAATACAGCTTTATTAAGAGGGAAAAAAAAGATATAAAGGCCTGGGAGGTGGGGGAAATCTAAATGGCTTTGTAGAAATAAGTCACAGAAGTCTTTCAAAAATTGAACCAAGGAATAGAAAAATGGAACTCTATTTTTGTATGAGGCAAATACAACCCCAATGTCAAAATAAGAAAAAATAGGGAAAAAAACAAATGTCAATTTTACTTAACTTAGAAACACATACCTAAAGAAATAATTAGCAACCTGAAACAAAAATGTATAAAAATTATATCCTTATGGTTCATACTAAGTGTATAGTATTTTCAATACCTGAAAATCTATATGATATACAAATGGATCTGCAACATGTATTTAAAAATAAAATCTCTTAGAAAAGCAGGAATTTAAAATAATCACATTATCTTTAATGTGTTCAAAGCCATATAAAAATTAATTTAACACAGCACTCATAAAATCTACCTGGAAGGAAGTGTAAGTTATTATTGAGAAATATTAAAAAGACCTAAATAAATTGATAGTTTCACCAATTTGGAATATAAAGACTCAATGCCAAATATAGTTCATTTCCTTTCTTTACTCATTAGTTCAATGAAAATCCAGTAAATATTCCAGTAGACTTTTTATAGTGACTTGGCAAGCAGATTCTAAAATGTCTATGAAGGAGAAAGAGGTTGGGAAAAATCAAAACTATTCCAAAGAACAAAGTCTATAGCATTCCTTCAACAGACATAGGATCTTATTAGGAAGCTATTTATTGGTTAGTGTTCTTAGTTACATAAAATGTAATTTACATTAGTTTAAGGAAGAAGAAATATATTTGTGGACACTAAAAACTCCCAGAATCCCTGATACCTTGAGAAAAAGAGGCTCAGGTCTCAGTGTCCAAGAACCATTTCCTAACTACAAAGTTGGTCCTAACTATAAAGAGAGTTACTGATGTCACTGTCTGTGAGTGTGAGGGTGTTGCCATCTCTGGTAACAGGAGCAAGTCACCAAGCTGTTCCAGTGATGCACAATTACTGACACAGACACCAGGTGACTCAGCATCCTTTATCACTCCTACTAGCTGAGCAAAGACTGAATTAAGGCTGAATTCATTTCCATAGGGGCCTTGTGTCTGAACCAAAGTCTCCCACAAGAGACTTTCCTCTTTTCCTATGTGATTGGAGTGACCTAGACAACACATCTACATTGTAGCTACAAGGGAAACAGGAAAATGAAGGGTTTTATTTGTATTATAATTTGGGAAGATGCATTATAATTTAGAATGATGGAGGTCAGAATATGAGGAATAATCAAATATGAAAAAGGAACCTAATGACCTAGGCACCCAAAGTAAGATGGCATCTACCACTGTGTAATAAAGAAGGTGTAGGAGGTCTCACAGAAGCACAAGATAACAGTGGAAGAGAACATCATAGCTCATAATGGGAAATGCAAAATGTCTACTCTTTTAGAGAAATATCAATACAGGGAAGCAAAATACACACATACACAGAGCACCCAATCCCTATCTTCCAGTTAGCAAACAAACAAAAGACTATAAACAGAAAAAAAAGTGTCAGATATCAAGATATTTATAGCATGTTTGACTGATGAAGTATTTATGGCAGGAACACTTTTTCTTTTAAGATTTATTAATTTATTTCAGAGAGACAGAACAAGAGAGAAGGAGGGATATGGACAGAGAGAGGAAAACCTCAAGTAGGTTCCCCAGTGAGTATGGAGCCCAAAGAAGGACTCCATCCCTTGACTCCAAGATCATGACCTGAGCCAAAACCAAGAGTCAGATGCTCAACTGACTGAGCCACTCAAGGATCCCAGGAAATACTTACTTTTTAAATAATATCCACAAATCTATATAAGCTCTTCTCCCCCAAAAATTGAAAATTAAAAAGAAAAACTAAGATGCAAGCCCAGAAGAGGAAATCATAATACCCATTAGCAATATGGATATGTGTTCCAACTCATTGATAATCAGGAAAAACAAATTAAAACAAGATTACATTTTCCACCCACTTGATTAGAAAATAACTACAGACCCAACTATAACTAGTACCAACAAGATGTAAGGAAATAGGGACATTCAAATGCTATTAATGGAAGAAGTGATTGTTATAATCACTGTTGTCATTTGATTATATCTAGTAAATCTGGAGGTGTGAATATGTCCTAAGACCCAATTTTCCATAGATATATGAAGGTACACATAAGAATATGCATAATTTGTTGCAACAGAGTTTAAAATAACAAAACATTGATAATCGGTAAGATGACCACAGGACATGAAATTAATATACTTTATATGCAAGCCATCATTGTTCCATGAGTGAAATAAATCAATTGAAGTTATAACTGTCAACATGAATAAATATCAAAACCCTAGTGTTCAGCAAAATAAAAACTAGTTTTTAAATGATTTAATGATATTTGTAGAAAGTTTTAAAACATACAAAACAATATTAGATGGTCATAAGTGTATTTCACTGTTAGAACAGTTTAAAGTCACACACAGAAATGAAAAACAACAAATACAGGATAGTGTTTACTTATGAGGATATATTTACGAGGGGATGAGATGAAAGAGGAGTGGAAAAGGGGCTTAAACTGTAACTTTAAGGTTTCATTTCTTAAGTTTGATAAAGTTACATTAGTCATGATTATAAGTATGGTCTATTTATGTTTGTGCTTCTCAAAAAGTAAAATATAGATTAAGAAGAAAGCCTGGTAGGGACTGGGATCACACTCTCTTCATACCTTGCTGATATCTCTGCATTCTCCTAAAGACTGCCCCATCCAACCTGCACAACACAGCAGGAGTCTCTGCAAAGCATCTCCTGACTCATCTCACTCTGCAAGTAGCCAAAACAGCAACGAGTGTTATTCCAAAGTGACATCTACCTTGGGGAGAAAGGAAGATAACTACACATACCAGATCTACTGCAGCTTCAGCAGTGGATGGGAGTAGGGGCAGACATCTGGTTGGATTGAGGGCTCCAGCCACCAGTGAAAATCTTTCAGGGAATAATGCAAGGACAGTGCCCTGTAGTTAGGTGACTGCACCAGCAAATGGGGCCGAAGGCAGGTTTGTGGTCTGACCCAACTACAAGCCCAAGGCAGCCTGAGACTGGCCCCCTAAAAGTACATGGATGAAACTCTGCTCACAACATGGAAAGTGAGCCACAGTGGCCAACTTGACTGAAGGGAAATATGGCTCACCCACAACAGTAGGGCACACATAACCCTAGATATTTAGGAATATGTAAAGCACATGGTTCTAGTGCCCAGGGGACATGGCATTACAGAACATGTGCTTCATAAGGCCACTATTTTCAAGAACAGAAAACATAGCTAACTTTTCTAATACACAAAACAGAGAGTTAGACAAAAAAAGGAGATAAGGAGTATGTTCCAAATGAAACAACAAGACAAAATCACAGCAAAGGAACTAAATGATACAAAGATAATCAATATGTCTGATAGAGAATTCAAAGTAATTATCATAAAGATACTTTCTGAACTTGGAAAAAAAAAACTGAAGCATTTCAGTGAAACCCTTAACAAGAGATAGAAACATAAAAAAGAACCAATCAGAGATGAAGGACTCAAAAGCTGAAAATGAAATACATTGGAGGAATCACCAGATTAGAGGAAGCAAAAACAGATCAATGACCTGAAAAACAAAGTATTGCAAAGCAACTAAGCTGAATAGAAAAAAAAGGAAAAAAATAAATGAGAACAGATTAAGGGAATTCAGTGATAACACCAAGGGTAATAACATTTGCATTATAGGGAACCCAGAAGAAGGAAATGTAGAAAAGGGGGTAGAAAAATTGGGGCAGAACATTTACTTAATGAAATGATAGCTGAAAACTTCCCTAATCTGGGGAAGGAATCAACATCCAGATCCAGGAGGCAGAGAGCTCTCAACAAAATCAACTCAAGGAAGTCCACATCAAAACATGTAATAATTAAAATGGATAAAAGTAGCAATAAAGAGAGAATTTTAAAAGCGAGAAGAAAAAGGAAAACAGTTACATATAAGAGAAATACCATAAAACTACAAGCTGATTTTCAGTAGAAAGTGCAGCCTAGCTGGCATAGAATGACATATTCCAAATGCTGACAGAAAATTCCTCCAATCAAGAATACCCTATCCAGCAAAGCTATCATTCAAAATTGAAGGAGTTATAAAGACTTTCCCACACACCAAAGTTAAAGAAATTCATCACCACTAAACCAGCTCTCCAAGAAATATTAAGCAGGATTAAGAAATGTAGGTGAAGAAAGAATTCCACAGATATATATAAAAATAAAAGTAGATTAATTGCTTATAAAACTAGTAGAGAGATTGAAGCACAAAAGCTGTAAAATAAAGTGTGTCTATAAAAATCAGTGAAGGGATTCACAAAATAAAACTATGTGAAGCATGACATCATATATATAAACCATGGGGACTGAGGGAGTAAAAATTTGGAGGTTTTAGAATGGGTTTCACTTAAGCAAACATCAACTCACCATTGACTGCTATAAGTGTAGGATGTTATATATCAAATTAATGGTGACCACAAATCAAAAACCTGTAATAGGTATGCAAAAAGAAAAAGAATACAAGTATATCACTAAAGAAAGTCATCAAACCACAAGACAAATGATAAGAGAAGAAAGGAACAAGAACCACAAAAACTGTAAAGTAAGTAAAATGGAAGTAAGTCCATACTTCTCAATAATTACTTTTTAAAAAGATTTTATTTATTTATTCATGAGAGAGAGAGAGAGAGAGAGAGAGAGAGAGAGAGAGAGAGAGAGAGAGAGGGACAGGCAGAGGGAGAAGCAGGCTCCATGCAGGGAGCCTGACATGGAACTAGATCCTGGGACTCCAGGATCATGCCCTGGGCCAAAGGCAGCGCTAAACTGCTGAGTGACCCCAGCTGCCCTCAATAATTACTTTGAATGTAAATGACCTGAATGCTCCAAAAAAAGGAAACAGGGTGACTGAATGGATTAAAAAAACAAGACCCAGGCCACCTGGGTGGCTCAGTGGTTGAGCCTTTGGCTCAGGTTGTGATCCTGTGGTCCTGGGATGAAGTCCTGCATTGGGCTCCTCACACAGAGCCTGCTTATCCCTTTTCTGTCTCTCATAAATAAATGAATAAAATCCTTAAAAAGACCCTTTGTATGCTGCCTCTAAGATATATTCACTTCAGACCTAAAGACATGCAAATTGAGGTGATGAGATAGAAAAGCATTTATTATGCAATGAGATGCAAAAAGAAGCTGAGGTGGCAATATTTACATTAGACAAAACAGACTTTAAAACAAAGATGTAGGGGATCCCTGGGTGGCTCAGTGGTTTAGTGCCTGCCTTCAGCCCAGGGCATGATCCTGGAGTCCTGGGATTGAATCCCATGTTGGGTTCCCGGCATGGAGCTTGCTTCTCCCTCTGCCTGTGTCTCTCCCTCTCTCTTAGTTTGTGTCTCTCAAGAATAAATAAATAAAATCTTTTAAATAAATAAATAAATAAATAAATAAAATGAAGACGTAACAAGAGACTAAGATGGACACTAATGAATGACAAAAGAGCAATCCAACAAGATATTATAATTGTAAATATTAATGCATCCAACCTGGGAGAACTCAAATACATAAAGCAACTATTAGCTGATATATTAAAAAAGAATATAACAATAATACAAGACATGAACACCCCCAATTACATCCCTGGATAGACTATCCAGGCAGAATAACAAAAAATAAACAGTGGCTATGTATGACACACTCAACCAGATGGATTTAACATATACAGAACATTCTATCTTAAACAGGAGAATAGAGATTCCTTTGAAGTTTCCATGGAAGATTCTCTAGAATAGATAACACATTAGGCCACACAAAAAAAGTCTCAACAAATTCAATAAACTGAAATAATATATCTTTTCTGACCACAATGGTATAAAATTAGAAATCACAAGAAAGAAAAATCTGGAAAGAACATAAATAAATGGAGGCTAAATTACATGTTGCTAAAAAATGAATGCATCAATCAAGAAATCCAAGAGGAAATAAAAAATACATGGAGAGAAATGAAAATGAAAACACTATAGAACACTGCCTCAATAAGAAAAAAAAACCCAACACAAACAAACAAACAAACAAACATTTACCCCTAAGGAAGCAAGAAAGAGAAGAACAAACAAAACCCAAAACCAGAAGCACATAGGTGGCTCAGTAGTTAAGCATCTGCCTTTAGCTCAGGTCATGATCCAGGGTCCTGGGATGGAGTCACACACTGGGCTCCCTGCAGGGACCCTGATTCTCCCTCTGCCTGTGTCTCTGCCTCTCTCTGTGTCTCTCATGAATAAATAAATAAAATCTTAAAAACAAAAGCAAATACCAGAAGGTAGGAAATAATAAAGATTAGAGCAGAAATAAATATTTTTAAAAACAATAAATAATAGAAATAACCAATAAAACCAAAACTGGTCTTTAAGAAAATCCATAAAATTGATAAACTTTAGCAAGAAAGAAAAAAGGAAGAAGACTCAAAATCAAAAATGGAGATTAGATGGTTGGAGGATGGTGATGGAGTAGAAGGATCCTAGGCTTGCCTCATCCCAGGAATACAGCTTAACTATTTAATCATCCTAAATACTTCAAGAAATTGACCTGAAGACTGGCAGAGCAAACTCTATACCTAAAGGTAGAAAAGAGGTCACACACATTACAGAAGGGAAGAAGTTTGGAGATGCAGCTTGGGAAACAGATTATGGCCACTGTGGTGGGGTGGGAGCTGAGGTCATGGAGAAGGGGAAGAGAAAGGCTAACACACAGGAAAGCACACAGGGAAGACAAATCCCAATAGCAACTGGCTTGGAACCCAAGAGAGATGAAATTTCATGATTTCAACAACCACCTAGGCTTAAAGACTGGAGTTTTAAAAGTCAGCAGGCTTGGCTGGAATAGAACATGGAGGGCATTATGCTGCTCATGGAGAGAAAGTGAGCAAACAACCCAGGGACATACAGTGTGGAAATAGTGATGTGAAGAGGGCCTGGGGCGCATAGTGAGAAAGTTATTCACTCAACTCAGAGAATATCTCAGAGAGGCAGCATTTAAGGAATGATACATCCAGGCACAAAGGAACTAGTTGACACCATCTTCCTCCCCTGCCTCTCAACATAAGCACAAGACCACCTTTGGGAATCAGTGCAGCATCACCACCTAACTTGCTTATACCAAGCTCCTCCAACTACCCCTATTCCCAGTCATGCTTGCCCCAGTCCCAGAACAGTGGGCCCCTTTCCCCAAAAGCCCAGTCCACATCCCTGCCAACACTATGTCTCCCAACTTGCATGTTTTATAGGGCCTTGATTCTGGCAGTGGTGGTGACAGGTGTCATTTCACAAGAAGACCAAGAGCACATCTAGTTAAAACATACTACATTCAGGGCAGGAACCAAACATTGCCCACAAAAAGGCAAAGAGCACTTCTGCAGATAACTGGCCTGAAGGATAAAGGAACCAGGGCAAAACAACAGAACATACCTGCATATATTGGAGACACTTCTGGAAATGCCAGCACCCAGGGAGTAATGAAATACAGCAGGGCTATTGGACCTCTTCTTCATAAGGCTGTTACCTCAAACACAGGAGACATAGCAGAGTTTCCTTACACAGAGACACAGGCACAGAAACTCATGCAAAATGAGAAGACAGAGACATTTATCCCAGATGAAAGAACGAAACAAGGCCACAGCCAAAGATGTAAGTAAACATATATAAGTAATATGCCTGATGGGAGTATTTAAAACAATGATCCTATGGATACTCACTGAACCTGAGAAAAGAAGGGAAGATATGAGTGAAATGCTTAACACAGAGCTAAGGAATAACAAAGCAGAGATAAGGGCTCAATAAATGAAATGAGAAACATACTTGATGGAACGAAGAACAGGAAGGAAGAAGCAGAGGAAGAAATTAATGGCCTAAAAGACAGCGTAATGGAAAATAATCTGCATCCTTCACTTTCAATCTGCAAGTGTCTTTAGGTCTAAAATGAACCTCTTATAGGCAGCATAAGAATGGGTCTTATTTTTCTTTTAATCCATTCTGTTACCCTCTATCTTTCAATTATAGAGTTTAGTCTATTTATGTTTAAAGTAATTATTGATATGTATTTATTGTCATTTTATTATTTGTTGTGGTTTCTGAAGATTTTTTTTCTGATCTTGTCTTTTTCTCATGCCTTGCTGATTTTCTTAAGTGATACGTTTACATTTCTTTTTTTATTATTCATATATTAGTGGTTTTTGATATGTGGTTTGTAGGTTTGCATATAACCCCTTCTGCATATAGCATATAGCAGTTTATATTGATAGTCATTTAAGTTTGAACTCATTATTTTTCTTCTCCTCTGCACATTTTAGATATATGCTACTATATTTTATATACTTTCATTTTGTGAGTTCTTTGGATGATTTTTTATAGAAATATTCATTTTTACTGCTTTTGTGTTTTCTACCTTTATCCTGTCAATTTTGGCTTCTCCTTTCCACTCACAGAGTCTTCTTTAATATTTTTTTTTTGCAAGTCTGGTTTAGTTGTCATGAACTTATTTAGTTTTTATTTGTCTGGAAAACTCTGTCTCTCCTTTTCTGAATAATAGCCTTATTGGATAGAGTGTCCTTGGATGCAGATTTTTTCCACTTGGCACTATGCATCTGTCATGCCACTTCCTTCTGACTTGGAAAGTATCTGCTGAAAAGTCTCCTGCTGGTCTTGTGGGGTTTCCTCTATATATTACTGTCTTCTTTTGTCTTGGTGCTTTTACTTTTTTTTAACATTTTAAAGATTTTATTTATTTATTCATGAGAGAGAGAGAGAAAGAGAGGCAGAGACACAGGCAGAAGGAAAAGGAGGCTCCCTGCAAGGAGCCTAATGCAGGACTCAATCCCAGGACCCTGGAATCACAACCTGAGCCAAAGGCAGATAGGTGCTCAACCACTGAGCCACCCAGGTGCCCCAGGAACATTCTATTCTAAACCAGAGGAATACACATTCTTTTCAAGGGCATGCAAAACATTCTTCAGAATAGATCACATATTAGCCCAAAAACCAACCTCAGTAAATTCAAAAAGACTAAAGTCATATTGTATATCTTTTCTGACTATAATGCTATGAAACTATAATTCAATCACAAGAAAACTCTGGAAAGACCACAAATACAAGGAGGTTAAACAACATGCTACTAAACAAGGAATGGATTAACCTGGAAATAGAAGAAATTAAAAAGTATATGGAAACAAATGAAAATGAAAACATAATGGTGTAAAACCTTTGGGATGCATCACAAGCTACTCTAAGAGGCAAGTATAGAACATTACATATCTACCTCAAAAAAGAAAAATCTCAAACAACCTAACTTTACACCTTAAAGCTACAAAAATTAAAAATAATATCTAAAAGCAGAAGGAAGGACATAATAAAGATTAGGGCAGAAATACATACTATAGAAACCAAAATGAAACCAGAAGGTGGTTCTTTGAAAAGATCAACAAAGTTGATAAACCTTTAGAAAGACTAGTTGAGAAAGAGAGATAATTCAATTAAAATCAGAAAAAAGAGAAATAACAATGGACTCCATAGAAATACAAAAGGATGATATAAGAATATTATGAAAAATTATACACCAAGAAACTGGAAAATCTAGAAGAAATGGGTAAATTCCCATTACAAACTTACAAACTACCAAAACTGATACAAAAAGAAATAGAAAATTTGAACAGACTGATGATAACCAGTAAAGACATTGAATCAGTAATCAAAAAACTACCAACAAAAGTCCAGACCAGATGGCTTCACAGGTGAATTCTACCAAACATTTAAAGAAGAATTAATACCTATTCTTTCCAATCTATTCCAAAACAAAAGAAGGAAAACTTCCAAATTCATTCTATGAGGCCAGCATTAATCTGATATCAAAACGAGATACAGATGCAAGATAAAAAAAGAGAGCTATAGGCCAATATCCCTGATGAACACAGATACAAAAATCCTCAACAAAATATTAGCAAACAAAATCCAACAGTACATCAAAAAAAAAAATCTTTTACTATGATCAAGTGGGATTCATTCCCAGGATCAAAGGTGCTTGTTTAATATTCACATAACAATTAACGTGATACATCACATCAATAAAATAAAGGATTAAAAACATATGATCATTTCAATAGATGCAGAAAAAGCACCTAAGTACAACTCTCCATGCCAAAAATTGTCTACAAAGGAGACTAGAAGGAACATATTTCAAAAATAATAAAGGCCTTATATGAAAAAACCAAAGCCAACATCATCCTCAATGAAGACAAACTGAAATGTTTTCCCCAAGGGTCAGGAAAAAGACAGGATGTCTACTCTCACCACTTTTATTCAACATAGTACCAGAAGCTATAGCCAGAGCAATTAGACAACATAAAGAAATAAAAGACATCCAAATTGGTAAGGAAGAAGTAAACCTCTCATTACTTGCAGATGATATGATACTAGATATAGAAAACCTAAAAGACTCCACCAAAAAAAATGTTAGAACTGAAAAACAAATCCAGCAATGTAGCAAAATACAAAATCAACATATAGAAACCCATTGTATTTTATACACCAATAAGATGCAGCAGAAAAAGAAATTAAAAATACAATCCCATTTACAATTGCACCAAAAATAAGAAAATATTTAGGAATAAACCTAAACAAAGAAGTGAAAGACCTGTACTCTGAAAACTATAATACACTGATGAAAACAAATTGAAGATGAAACAAAGAAATGGAAAGATATTTCATGCTCATAGATTGGAAGAACAAGTATTATTAAAATATTTATACTACCCAAAGCGATCTACACATTTAATGCAACTCCTCTGAAAATACCAACAGCATTTTTCAAAGAATTAAACCAATCCTAAAATTTTTAAGGATCCACAGAAACCCTGAATAGCCAAAGAAATTTTCAAAAAGAAAAACAAACCGGGGGACATCATAAATCTGAACTAAAAGTTATATTACAAAACTGTAGTAATCAAAACAGAATGATTCTGGCACAAAAAGAGACATATAGATCAATGGAATAGAATAAAAAACCCAGAAATAAACCCACAACTATATGGCCAGCCAATTAACCTTTGACAAAGTAGCTAAGAATATGTAGTGGGAGGGACACTTGGGTGGCTCAGTGGTTGAGCACCTGCCTTCCACCCAGGGCATGATCCTGGAGTCCCGGGATCGAGTCCCACGTCCGGCTCCCTGCATGGAGCCTGCTTCTCTCTCTGCCTGTGTCTCTGCCTCTCGCCCTCTGTGTCTCTCATAAATAAATAAATAAATAAATAAATAAATAAATAAATAAATAAATAACAAATAACAAATAACTTATTAAAAAAAGAATAGGTAGTGGGAAAATGTCTCTTCAACAAATGGTGCTGGGAAAATTCGACAGCAATGCACAAAAGAAACTGGACCATTTTCATATACCAGATGCAAAAATAATTTGAAAATGCATTAAAGACTTAAATTTGAGACCTGAAGCCACAAAAGTCTAAGAGAGAACACATGCAGTAACTTGCTCAACATCAGCCATAGCAACTCTTTTTCTAGATAGGTCCCTGAGGAAAGGGAACAAAACTGAAAATTAACTACTGAGACTACATCAAAATAAAAAGCTTTTGCACAGCAAAGGAAACAATCAAAACTAAAAGGCCACTTACAGAATAGGAGAAATATTTGCCAATAATATCCGATCCAGGGATAATATCAAAAATGCATAAAGAACTTATAAAACTCAACACCCATTGGACAAACAATCCAACCAAAAATGGGCAGAGGAACTAAACAGACATTTCTTCAAAGAAGACATATAGGTGGCTAAGACTCAGGAAAAGATATTCAACAACAGGAAAATGCACATCAAAGCTACAATGAAGTATCACCTCACACCTGTCAGAATGGCTAAAGTCAACAACACAAGAAATGTGTTGGCAAGAATATGGAGAAAAAGGACCCCCTCCTGCACTTTGGTGGTAATGCAAGCTGGAGAAGCCACTCTGGAAAACAGTATGGAGGTTCCTCAAAAAGTTAAAAATAGAAGTAGCCTGCCATCTAACAATCATACTACTGTGTGTTTACTCAAAGAATACAAAAACATCAATCCAAAGAGATACATGGATCCTATGTCTATAGCAGCATTATTTACAATAACCAAGTAATGGAAGCAACCTAAGTATTCATCAATAGACAAATGGATAAAGAAGTGATATATATACACACACACAATGGAATATTACCTCTGCCTCAAAAAAACCCTGAAATCTTGCTATTTGCAACAATGTGAATGGATCTAGAGAGTATAATGCTAGAGTGAAATATTAATAGGAGAAAGGAATACAATATGATTTCACTCATATGTAGAATTTAAGAAATAAAACAAAGGAAAAAAATGGCAACAAAACCAGTGTCTTGGGACACCTGGGTGGCTCAGTGGTTGGGCATCTGTCTTCGGCTCAGGGCGTGATCCCCAAGTCCCTGGATCAAGTCCTCATCGGGATCCTTGCATGGAGCCTGGTTCTCCCTCTTCCTGTGTCTCTGCCTCTCTCTCTCTCTCTCTCTCTCTCTGTGTGTGTGTGTCTCTCATGAATAAATAAAATCTTAAAAAAAAAAAACAACAGTGTCTTTAAATATAGAGAAGAAACTGATGATTGTCCTAGGAGAGGCTGGTGGGGGGATGGTGAAATAGGTGTATGGGTTTAGGAGGACACCTATTACATAATGAGCACTGAGTAATGTATAGAATTGCTGAATCACTATATTGTACACCTGAAGCTAATATAATAACACTGTGTGTTAATTATCATAGAATTAAAAAATAAATAAAATTTTAAAAGGGATAATATATATCACACCCTGGAGGACATAGAAAAGGCAGTTTACCATCCAAAGCTCCGGCTGCCCCAGTTGATTCTCTGTGCTAAGGGATCAAGAGCTCAGTACAAATTGCAACCCACCCACTGGAAAGCTTTGATCTAGGAAACTGGCTACCCTAGCAATTCCTACAATAGACAGATGACCACATGCACAGACTGGATGCTTGCTTTGTAACCCATCCAAGATTCAGGTCCATCTTGCAGACACAGATGCAGGGACCAAAAAATCAGCATACCAATCAGTTTATTAACTTATAGATATAGAATGATTAAACAGATTACGTAAGCATGCCCTCTGAGGGGTGTAGCCTCTGTCCTGAGAGAATTTAAAATGGAGACAAATTATAACCAATCCATAGAACAAAATCAGGGCATGTTGAATTATCTGCAAAATGCAATGGTTAAAAACATTTACTTTGATAGCATGACACTCATAATCAGAACAGGGTTAGTTTGTGTCTGTTAGGAACCATGTTCTTTGCTGCCAGTGTTAAGAAGATTCTATCAGATTGAATTAACCTACCCAAGAGTGAGAATCTGTATTTTGACAATTCTTATACATCCAAATACTTGAGGGCACATTATGCTTTTAAACAAAGAAGAGATTTCAGAAACTTCAAAGTTACCATTTCTCCTCCCAAAAAGTGACAAGATTTGCTTCAATTTAAACCTAAAATTATTTTGTTGATCACTTCAGTATATCAACTCCTCTATTTTATGTCCTTAAGAATACCAGATTCAATGTAACATTAATTGGGTTGAAACAAAAAAAATAGATAACAATGACTTGAGTGTTCCTTAATCTATACTAACAATCACAGATTTTTCCACTATACTTACACAGCAAGAGTTTTCTTTATTCGACATTCCTAGATTTGCATTGTACACCAAATACTGTAATTATGTTACACATTCATATTCTAAAGATCTATTTCTCAAGAATTATATTAAATTTTATTTTTTGAATAATTAAGAAATGTAAATGAGACATATACCCTCATCAAATGACACTACACTTATACATCCACAATTTTGTTTCATACAATATTCAGCAGTTTCTTATAAAGAGCAATTACAACAATTATTATTCAGGCACTTGTTATTTCTACCTACCACTAAAGGAATTCATGCAGTACTATTATGCATTCTGTAAACTCTATGTTAAAATAATTAACTTCTGGTAGGTGATAGTGAACTGCAAAATAAATACTTTGCAAGACTCAGGTATCATAACAATGTGTGACACTATTTATTTGGCACCCATTTAATTTCACTGTGTAAATGACATTTCCTTTGCAACATTATTCAGTGAATAGATGACTAGCTACTGTGGCATTTGACATTTGACCAACATTGAATATTAAGAGCTTTTTCTCAAGGGCAGGTAATTCAACATAAATAAATTATCTGGAGGACTAGGGGCAGCACAGGACTCCGGGTTGGGTTATTACATATTAATAATGACAACCATTTTTAGTAGTAACTGCCCCCACCCCCTTGCCACACTATCCTAGACACTAGTTTCAAAAAAGAGCCTTATGTTCAATGCCCCTTCCTCAATATTTCCATTACTGGAACTGGAAGTAGAGTTTTAATAAAACGACCTAGGTGCAATGCTTATTAGGACTTTGATGGTCAGAATATGGCCAGGTATGCCTTGAGGCTTGCATTCTGGAATCTAAGGGCTCACCCTGACCTTTACTTTGGGGTCAAGAGAGATTGTAATGAGGATTATCTGGAGATCTTGGATGACCTGAGTTACAACATCAAAATCAGGAGTCAGGTGTAGATTTAGAGAAGACACTTTAGTCAGAATTAAGGAAGGATCTTTCAAGGGGTATCCCCCTCATCTAGTGACTCAAAGAAATCAAAACTGATGCCTAATCAGAGTGGCAGATCTGATTATGAGGGAGTAAATTTAATGTCTGAAAAATACTCAATAGTTTTTACTGGATAGGCATTAAGAAAATATAATTTTATATGTTTACTTTGTTATTGTATTATTTAAAATATATTTTAAATTCAGGCAAATTATCCTCATTTTGGAAAGCATACTTGATCATATACTAAATAAATTAGTACATATAATCATTGTAGAAATAACCATTATTTTGCATAAAGAACCAAAATAAAAATATTACAGATTAACATATACTTACATAAGACTTTATTTTCCAAGAAACAGGATTATACCAAATGTTTGTATGACTTTCAAAAAAATACATGGAAAATGTTAAATAATTCCATGAATATTTATATACACCTTTTTCCCTTAGTTTTATAGTGCTCCACTATAGGACATCAATAAATTTATCTAATATTCTAACATTAAATTTAGATTGTTTTTCATTTAAACTATTAAATAAGTTATATAACATATGGATTAACATATGGATTATATAATTAACATATGGATTCAATAACATATGGATTATATAATTAACAAAAAAATGCTAAATCATGTGACATGTTGTTGAGGAATTAATAACTAATGCCACCTTATAATACTAATCAATGTTAACATCAAAGTGATATACACAGACATTCTGTACTTTGTGCAATAGCAAAGCGATAGAAAATTCTCAGTACCACCTACAAAGTATTCCAAAAGTTGAGCAACAAATATAATAAAACCTCTAGGTCTCTCAGAATTTCTAGGAAATACCCAAGATAAAGGAATAATTTAAGTGATATTACACAGAAGCTATCGGCCAAATTCAGGATGAGAGACATTCACAGAATAAACAACCAGATTTCCCCAACAAATCATTGGCATTGAAGGAAAAAAAAAAAGGAACGCTGTAAGATGAAGACTTCACTTGGTTTCTGATAAGTGGGAGCACTTAGAAATAGGATAAATCTGAATGTAAACTGGTAATGAAAAGTTAATAAAGGCATCATGAGTAACTTTAGAATTTTGGGGTGTGAAAATGACATGCTTATTTTTTTAAAGATCTTACAAGTTACAGATGCACATTGAAAGATCTATTGATTCAATGGTGTGCTAAGATTTGTTTCAAAATACTACAGAGTATCAAAGAAGATGGATACACGTAGATAAAACTTAGCAAAATTGGTATTTGATGCAGCTGCATGATGGGTACATGGAGGGCTCAGTATAGAATTTTAATTTTGTGCACATTCGAGGAGTTTCAAAACCAGAGGCCAAAAATATTATGATGGGTATTTTTGGGCTCATGATTTTGTGCTCGAGCCCATAACATTTGTAGGTTATTTATTTTGGATAAATTCCTAGAAATCAGACTGCTGGATCAAAAGGAAAGTACTTCTTAAGGTCGTTACACTTTACATCACAATTAATTACATACAGAAATGCCTATAACCCTTTTAAAAGTGTTATTATCAATCTTCACTGCACTTACAGACAAAATGCAGTATACCACTGCTATGTTAATTTAGATCTCTTTACTGAGATTTACTTTTCAAGAATACACACTTATTAGTTTTGTGAATCTCAGTCAAAGACCTATTAAATTCCTATCTCTTTTCTTTGATTCCTAAAGAATTTACCTACCACCTTGATTTGTAAAAGTCCTTAAAAATATTAACCTGCCTTATACATTATAAAAATTATCCTTACTTTAGCATGAACATTTAAATTCTTTCTATACATTCTTCTATAGATTAGAAATGTTTACATAGTAATATCTATCCATCTTCTCCATTTTAGTATCTTCCATTAGAATCACAAATTGAAAGTGAAAAAGGGTAAAGTTTCCCCTGATATGCAAGATCTTGTCAGATGGGCCTTAGTATTCTGTCTTGAAAATAGTAAGTTCATAAAACTTCAGGATCAGAATGTCATTCATTGACCAAGATGGATCCAAATAAATACAAGACTAGTCAACAATGATACCTGAACACAGAATAAACTTTATCCAAGTTGCAAAAGTGATCAAATGTCTCCTAATCTGGTTAAGATACATGATCACTGCTACTTTGACAATAACAGCTTTGGTCATGCTTGTTTTCTCTTTTTGCAGATAAAGTTTATTAAGATACACAATCATACTCTGCTTCCTAACCACATCCAATCCACAGCAAAGCCCCACTTGTTTAACTCTCCCCCTACATCAGCTAATAAGCCTAGCTCTTCTAAGTTCTTTCCAACATTCTTCTAAGACATCCCATGGACACTAAGATGTGTATTTTCACATGTTGCAAAACATGATAAACCAAAATTGTTCAACAACTGATATGTTCCTGGTCACCTATAACTCAAGGAAATTAACAAAAGTCATAACCTGCTCTAATTTTACAGTTTCTTCATCGTATTTTCTCTTAATCTGTACTTCCCTCATCTCATTTTCAATTAAAATATTAATACATATGAAATTTATTTTATCTTGAATTTTTTCTGAAATGATTAACTTGTTTTAATGTACTGAATCATATACTCGTTTTTTCTTTTTTATTATATCAAACACCATATTTTAAATGTATTCAACTAAAGCTTCAGAATAACAATATATATGTATTATGTGTGTAAAACAAACTAAATTTAGCTTAATATTAGGCAATTAAGTATAAATGAAGAAAGAAGGTATCTGAAGTTTTAAAATTAAGAACATGTCCTCTTTTATATTGAGATTCACTGCTTAAAATATTTAAGAAATTTTGGTTTGCTTTCTCTTACCAGTTTCATGTTCTCTCATGCCTCAATGTCTTCCCCTACTTTTGCATCCTTCTCCTCAGAATGTACTTCCTCTCCTGTTCATCAGGTCAACTCTCATCATCGTTCTGCCCTCAACTTGGGCAGCATCACTAACTGAACACTGGTGTGGCCATTTTTTTCCCATACTCGGCATCAATCATGCCTTAAAGAACCTGATGCATGGGCCTCCCACTTCCTTTTCTTTAACCATCTGTGTCCAACTAATCAATAACACAATGCCTCATTTGTGTTGGTTACCCAATGCCAGCCAAGCACAAAGGATGCAGTGAATGGTTCCCAAAACGATGAATGTGTCTACTGTAACCATGGTGACTCTGTTTTAGAGCTTCCAGGAATGATACAAGGAAGACACTACTCCTCCCTAGCCTCTCTTCATTGCTGTTACTTTGTCTGCTTATTACTTTCACTGTAGGAGAAAGATCCACTCCCATCTGAAGATTTAATAAGAATCCAGAGAACTTTGAACAGAAGGATCTCATAATTGATGATACAAACATAAGGTGTTATTGTCATCAAATCACAAGTAAAGGAGTAATGATTTAGGGTTCTCTACCAGTCAACCAGAGATGTCTTTCTCAATGAGGGCATCAGGTCTTTTTATACAACATATAACAACAAGCTTATGGCTGCAGGCATTTTCTAGAAATAGGGAGAATGCTCAACAGCTAAGGAGATGTGCAGGGGGCCAACAGGTGAAGTCTGAAGGTTCAAGACTCACCTTTCTCCTCTCAGGTGTGAAATAAGCAAGTGTTTGCCTGGGGGCTGGAGCACAAGGGACCCTTCCTTGTGTCTCACTGACCTCCATAACCATTTGCCGAATTTCTCGAGTAAATGACCTTTAAGCTCTGACCAGGATGTCTGGCCTATAACCTTCCCTTTAGGAAAATTTTTCTCAGTGAAGAATTTTTGTTTCATCTCCTGAATTGCCTTAGGGCACCTGCCAGCAGCTTTTAGTCTGCTAGTTTAGCCAAGAACTCTTATTTGGCCTTCAGTGAGAGATTTTTTTTCACTGGTATTACTATTTTATAGCTTCATTCTATTACATCCATATTATTTCTAATTTTAATAGACACAAAGGAGTATTTCACTACTGGTCCAAAATACAAACAGGCATCAGTAACTTTGTTTCAATGCAGTATGTTCTGAAAATACCAATCTATCTTTTCCAACTTGATCTCATGTTTTATCCCAGAGGCTTTTCTTGGCATAAATATCTATAGGGAAGGTACATAACACACACACTTTTATTTTAAGATTTGAGATCTATCTATATATCTATCTACCCATCTATATATATAGAGAGAGAGACAGAGAGAGAGAGAGAGAGAATGAGAGTGTAAGAGAGAGTGAGAGAGTGCATGTACATGCACAATTAAGGGAATAAGCAAAGGGAGAGAATCTCAAGCCGACTCCTTGCTGAGCATGGAGCCAGACTCTGACTTGGGGCTTGAGATCATGACCTAATCTGAAACCAAGAGTCAGATGCTTAAGTGACTGAGCCATCCAGATGCCCCAAACACACACCTTTTAAAACTGTGGTTTTTAGAGAAATTTCTACATACTAGTCAAAGACACCTGCTGCTTAAACTAAAAAAATCTGGAGCCCTTCTCAATTGTTTGTTCCCCCCAAGCATTCTTCCCAACCCAATTCCACTATCAAAACTTAAAGTCACAACTTCAAAAAAAAAAAAAGTCCCAGAAATCTCATCTTTGCATTCATAAGAACCATCTTATTATAAGCCATGTGGACAACAGATACAACCTAATTCAGATACCAGTGGCCACTCACATACACTTTGCACATGCATTCCAAACAATTTCCAAAATGATCTTTCAAAAATGTGAACAGGCCAAGCCCCACATTCTTCCCTGAAACTTTTCAAAGCCATGAAATTCTAGTAAAATCTAATCTGTCACATGAACTATATGATGCCCACCATGATTTGTTCATCTCTCTCTCCCACTTCGTTACTAACATCCTTCTTGCAATATATACCACAGTCAAGATGCACTGGCTTTCTTTCCCTTATAGTAACTTGTAAAGTTGCCCCTGCCTTGGAGTTTTAGGATTCATCATTTCTTCAGCTTGAAGCATTCTTGCTCTGTTAAGACCTCAGCTCCAAGGTAACCTGCTCACAAGGCCTTTCCTGAAAACCCAGCTTAGACTCCTATTCCAGTGAGTCTTTTACATACATCCCATTATTTCTTTCCATCTGCCTATGTGCACTTGCTGTCACCTGTATTTTTGTTTCCTCGTCTATTACCCATATCTCCCTATTCAAGTGGACGCTTATCTGACTTTAGGTTTTATATGTTTTGAATACTCACCTCTTCCAAGCAACAAGAAAAAAAAATACTTGTCATTAAATGTTGTACTCAGTTACAAATAAGCCAACGTTGATGCAAAGGAATTTCTAGGCAGATGCAGTTACGCAATTTTCTCTTTAAAATTTCTTACACAAGCCTGATTAGAATTAATGGATTCACTTACTATTATAACAGAGCAACACCAGAACTACATTGGAGTTCAGTTTTTGCCATGAAAGCCAAGGGGAGTCTATTAATTTCCTAGGATTGCTGAAACAAATCACCACAAGCTGGGTGAATTTAAAACAACAGAGACTCGCTCTGTCATGGTTCTGAGACTAGAAGTCTAAAGCGAAGGTGTTGGCAGGGTCACCTCCCTGCAGAGACTCTCAGGGAGCCTCTCCTAGCTTCTGGTGGTTGCTAACATCATTCCTAGCTGTGGCTCCAATATCACAGGCCTCCTTCCTATCGGTAGCTCTTCTCTGGGTTTTCACAAGTTCTTCTTATAATGACACCAATCACTGGTTTAAAACTCATCCTCATGCATAGGATCTCATTTTCACCTAATTACATCTCTAAAAGCTCTATTTACAAATAATGTCACATGAAGATAATGGGGTTAGAACTTGATCTTTCTGAAGGACACAATTCAGTTGAAGCTGGTATCATGCTACTCACATCTCAAGGTATGGAGGATAATAAAACAGGAGCTGTTCAGTCACGGAATGTGAAGTCCTTTTATTATGAATCTATCAAGAAATCATTCTCATTCTATTATATTTTTACTTCTGCAGAAATATTATTTGGAAATATATCCTCATGTAAAGGGAGAGCTTGTCTTGTGAACTTTAAGTACTACAGTCCTATAACTGTTTTAATTAAACGAATAGCATATTTTAACTTCCACTGCAGGTATAAACAAAGATTGGCATAAACATAAGTTTTCTAGTTTAAAAGAGTTGTTCTTCTAAATAAACACATTGATATATTGGCTTTACTTGTGTGTGTGTGTGTGTGTGTGTGTGTGTGTGTTTGGTAAGACTAATAAGATCAGATTCCAGGATTAAAATCTACTCAAGATGGGCTAGATTCTAGAATGTGGTAAGTTTACTGAGGGTAGGTTTACTAAAATTCTATCCATTTCCTCGCCTGAGGAACCACCTATAAAGCTGTGTGTAGAAGAGGATGTATACCCACATATCAGTGATAGCTTGGATGTGAAGTGAGCTCCTATGATGGTTCCAGTCATCCACATGGAAAAAAATGAGGGTCAGAAATTCATTCATACACCTAATTATACTCCTGGGAAAATCCCTCCCATTGCAGAATAAAGCCAAATTATCTTGTAAGGGACCCAGGCTATTAGTGTTCCTTCCACAAAAGGTATAGAGAGGCCTCTTTCTTAAAATATTGAGATTTGTAAAAATATTTGTATTAGAGATTGAAGATAAAATGCCTCTCTGCTGCATTGCATAATTTAACCTTAACACCACTTAAAAGCCTTGTTGCTAAAAAAAAAAAAAAAAAAAAAAAAAAAAAAAAACAACCCAAAGCCCTGGCATGATGTTTACTACACTGTGAACACAAGGATATAACTGTTGTGGGGAAGAAAAATTGGGTATTTACACTGAAGGCAGGTCTGCAAAGTTAAACTTTGCTTTAGAAAACTGTACTACCATGAATTGAAAGTATATTTTGCCTTTTTATGCTTTAGGTTCTTGAGGAGGTATGTTTGGATGAGGAGGCAAGGGATGGAAATCCAGAATGTAGCAGGAAAGATAAGCAGGTGCCATCTACATCTCACAAAAGTGCAGTACAAAAAGCAGGGTTACACGTCCAAGTAAACCTAAACAAATGCATTTTCACACATATTATTTAACTGGGGTCATATTATATGTGCATTTTTTAATAACTACAAACGTGCATAGTGTTTTACTCATCTTCCACCTTTCTTTTGCATGAATGTCATCACAACATCGACAGCCATGTGTAATAGCTGTATAGGATCTCAAATTCATATTTTTATATTGCTCCCTTTATGAAACTGCTTCAAAATTATACTAGCACTAGTTAGGAAAATTAAATGGAAAATGTACTGCATATGACATTCCACAAGTAGAATTTTGATTTCTTAAAATTATCTATATAAGTAGAACAAATTATGCCACTAATAATTACTAGGAGGCCAATCAAGAGTTTTAATTTTATATTATATACATTTTAATTATACACAGTTACTGGGTGCAAGAATACATAAACTGGAGCATTCTCCTTCTAACCAAGATGGTACCTGCATAACTGGCCAGGAGAACAGAGATCCCCTGGAGTCCGAGGAGGCCTGGCATGCCCACCAAGACATCATCGTCCAAAGTGTTCAGAAATAAGGCAGATGCTAGGGTGGAGAGAAACTTAGATTCTGCTTGGGTTTTTATTCCCAAATAAATCATCACTATGTGTTTTATTGTAACCTATTTATCAACAAGACTTTTCTCCCCATCCCACTCCCCTCCTGCTCCCCACTCCAACACAAAATTCAATGCAGCAATGAATCAATTCAAATGTTGGCCTACACCCTTACAACAAGGATTCTGAATATTGCTTAAAAAAAAGTATTACACATCTTTACTAAATAGAGACCATAAGAAACAGAACTCTAATTTCAATTGTGTCTTCAAACACATCCCTATACTTTCTTCTGTTTCCTTAGTCACTCATTTCTTCTGTTATGGAGGCTCTCACTTTAGTGATTAAACACCTGCACCGTGGCATGTGACTACCTGTGCATAAATACTAGCAAAACTACTTATTAAATGTGTGACATTGGGTAAATTACTTGTCCTAAATTTCATATAGAAATGGAATAATAATATCTGGTCATCACATGACAGAAGCTATTTGTATTATGTACATTGTTAGTTCAAAGTTGAAACACAGTATATATTCCATACCTTGGAATTTTATCTTTTTTTTCTCATTGTCTGCTTAAACTCTTCCTATTCTAAAGCATCTCCTAACTCACCTCTAATACTGAAAATACTATCTTTCCTTATACTATATATGGAACAACCGAGAAGTAATCTCTCAAATTCCCTCAGCTTTCTAGCATTTGCATCCACATGTTTCTTCGTCCTCCTTGTTAAAAGGAAATAAGTGTTCATCAATTTATCTTCTACACGTGCTCTTGATCTCACCTACGAGGATCTCAGAGAACTCTATCTTTCATTCTTATCAATTACCTCTTTCTTGTATTATTATATTTTTATCGTCTGTCACTTGCTCTCTCCCCAACTTCCCTCAGTACTCTTTCCATGACATATAAAGATGTTTGAGCCTCCCTTAAATTAAAACTTAAGAACCTACAAATACATTTCAACTTAATTTTAATCTCCTAATCCCCACTGACATAGTTCTCATTAATATTTCCCAAATACAAAACTCACTAAAGAAAATATATTTTTTTAAATATAAAACAGCAGAAAATCAGGATGCCTGGGTGGCTCAGTGGTTGAGCATCTGCCTTTGGCTCAAGGCATGATCCCAGAGTCTTAGGATCGAGTACCACATTGGGCTCCCTGCATGGAGCCTGCTTCTCCTTCTGCTTGTATTTCTGCCTCTCTCTCTCTCTCTCTCTCATAAATAAATAAATAAATAAATAAATAAATAAATAAATAAATAAATAAATAAAACCTTTTTAAAAAGGCAGAAAATCATTGAATATTTTGGCATATTTCCTATCGTTTTTTTCTATGCTACACATAGATTTGCACATGTAAATATAAATGTATATATGTATGCACATATAAAATATCTAAACATTTACATCTATGTATACATTAGACAAAATTATACTGTATGAAATACATGTATAGAGACTGTGTAATCTGCATTTTTGTTTTGCATATTAGCTCTACCATTCATCAACTTATCATCCGACAAGTAACTTAATATCTTAATGCCTTGGTTTCAACTATAATATGGCAATAATGAGAATATCTCAACACCAAAGAAACAAACAATCCAATCATGAAATGGGCAAAAGACATGAAGAGAAATCTCAGAGGAAGACATAGACATGGCCAACATGCACATGAGAAAATGCTCTGCATCACTTGCCATCAGGGAAATACAAATCAAAACCACAATGAGATACCACCTCACACCAGTGAGAATGGGGAAAATTAACAAGGCAGGAAACAACAAATGTTGGAGAGGATGCGGAGAAAAGGGAACCCTCTTACACTGTTGGTGGGAATGTGAACTGGTGCAGCCACTCCGGAAAACTGTGTGGAGGTTCCTCAAAGAGTTAAAAATAGACCTGCCCTACGACCCAGCAATTGCACTGTTAGGGATTTACCCCAAAGATTCAGATGCAATAAAACACCAGGACACCTGCACCCCGATGTTTCTAGCAGCAATGTCCACAATAGCCAAACTGTGGAAGGAGCCTCGGTGTCCATCGAAAGATGAATGGATAAAGAAGATGTGGTTTATGTATACGATGGAATATTACTCAGCCATTAGAAACGACAAATACCCACCGTTTGCTTCAACATGGATGGAACTGGAGGGTATTATGCTGAGTGAAGTAAGTCAATCGGAGAAAGACAAACATTGTATGTTCTCATTCATTTGGGGAATATAAATAATAGTGAAAGGGAATATAAGGGAAGGGAGAAGAAATGTGTGGGAAATAACAGAAAGGGAGACAGAACATAAAGACTCCTAACTCTGGGAAACGAACTAGGGGTGGTGGAAGGGGAGGAGGGCGGGGGGTGGGGGTGAATGGGTGACGGGCACGGAGGGGGACACTTGACGGGATGAGCACTGGGTGTTATTCTGTATGTTGGTAAATTGAGCACCAATAAAAAATTAATTTATTAAAAAAAGAATATCTCACAGTTTTTGCAAGATCAATTGAGTTCATATGTAAGGTACTTAGAAAAAATCTGGTCCCTGGTTTAATATTATATATGTAATTGCTATGATTGCACTTTTAAAAAATGATTTTATTTATTTATTCATGAGAGACACAGAGAGAGAGGCAGAGACATAGGCAGAGGGAGAAGCAGGCTCCCCATGGGGAGCCTGATGCCTGACTCAATCTGGAGACACTGAGATCACGTTCTGAGCCAAAGGCAGATGCTTAACCACTGAGCCACCCAGGTATCCCTGCTATGATTACATTTATGATCACTTTTCAGCAGTAAAAGAACTTTGTTCAATAAGACACATGTATATTCCCCAAATCTCCTTGTTGATAAATCCATAAACACTTCTCAGGCTTTAATGAACTGACCTGCAGCACTGTCTGTGTAGTCTTAATATTTTCAGGTCACTCTCCTTACTATCCTTTGCAGCCACCATTTGCTCTACCAGTTACCTAAGTAAGCATCAGTGTCACTTGAATTCCTCTCTGACCATCATAAGAATGGGAATATATTAGTTAACAAAACAGAAACTCCCTTCTTTTATGGAACTTACACATTAGTGATGTAGTTAAGTACAACAAAAAATAAGCATAGTAAGAATATTATATGTTAAAGTGATACATTTAGCACAAAAATAGAATAAGGGGTATCAGTAATGTTAAGGGAAGAGATATAATGAACAGGGTAACATTTCCCAAAGCTTGAAGGAAGAGAGGGAGTGAACCATATATCAACCTGGGGGAAAACATTCTAGGAAAAGGAAAAATGATGCAAATGCTCTCATTATTAAGAGAGAGATTTGCATGGCTTCAGGAAGGGAAGAGGTACAATCTTTTTAAAAGATCGCTCTGGTTTGCAGGAACAACTTGGCATAGAGGCTGGATGGGGAGACCGAGAGCAGGGATAAGAGTGAAAAGGACATTATCGACTCTAACCAGAGAGATATCACAGGATGCTGATCAGAAGTGGTGAGGTCTTGACATTTTGAATGCAGATCCAAAAGGATGCCTGATCAGATGGCGAACTATATCATGTGGGAGAGAGAGAGAGGAAGACAGAAGTGATTCCTGTTAGGGCTTTCTTTCACCCCAGAGCTGCTGGTGCCTTGGGGGTGTTGCTATCTTACTAGTTCTACAAAGAATTTGTGGAATTTTTTTTTTTTAGTTGTTTGTGGTGGGGGAGTAGCCTGAAAAGATAAATTCCGTACCACATGGAAACACACTAGAGCATCCCTCTGAAAGTCCTCCATAGATGGTCTGACAATCTCAATTTAGGTTTGTGAGTACATGAAATCTAGTTTTCACATAAATATGAACCAGTGAAAATACAAATCATATTATTTATTTGCTTAGTCCTGAGTGTCTTTATTTCATGTGCATATATATATATACACACACATACATGTGTATATATTTGTGCATATGTACACAAACACACGTTTGTATATGTACACATTTTAAATGGCTACAAAATGCAAGAGTCTTAGAAAATTTCATTGTTGTTTAAAATAAATTCTGTAACATGTACCTGCTCTCTTTCTGAAAACACTGTAAACAGTGATGATTTGCATGAATAGATCAATTCTTCCATGTGAATTCATAGAATTTTAAATACTCTTGCAAGTGGAACAAGAACAAATAATTTTAGCTCTATATTTACAATAATAAACCATATGTTTTGTGAAAACAAGAATGGTTTTTAAGAGAATACAATTTAATTTTTACATTTTGAAGTTTTAACTTCAAACCTCAAACAAAGGAGTAAGATCTATTTAAACTGGACCATTCCACAGTTTCTTAGATGGAAGACTCATTGATCTATTTTGCCTATGAGACATAATGAGGCAGGGAAAGACTCACAAAACTAAGAGCTTTGAAGCATATGCAGCTGCATATTAATGATTGCATCTGTTACGTTCTGCCTAGAGTTTCCTATCTGTAGAAAGTTGCATAACCACTGTCAAGAGATTTAAAAGGCTTCCATTAATTTGCAGTGGCAGCAATTAGCAGAGATAATGCTATGCCTTACTAGATTTCAAGCTGTCAGTGTCTGGTCATTTGTATGTGGAGTTTTTGTAAACTTGCACCTATCATTTGGTTAAATGTATTAATATATTTAAATGCTTTATTGGGTAATTTTTTTCTAAATACCTAAGAATATTTATAAATGACATATGAAGTCTCAGAATTAAACCCATGTGGTATATAATTACCTTCTAAAGACAAGAAGGGACAATCAGATCACACATTAAAAATAGTTGAGAGAAAATAAATTAGAGATCAAATTCACTGAAGTCACAAAAACAGTAAGCCAATGTTAGAAAATTCTTGCAGTGAAGTCATGGTGTGAAGGAAAAGCATAGGATCACTTGTCAGGAGAAAATGTGTTGCAATAAGCAAATCCAATTTCCTAAGGTCATCAAATTTTTACTGGATGGATTTTAAAGCTGAATTAGAAAATACTTTCACATAAAAGTGACAATAGAAAGATGGCAGAGTAGAAAACCCTGGGCCCTCCTTACCCCCAAAAATCACTAATTTAAATCACTAAAGCTGCTAGGGAGACTTGAGATACCAGCTCACTAAAGTCCCTGTTCTGTGTCACAGTGCCATAGTATCAGGAAGATTCTGTAGCTCTCAGCTTCACCCAGGAGAGGGTAGGGCTTAGTCTGTGCATCCAGTGCTCCAACTTTTACCAAAGAATATGTGTCTCCTAGACACCTGACAGATTTGGTATTGGCTAGCTACCTTAGGGAGAACAGAGATAATATTTCAAACTGGTAAAAGTCAAAGATCCTCTCCCATGCATAGCAGAGAGAAGGCCGATATAAAATATAGGAGTTTTAGCTCACCTCTGGGAAGAAGAAGTTGATCCACACATCCAAAACCACAAATTCTCCAGGGCTGTGCAAAGAATGAGTATTTGACTTGTCTTGGAGCTCTGATGAGTCTAACACAATATAACCACTTGGGGGAGAACCAAGATGGCAATTTGTACTAATACACAACACAGTTCCCCACTCCCCAGCTCAGCACAGGGCAAGAAGCCAAAGATCCTAGTTTCCTTCTTCTAACTGGTGAGGGAAAGAGTTGATAAAGGCCCCCAGAGTCTCTGGCCAAACTGACTGAATAAGGTCTTCTATACAAGGCCATTTTGTGAGAACAGAGAGGTACCTGCTTTCTCTAATGTGCAGACACCAAAAGAGTACATCAGTGATAATGAGGAATCAGGTTAAAATATTCCAAACAAGGAAATGAGACCAATCTCCAGAAACTGACCTTAATAGAACTATTTGATTCACCTGAAGAGAATTCAAAGTGACTGTCATAAAGATGTTCATTGAGGTTAAGAGAATACAGGAACAAATACATAAATACAATAAAGAAAGAGAAAATATATAGCAAATAATAAACAGGCATCACAGACCTAAAATACATAACTGAACTGATATATTTATAATAGGGACTCAACGTTCAGATTAGAAAAAGCAGAAGAATGGATCAATGAACTCAAGGATCATTAGAGATAATTCAGTAAGAAAAACAAAAAGAAAAAAAATATGAAAAAGCTTAAGGGACTATGGGATACCATCAAAGGAACCAATATATACATATAGGAGTCCCAGAAGAGGGAAGACAGAGCATCAGATAGCTTATACAAAGAAATAATGGCAAAAGACTTCCCAAATCTGAGAAAGGAAATACACATCCAGATCAATGCAGCCCAAAGGACACTAAAAAGAGAGAAATCTAAAGAAATCCACACTCTGACGCATTGTAAACAAGTTGTCAAAAGTGCAAAGAGAGACTTTTAAAAGCACCAACAGAAAAGCAACTTGTCACTTAAGGAAGTCCCATAAGGCTATGAACGGATTTCACAGCAGAAACAGTACAGTCCAGAAGGGAATGAGATAATGTTTTCAAAGTTCTGGGGAGTGTGGAGGGGAAGCTTACCAACTAAGAATACTATTGTTTGTCAAAAATATCATTCAAGAATAAAGGAGACAAAGATTTTTGCAGGAAAAAGCTGAGGGAGTTTGTCACCACTAGCATTGCCTTACAAGAATTACTAATGGGAGTTCTTTGAGTTGAAAAGAGAGGATGATAAACAGCAACTTAGTAGTATAAGAAAGTAAGAAAGTTGTTGGTATAGATAAATATATAAATACAGAATACCATATTTATGTAACAAGGGTAGGTAAATCATTTAGAATTCTAGTATAAAAGTTAAAAGACAAAAGTATTCAAAATAACTATAAAACATGTTCAAAAATAAACAATATGAATAGATGTAAATTGGGATAAAAATAACATCAAGTAGAAGAAGCTTAAGTATACAGATTTAATATGAAACTTAACTACATTGTAACCAGCTCAGACTATACAAAAACTATCCAGCAATCTCACATATTTAAAAGAACTGAAATCAGAATCTCAAATATTAGCATGCCTATGTTCATTGCAGTACTATTCACAGTACTCAAGACACGGAAACAGCATAAATGTCCTTCAACAAATGAATGGGTAAAGACAGTGTGGTTCGTACATACAATGGACTACTTTGCAACATTAAGAAAAGAAAATTCTGCAATATGCAACAGTGTGAATGAACCTTGAAGACATTAAGCTAACTCAAATAAGCCAAGCACAGAAAGACAAATATTGCAGTGATTCTACTTACATAGGGAAACTAAAATAGATAATTTACAGAATCAAAAAGTGGAATAATGGTTCTAGGGATTGACGGGGGAAGGGACTTATTAGTCAATGGTCATAAATACCTCTTCAGAAGAACAAGCTCCAGAGATTTGATGTGCAACTTTGGACCTGCATTCAAAAATAATGTAAACTTAAATATTTCAAGAGGGTAAATCTCATATTAAGTGTTCTTATGCCAATAAAATATTCAAAAAGAAATACCTTTATGTCTTCTCTTGTTTCTCAATGAGACAGTTAATCCAATTAAAAAAAAAAAAAACATACAGGACGCCTGGGTGGCTCACCGGTTGGGCATCTGCCTTTGGTTCAGGGTGTGGTCCTGGAGTCCCAGGATCCAATCCTGCATTGGGCTCCCTGAAGGGAGCCTGCTTCTCCCTCTGCCTGTGTCTCTGCCTCTTTCTCTCTGTCTCTCATGAATAAATAAATAAAATATTTTAAAAAACCACACACACACTTAGCAGCTCCTAGCATCACCTTATAGGCCATAATGATCTCTAAGGACTCTCATCATCCAGTGTTCTATTTTTTTTTAAGATTTTATTTATTTATTCATGAGAAAGAGAGAGAGAGAGAGAGAGAGAGAGAGAGAAAGAGAGAGAGAGAGAGAGAAAGGCAGAGACACAGGCAGAGGGAGAAGCAGGCTCCATGCAGGGAGTCTGACATGGGACTCCATCCCGGGTCCCCAGGATCAGGCCCTGGACTGAAGGCGGCGCTAAACCGCTGAGCCACCTGGGCTGCCCATCATCCAATATTCTAAAATTAACAAGTATCCAGTGATTCTACAAAAATATAACAAAAATCTTAACATGTGTGCTCTCTACCTGTCACTCTTGAAGACTGAAAAAGACATTCAGAATACAGAGTATCTGAATAACAGCAGAAATTGACACAAAAACCTGAAACTCTAACTCAGAATGAGTAAAAGAGAGGTCTGTATTTCTCATATAAGAAGTCTGTTCCTGCTGTTGGTTCAGTTGCTGAAGAACATCAGTGTCTAAATTAAGAGTCCCTGTCTTTGGGATCCTTCCACTACAGTGCCAATCAAGAAGAAATAAATACAAAGAGAAGCTGCTCACATTAGGAAAGCAAAGGCTTTCTGTAATCTCCAGTACTGTGTCACACAGTCATTCAGAATTACAGCGAAGATACTGCTTTTTAAGTTTTCAATTATCTTAACAGAATCTGGCAAATGAGGAGTTAAAAAATGGTTAAATGAGCTGTTGGTATCTGCCACAATGGAGGATCTATATATGGCTGGTAGAGGGGAAAATTAATTTATTTGATGCATTGTGATCCGTTGCAGTTCTGAAAGTACTATGTAGCCTGCCTGAGGTCTACCAACTGTCTCCCATATTTCTATCTGTATCTTTATTATAAACTCACACTATTTGAGATAAGTCAATAAAACTTTTACTAGAGCCCATAAAATCTTGCCTGAGATGGAGCTCCAGATTTAACTACTTTGTTCAAGATGAAAACATAGACAGAATCAAAATCTAAAATGAGATTTCACTGACTTTAATAAGTTTGTCTCTCCACCCGAGTTCTCATGTTGAATTCACTGTCCGCCTCACAACAGAATATAAACTTCATGAGGACAGAGATTTCACCTGTCTTGTTTGCCCTTGAATTTACACTGCATGGATGGTGTTTGCCAAGTGTCCAGTGCTCATCAGTAATTGCTGAAGTAATGAAGAGCTAGCCTCAGTAAATGTCAGCTTTACTACCAGCATCACCTCCTCAGGGTAAATAAGAAACCAGTGGTTCTTTGCATACTCCCCTTCTTATATCTGGAGATGGTATTTCTTGTGATCTCAGATCTACAGACCATTGCCTTGCCTGCCACAATTGTGCAGCAAGGACCTCTTGGCAGTGAAATCCTTTCATGAATGATGTTAACTTTTCTCCACAGGAGGACAGGTTGCCCTCACAGTTTCTCTTAGACAATTGTGTCTGAAGCAAGTTTGCACACTGGAAGCATTCACATCTGCAGAAAAAAAAATGTGAGAAACCCAAGCAAAGTGACAAGACCAAAGGTCCCAGTTATAGAAACACAACATTCTGGAATTTCTTGCTGGAAGGACAAACTCCTTGGCTCTACTGACCCCAATTCCTTCTCTGTGGTACAAAGACTAATGAATGTAATGATATGTCAGAATTAAGATTAATTTTCAGATTCTCTTCAGTCAGTCTCTTTGAGAGACTTTGGGAAGCTGTTATTCAAATAAGTCTATATCAAGTACAACTGGATTAATATACTTTTAAAATAATAGTTCGGGTTTGGGAAACATCCACTTGTATATATCAAATTATAGCTGTTTCACATTGCTGATCAATTCATGGCATACATACAAAATTTCATTTTCAGATACTTGACTACACAAAGTTCAAGGCTTACCTGTACTATTACTGGATATTAAGCTAACTGTTACAATATAAATTCTGTTGACACCTTAACAGAAAATTGATTATGGCATAAAAGTATTTGTTCAGTTGGTCTCACATATGGAAAATCTTAATTGTAGAGCTTTTGGACATAGAAATATGTCTTCACAGCAATAGTAATAAAGGGTTGATTTTATCTACTAAGCTTGCATATGGCATCTGTTATTCAGTATTCAAAGGAGTGCTTCCAGCATGCACAGATGGAAAAACAAAGCCCTTTAAAAGTTGCACCATTTTAATGAAGTGTATTTAATATAGTATGGTACTTTTCAGAAATTATGAAAAGATTCATACTAGACGAGCATTTGGTCAGCTTTTATAAAAGCTCTATTTAGTTACTCTGTTTTTAAAAGAATATGACAATTATTAACTTCGGTAAATTATAGTTTACTCCTAAAATTAGCAGAGAAGCTGTCCCTATTTACATAGTCCCATATTCCCGTCCCCATTGCCTCCTATCCTTTTTCAGAAGGAGAAACATATCTACCAGATTTGAGTTTTACATCAAGAACTGTTTAGATACAATAGATTCTTGCTGTTTATTCGTGAGATGCCACTGTAGACAGATTACTATTCTGAATGAATATCTTTATTCTTCACAATCATTCCTTTCATCTGTTCTCCTTTTAACATATTTTTAAATGGATATTAACTAGTCAAATGTGTACTAATGCCTATTATTTTTATTGTCCTCATTTTGAGGGGTTCACAGGTTGCATCTCTTATTTCCCATTAAATTGCTATTATGCTACTTATACCACCTTGATAAAGGATGCTTCATAAACAGACATTTTTCCTTGGTAATAAAGATACATGTTTTGGATACTAACCCTTTATCAGATGTGTAATTTGCAATTATCTTCTCCCATTCTGTAGGTTGTCTTTTAGTTTTGTTGATTGTTTCCTTCACTTTATTTTGATAAAGGGTTAGTATCCAAAATATATAAAGAACTTTTAAAATTCAACATCCAAAAACAAATAATCCAATTAAAAATGGGGAGAAGTCATGAATAGACATTTTTCCAAAGAAAATATCCAGATGGCTAACAGACACATGAAAGGATGCCCAATATAACTCATTATCAGGGAAATACAAATCAAAACTACAATGAGCTATTACTTCACACCTGTCAGAATGGGCAAAATCAACAACATAAGAAACAACAGGTGTTGGCAAAGATGCAGAGAAACAGAACCCTGATGCATTGTTGGTCAGAATGCAAACTGGTAGAGCCACTGTGTAAAACAGTATAGAGCTTCCTCAAAATATTAAAATAGAACTATCCTATGATTTAACAATTACACTACTAAGTATTTACCCAAAGAATACAAAAATACTGATTCAAAGGGATAAATGTACTTGGATGTTTATAACAGCATATTTATATAGCGAAATTATAGAAGCAACCCAAATGTCCATTGACTGATGAAGGGATAAAGATGTGGTGTGTGCATGTGTGTATATGTGTGTGTGTGTGTGTGTCTGTAGAGAGAGAGAGAGAGAATGGAATATTACTCAGCCATAAATAGAATGAAATCTTGCCATTTGCAAAGACTGGATGGAGCTAGAGTGTAATATGCTAAGCCAAGTAAGTCAGAGAAAGACAAATGCCATATGATTTCACTCATGCATATGCATAATTTAAGAAACAAATGAGCAAAGAAGAAAGAAACTTACTCTATATACTTTCAGCTGTAGAGAACTGATGGTTACAAGAAGGGACGTGGGTGGGGAATGGGTTAAATAGGTGATGGGGATTAAGCAGTGCACTTGTGATGAGCAGCGGGTGTTGTATGTAAGTGCTGAATCACTAAGTTGTATACCTGAAACTAATACTACACTGTAGGTTAACTAGAATTAAAACATTTATAAATAAAATATATCCAATGAAAGAAAATTAAATCTATTTTATTCATGGGAAATAGTTCATGTATTAATAATATCACCAACCGTTAAGAACATTTTATTAACTTCCTACTTATTCACTCATTACTACTATCCAGTAATTCATTACTAGTCTCTCAAAGAAAGACATTAAGAATTTCACAAAATTATATTAAATTTAAAACAATAACTAAAAATCATTATACTAGGGTTGCAATTATTTGGGAAAGTAAAAAAATACATTTTATTCCTAAGTATTATCACCTAAGTTTCATCTATTATAGTTTGGTAAATATTAAATTGCATGGCCTGTCAGGACCTATGTAATCAGGAATATCTGTGTTTTATATATGGAGATATAGATGATAGAATATAGTTTAAAGAAGAATTCACAATAACTAATTTAAAACAAGTTGTATTCAGCTGAGAATTGATTATGCATTTGTTAGATTTCTTATGTCTTTGTGTTTCTTTTCTACTCTTATTGAATGAAGTACTATATATTTGACATGTTTTCTTTAAAGTTTGATAAGGAAATCTTCAGTTGGTATTAACTGGCATATTTTCCAACTTAACTAGTCAATCTTTAATTCATATTTGTTATGTTTTATCCACCACTCTATAAAATACTCAAAGAATAAACTTCATAGAAAACTGTGATAGGGGATAAGTAATTTCTCATATTTAAAATATCTCCTTCTTTTCCAAACCATACAAATGATTTATTTATCAATTAATACAACAAATTCTTAGAATCTCCCTGTGACAAGCCATTTCCCTGCCTTTGACAATACAAAGAATAAACATTATCCCTTGCCTAAAGTAGCTCACAACAGTGGGTGAGAAAGCCCAAGAGTAAGGCATATGTGATATGGTACATGCCAGTGTGCACTATTATGGTTATGTTCATTTTCTTTAACTACTACAATACATCTTATTATCTACAAAAAGACCAAAGATGGGCATCTGGGTGGCTTGCTCTGTTAAACATCCAACTCTTGGTTTCAGCTCAGGTCATTGTCTCAGGGGTCATGAGACCAAGCCCTGCACTGGGCTCCATGCTAGAAGTGGAGCCTGCTTAAGAGCTCCATCTCCCCCTATCCCCCAAATTTAAATAAATAAAATCTTCAAAAAGACTAAAGAAACTTGGCCATTCATGCAATTTACTAGGTCATTGAACCACTTATATGTCAAGCACATATACAACTATCAAAGTGAACGCTGCCTTAATGACCTTGTGAAGCTTATACTCTCACATGAAAATATTTTGATCCCCATTGCAAAGATACTGTTTAATAAGGCACTGACTTGGGTTAATATCAAAATAATTCTTATGTTGAAAAAATACATATCTCCACATACATCATATACATCACTTAAGTGATACCGTTCAAAAGCATTTATGATACTATTCAATCAGTTGTGCTTATCATTGATAAATTATCAATAGGCCAAATTGTTTTCAAAATAATGTCCTCTTGAGGGCAGAACTCCTCTTCCCTCATCTCTTTTGTCCCTGTGTAAAGCCTGCTTTTCAAGAGCCCAGTTAGCTCTGACGGCTGATGACCAGTATTAACCTTCATTTGAGCACTCTACAGAAGAGCGCCTAGAATTATCCCTATATTTCCTTTTTAACCTTTCCCTGTTTCTTCCTCTAATCAGTAAAATATAATTGCCTGGGGTTCCATGCTTGTAACATCAGATGAGATGATAACATAATTACTTAGAGCAAATAAAGGCATACGGAGCTACCTGTCAGCTTGGCAAGAACGCAAACACTCGAATCATGAAGAACCACGTTAAAACTCTAGTTCTGTCATTCATTAATGATTGAAAATTTACATCATTTACTGAGTCCATATATATACACATTTATACAACAGATATGCCAACATCAATATTATAGTTTTGTGAATGAGGCTCAATTAATATTATAAAGTATCTAGTACAATGCCTTTCTCAGGAGGGATTAGTGAATTAATTTCTTTAAATATCACATTCCATCTTTGCCAGTGACCTCACTTCAAGAAGCTTAAGAAAATGGTGGATATCTTTGGAGCCTTGGTAACTAGAAGATAATTGCCACGTGTACATAACAGGGTCCAATGAAAACAGTCCTTATACGGTATTTATTCTGCTCTTTATCTACTTTTAAAACTTTAAGGTAAAAAATAGATTATGAGATGATGCCAAATAGGTAAAACCCTACAACTGACTCCTCACACAGTAAAAGGCCAATACTATGATTTGTCGTTATATACAAGAAGAAGTTTTAAATGGGTTTATGGTTCTTACTGTGTTATAGACTCTACTGTGTTTAGCTTTAACTGGAAAAATGCAGCTAATCATACATCATTTTTCTACAAAGCCTGCAAGATTAAGAAAATTAATGTTGTATCACTATGATTTATGCCCCAATAGACTACTTTTCCTAAAAATCTCAATTAAGCTTCCTCTAGGCTAGTGGTTTTTTTTAAAAATATTGTAGTTTTCCCTTGCTGCCTCTACTAGAAATAGTTCTAAAGTTAAATAACACTTTTTCTTTGTAGCACCATATAGGAATACAGAAGGGCCAAAATCTTGAGATGTGTCAAATTACTTTTAGAAATAATGACTTGTTGCCATGGTAACGTAGAAACTAACGAATCTATTACAAGATCTCAGTCCAGGTATGAAATGAACTGCACCAGAGATTTTAAAATAGTGACTTAGTTGCCTGAATCAGAAATGAGTTTTATATTCCCTTTTTCTTCAAGTATCAGATTATCTGAATATCATCTAGCAAATGAACCTGTAAATCAGGTATGATTATTATTTTTTATCTAAAACCATGGAAAACCACTATGTATACACCTGATGTTAAAATAGAATGTTTGTAATATCTTCTGGGCAATCTTTAAAACACATGTCTTTCCTGATTGTATTTTTCCTATCACCTGTCAGACATCAGTTTTCCGCTCATATACAGGTAAAGTGCAGCCACTTTTGGGAGACAGTGCCACTTAAAATGTTTCTTAGATCGAGTCATGAACATTAATTAAGAGATAAACAATAGATGCACAAGTGGGCAGAATAGTTTATTCTTACATTTAGACATTGGAACCGATGTTTATCTTACGAACTTTAACTGTGAAAAAGGATTGACTACATTTGTGCCTGTTGTGTGATACAACACTTGCAAGATCAATCACAGTATTGGCAGTTTATGCTCAAGAAAGCTGCACAGAACTGGAAAAATGGCATGTCACAACTGAAGCACATTGACAGTGGAGCTGCTGCCTACCCAGAACCTGACTCCAGTGTGATACTTCTTTTATTTGACTCTTATTTACATAATTTGAAGAGCATCATGCCATGTCAGGAAATTATTTAACCATCCAAAATCATTTCTGATACTGAAGTCTAAATAGGTTGTTCAAGTTTAATGGCAATGAGAGGAAAGCTGAGAGGAAAATTAAATAAACGTGAAATCGTTGAAGAATAAATAATGTAAGAACCCCTGTGCTCCTGGAAAGCCTGCTAAATGTCTGTGTGGTAGAGCTGCCAGTGGATAAACTCTGACCCCACAGCTCCCAGGAGACAGTTGTCAGGATCCATCAGCCACCACCCAGTTCAGCATAATTAGTTTAGAGAACTGAAGCAGAGCTGCCAGGATCAGAACAGAGCCTGGTAAGTGTGCCCAGCCACTGGCTTTCACTCGTCTTGGGTAGTTAGAGCCGCAGCATCCCATGGTGTCGTAGAAATGTGGAAGTTAGGGGAAAGAAGTGACTTCCTTTGCCCAAATATACCATTCTATGTTAGAAATTGTAAGCATTAAAAACATTCCAATTAAAAAAGCCCCAAGCTTAAACCACAAAATCCAGTGACCATGTGTACATGAATTCCGGTGAGAAATCCTATTGTATTCTCTGGAGCAATGATGTTGGAACTCAGGAGTGTCAACTGTCTCTCTGTTCCCTTCAATTTCAGGTTAAAATTAAAAAAAAAAAAACAAAAACAAAAAAAAAAACACCTCAAATGCTGGAGATACAAAGACTGCTTGACCTGACTGAACTTATTGTCAGGAAAAGGACCTACATACAGGTTTCTGAAACAGTGTAGCCTCGTTTTGAGACAGAGGCATGGATCTGGTGTTCTGATTACTCCAGAGCAGCACTCACTTTAGTCAAGGGGCTTTGCTAAGTGTTCCCAGAGGAAAATGAATCAGAAGAAAGTTGTAGACTCATTCAAAGCAACAACTTAGGGGCTTATTAGAAAGGAAATTTCTGCTTAAAACTGTTAGGGTATTTTAGGGAAGGAAAGTAGCATTAGCAAAAGCTCAGTGGTGTTAAGCAAGTGGCACAATGAGATTGTGTTTCAGAAGAAAAAATAAACTTAATATTTTAAAACTAGAGGAAGAGTTAAAATACACCAAAGGGAAGAAGAGAAAAAAGGCCCTTAATTATAACAGTAATAATATGGACTTGGGATCAAAAGATATCTATTTAGAGGTACTTGATGAATGATTATATACCAAAGAGTCTAGGAATATGTTATATTGGGTATGTGGAAAGACCATTAACTGAGATACGGAAATTTTTATAGAAGAAAGATGGAGAACACAATTAATTCCATTTTAAAGCATAGTGGACCTATGGTGTCTTTCCTTGGGATATCCACAAAAGAGATGAAGAATAGCCAATTTGGATTTCGAAGAAGATTAAAAAAAAAAAAGATTTGAGAAACACCAAGATCTTTGGTAATAAAGCCAAAGTGTAGAATGACATGATAGGTTAGATCTTATATATGTATAAAAGATGTTCCAGCTTCAGCTTAAAGATCTAGAGGGCTACAAATATTCCTTCTACCCATACAATAAGGAAAAACAAAATCAACCAATTTTCCTGATTCATGATAGAACTGGGGATAGAGAGAAAGTGACAAGCACCTACAGTATCACGACCATCTGAGCATATCTAAACTGAAATATAGGATCACCAAAGGAGAAGAGTTAGAAGGGAACCATTAGAATATACCTTTATAAAGTCATTTCACTGCATGGGACATGGTATATGACTGTAAGGAGGGGTTCCAGTTATTGAAAAATAGACATTGCATCAATCTAACAATCATTTCAAATATTTCAAAAAGAGGTAGAGATAATAGATTAAATGCAATTAAAAAAAAACTAATGTATGAGGACAAGAGAAAAAAGATGCAGTGAACAGAAAAACAGCTAGCAAGATGGTAGATTTTAAACCAATTTTATCAATAATCATTTTAGACATAAAAATTCTAAACTAGTTAAAAGATAGTCCAATTGAAACAAAAGCAAGGGGAGCCTTGCTGGCTTAGTGGTTGATTGTCTGCTTTTGGCTCATGTCGTGATCCCAGGGATCCTGGGATCGAGTCTCACATCAGGCTCCTCATAGAGAGCCTGCTTCTCCTTCTGCCTATGTCTCGCCTCTCTGTCTCTCATGAATAAATAAATATTTTTTTAAAAAAGAAACAAAAGCAAGACCATCTATACTCTGTGTACAAGAAACCCACATTAAACATATAAGGATTTAGATGGTTAGAAGTAAATGGATGATGAAAACCCAATGCAACTAACCAAAAGAAAATTGGAGGAGAAATCTCAGAAAAGGTAGATTTTAGAACAAAGGAAATTATCCGGGATAAAGGACATTACATAATAAAAATGCATTGATTCTTCAAGAAATGTACAACTTTACATTCACATGTACTTTAAAAGAAAGCTTCAAAAATATGCAAGAATTTATGGGTTGAAGTAGAGAAGTAGACACATGCATGAATTTATTTGGAAAGTTCAACACCCTTTTCTCAATAACTGATCCAACAAGTGGGAAGAAAAGTAGAAAAGGTAATAAATGAACTGAACAGCACTTCAAATACCTTGACCTAAATGACCCTAATAAGAGCACTCCATTTAGCAAAACAAAATAAGCATTCTTCTCAATATCACATGGACCATTAACCAGATAGACCATTTTCTGTTCCATGGCACCAATCTCATTTTTTTAAAAATTGAAATCAGGCAACATATATTTTTATACTACATATGAATTAAGCCAAAAAGCAGTAACAGACACATCTGATAATCTTCCAATAGTCAGAAAGTACTGCATGGGTCAAAGAGTCTTAAGCAATTGCCAAAAAAAGTTTTAAATGAAAATAAATATATGGCATATCAAAATCTGTTGGACACAGATAAATTGGGGCTTACAATGAAATGTATATGGCACTAAGAAAATAAATTAGAAGAAAAGAAAGATTTAAATTTATAACCTAAGCTTTTCCCTTAGGATATTAAAAATAACAATAATTGCAACCTAAAACAAGCAAAATGAAATGAATAAAAATTAAAGCAGCAATCCACAAATTGAAACCAGAACAATAATAGACAAAAATCAGTGAAACCAGAGTTTGGTTTTTGAGATTAACAGGCAAATCTCTAGCAAGACTTACAAAGAAAAAAAAGAAAGATACAAATTACTAACCTTAAAAGTGAAACAGAGAGATAGTATCAGAGACTGCAGACAAAAAGGTGACACCACACACATCATACATGTAAATTTGACAACACAGATGAAAAGGATGAATTCCTCAAGAAATAGAAAGTACCCCCAACTCACTCAATATGAAACATAATTTAAAGAGCTTTATATTTATTAGGAAAAAAATTTAATAATTTAAGTGAATCCAGGGAGATTCAGGAACAGAGATTCACTTACTTAAACCAGAAGCCACCAGGTGCCATAAACCAGTAGGAACATATCAATAGTTATTTTGATGAATTGTTAGAAGCTGAGCATGGGTAGGATGAGCGTGACCAGCTCATGGGGAGGACAATTATATGGAGGACCTCACATTTTAACGGGCTTCTCTTCCAGAGCCTCTCTATGCTTCTACAGGAAGAACTGGAGAAAGTTCTCCAGGGTCCCTGCTAGAGAAAGAGGAAGAGAAGTCATTATTAAATCCTCTCAGCCTCTTCTCCTATCAAAGTCTTTACCTCCAGGAGCAAAGGGATGCTTCAAAAATGAAGGAGAATAAAGACTTTCTCAAATATATAATAAATAATGATAAGTAAGTTCATCAACGAATAAATAAAACATATAATTTGCAGTTACAAATCTCCAATAAAGCAATTTCTTGACCCAAATAGTTTCCCTGGTAGATCCCACCAACTATTTAAAGAAGTAATACCAATTCTTCCCTACTTCTTCTAAAATACACCTGGGTGGCTCAGTCAGTGAAGCATCTGACTTCAGCTCAGATCATGATCTCAGGGACCCACCTGTGCTCTGTCTCTCTCTCAAATACATAAAATACACAAGAAGAAATACTTTCTTTTTTTTTTTTTATAAATTAATTTTTATTGGTGTTCAATTTACCAACATACAGAACAACACCCAGTGCTCATCCCGTCAAGTGTACCCCTCAGTGCCCGTCACCCATTCACCCCCACCCCCCACCCTCCTCCCCCTCCACCACCCCTAGTGCATTTCCCAGAGTTAGAAGTCTTTATGTTCTGTCTCCCTTTCTGATATTTCTCACACATTTCTTCTCCCTTCCCTTATATTCCCTTTCGCTATTATTCATATTCCCCAAATGAATGAGAACATACACTGTTTGTCCTTCTCCGGTTACTGTGGCCAAGTTCAAAAAGGGTGTTGCCTGAGTTCTCCTCTGGGATTTTGATGGAATCTTGTCTCACATTTAGATCTTTCATCTATTTTGAGTTTATCTTTGTGTATGGTGCAAGAGTGGTCCAGTTTCATTCTTCTGCATGTGGATGTCCAATTTTCCCAGCACCATTTATTGAAGAGACTGTCTTTCTTCCAGTGGATCGTCTTTCCTCCTTTATTGTATATTAGTTGAGCATAAAGTTCAGGGTCCACTTCTGGGTTCTCTGTTCTGTTCCATTGATCTATGTGTCTGTTTTTGTGCCAGTACCACACTGTCTTGATGAACACAGCTTTGTAGTACAACCTGAAATCTGGCATTGTGATGCCCCCAGATATGGTTTTCTTTTTTTAAAATTCCCCTGGCTGTTTGGGGTCTTTTCTGATTCCACACAAATCTTAAAATAATTTGTTCTAAGTCTCTGAAGAAAGTCCATGGTATTTTGATAGGGATTGCATTATATGTGTAAATTGCCCTGGGTAACATTGACATTTTCACAATATTAATTCTGCCAATCCATGAGCATGGAATATTTTTCCATCTCTTTGTGTCTTCCTCAATTTCTTTCAGAAGTGTTCTGTAGTTTTTAGGGTATATTTTGAGAACCATTTGAATGGTAAATGGTTCTCCAACCTTTTATTTTCAGGTTGTAGGTGTCCTTCTGTCTAAAATGAGTCTCTTGTAGACAGCAAATAGATGGGTCCTGTTTTTTTATCCAGTCTGAAACCCTGCGCCTTTTGATGGGGTCATTAAGTCCATTCATGTTCAGAGTTACTTGAACTTCTTCTTAAAGGGGAGTTTTAAGAGTCCCCCTTAAAATTTCTTGCAGAGCTGGTTTGGAGGTCACATATTCTTTCAGTTCCTGCCTGTCTTGGAAGCTCTTTATCTCTCCTTCCATTTTGAATGAGAGCCTTGCTGGATAAAGTATTCTTGGTTGCATGTTCTTCTCATTTAGGACCCTGAATATATCCTGCCAGCCCTTTCTGGCCTGCCAGGTCTCTGTGGAGAGGTCTGCTGTTACCCTAATATTCCTCCCCATGAAAGTCAGGGACTTCTTGTCTCTTGCTGCCTTAAGGATCTTCTCTTTATCTTTGGAATTTGCAAGCTTCACTATTAGATGTCGAGGTGTTGAACGGTTTTTATTGATTTTAGGGGGGATCTCTCTATTTCCTGGATCTGAATGCCTGTTTCCCTTCCCAGATTGGGAAAGTTTTCAGCTAGGATTTGTTCAAATACATATTCTGGCCCTCTGTCCCTTTCGGCGCCCTCGGGAACCCCAATTAGACGTAGGTTTTTCTTCCTCAGAGTGTCGTTCATTTGCCTTAATCTGTCTTCATGGTTCTTTAATTGTTTATCTCTTTTTTCCTCAGTTTCCCTCTTTGCCATCAACTTGTCTTCTATGTCACTCACTCGTTCTTCCACCTAGTTAACTCTTGTCGTTAGGACTTCTAGTTTGGATTGCATCTCATTCAATTGATTTTTAATTTCTGCCTGATTGGATCTAAATCCTGCAGTCATGAAGTCTCTTGAGTCCTTTATGCTTTTTTCTAGAGCCACCAGTAGCTGTATAGTAGTGCTTCTGAATTGGCTTTCTGACATTGAAGTGTAATCCAGATTTTGTAACTCTGTGGGAAAGAGGGCTGTTTCTGATTCTTTCTTTTGAGGTGAGGTTTTCCTTCTAGTCATTTTGCTCAGTGCAGAGTGGCCAAAAACAAGTTGTATTGGAACACGGGGGAGTATCACTGGTCCGTCCAGCTGGTCTTCTGGGGGAGGGGCCTGCTGTGCTGGTTTTCAGGTGTTAGCACTTGGGGGAGCTGCTCTGCCCCTGCCGCCTGGATTCAGCCTCCGCAGGAACTACGGGGCTCGGGGCTCTCTGCTCTCCGTCCGCAGGGCCTGGAGGCTCCGGGGCGGGGCCGCTGATCTGCTCAGCTCGGGGCAGGAGCGTCCTTGCTGTCCTGGGCCCTCCCGGCCTCTGCCTGTCCCGGGGGAGGCCGGATCCTGGGCTGTGTCCCGGCGCCCTGTGCTCCGGGGCCTGCGCTGGTGGATTCGCGCTCCCGCCCCGCAGCCCCCTCCGCGGAGCCGCCGCCCGAGCCCCTCCGAGCTGCTCCGGTCGGTCCCGCCGTGCGCGCTGCAGCCCTTAGGGAGCTCGGCGCACTCTCCCGGGGCGCAGGTGTCTGTTAGTGTCCCCGGGAGCCCGAGGGCATCCCCGCCCTCCTGGGTCCTGCTCCACCTCCCTGCGAGCCCCTTTCCGCCCGCCCGGGAAGGTTGGTGCAGCTCCTGCTCCTCCGGGACGGGGCTCTCCTGTCCTGGGGACACTCGCCCCGGCCTCAGCCCGGCTCCTCGCGGGGCCCCTCCCCCTCGGAGGCCTTTTGTTCCTTTATTTCTTTTTCCCCGTCTTCCTACCTGGATAGAAGCGCGAACTCTTCTCACTGTAGCGTTCCAGCTGGTCTCTCTTTACATCTCAGGCCGAATTCGTAGATTTTCAGGATGGTTTGAAGGTTATCTAGGTAATTTGGTGGGGACAGGTGATTTGGGGACCCTGCTCTTCCGCCATCTTGCCCCTCCCCCGAAGAAATACTTTCAAACTCACTTTATGATACCGGTATTATCTTAACACAAAATGATTCAAAATTTTCAAACTATAACTCCTAATCACCTCTCATCAACATGGGCAAAACACTATACAATTTGGCAATACAGGAAAATAAAACATCATGACAAAATAACAGCGTTCTCCCTATGAATGTATTTCAAAATTAAAAATAAGTCATTGTAATTCAACATATAAATATACCTACATGTAAAAACTTCTGATTGTATCAGTACAGGCAAGAAACAGATCGACAAAATTCAATATCCATGCTTTACAAAATTCTAGGAGCCAACTAGGAGCTGAGGGGGAATTTCTTAACCGCATGAGGAGAATCTATTAAGCACAATTAAGAGTGAAAGACTGATGCTTCCCTCCTAAGATCTGAAACAAGCCAGAGCTCTCACCACTCTCACTAAACATCTCCTAATGAATGCAATAAAGCAGGAAAATAAAGAGAAAAAAATAAGAGCCTCTTATTTGTAATGTCATCATGATCTGTGTAAAAAAATCCCCAAAAAATCCTCACACTGGAAGAGAGAAGTTATAGTATGTAAGGAAAAAAAAAATCTGGGATAAGTCCTGTGGAACAAGGTAGTCAATATATTAATGTAAACTGGTTTTACTTACTATGCGTACAGGTGGAAAAACAGGGAAACAATTACAGATATCCGGGTATACAAGTAGGTAGACATACACACGTTACCTCTTCTCTTCAAGAGACCTAGAAACACTGGTATCTCAAGAAAATCCAGTACCCACATTGTGGTTGCTAATACCATTCTCCAAAAAAAGGATTAGGGTCTCCTTGAAGAAATAGCTTATTCTAGGACTGGAATAGGGCAAGTACAAAAGGAGCCTGAGACATCTTGTAGCATCAGAAAGTAATGAAGTTCTCAAATAATAAAAAGATAGGAATCCTTCAAAGGACACAGAGCCAAAATAAAGGAACTCCTGGTATTTGCCACTTGTCTTACTATTGTGTATTTCAATAAAATATTTTACTTAAAAATAGCCGAGTTCCAATTATGATTGAAGCTTACACAATGGCCTTAATTTGGACAGGGCAGTTATATGCACCTGTTGGTGATATGTTTGGGAGTAATGGAAGGGGGAGGAGAAGTGGTGAGGGATTCATCCTACACATTTTTAAGTGATAGGATGAATATTTACAGTGTTTTCAAGCATTGAAAAAAAATTAAGTTATGGAAACAATTGAAACGTGAAACTAAGGCCCTCCTATTCTAGAACATGCCTTTTTTATATTTTATCATCAAACGAAATTCAGCCTCAGGCAAGAATTTCTATAGATTCTTATTTTGGCAGTAAACATTGTTGAAAGGATGGTTGGCTCATACATGTGGAAAGCGTCACTGCTGAATTTTAAGGACCTACCTATTTAGGAGAAAATAAAAAAAGGATATTTTGTTTTCCATGTCCACACAGATCCCTGGAAGACATTGTGTTTTTCTCTCTTCACAAGCAGCAATGAGCCTGGAAACTCTTTGGGAGGCAGTAAATAGTACGAAATAAATATGTCTATTTCTATTTATCACAGAATAAGTTTAAGACCATTAAAAGCTGGTCTAGGACACTAGTGACATTTTGGAAAACTCTCCCCCTCAGGTAGTAGACCAGTCTTATCAGATGTATAAAAAGGTGCTTAACTTTATGGAAAATCACAGTGACTACAAGTGTAGTCAAATGAGTCATTAGTCTCAACATCTATGTCACATACTTCGCACCCTTGAACGATTCTCTAACATTCCCTTCATCACATTCAAACAAAGCAGGTATTAGTTATGTTTCATCAATAAAACTACTCATATTTGACAAGTATTATACCATTTTGTATTAACTGTTTCACCAAACAACCCAATACAATACCATCTCCATTAGTGGCTAAGGGGCTTGAAATAAGGAGAAATATATTTTGGAGACTCAAGCTAAGCAAGGTTTAAGAATAAAACTTAATTTGGACCCCTTCACTATTTTTCTGATCTGCAGCACATAGCATCTGGGTATGGGATGGGAATAAAGTCTTTGTAAATGGGGATGCCATATTTTATTTTTTTTAAATCCATTTATTTATGATAGAGAGAGAGAGAGAGAGGCAAAGACACAGGAGGAGGGAGAAGCAGGCTCCACGCAGGGAGCCCAATGTGGGACTCGATCCCGGGTCTCCAAGATCGCGCCCTGGGCCAAAGGCAGGTGCCAAACCGCTGAGCCACCCAGGGATCCCCGGATGCCATATTTTAAAACTGCATAAAACACACTAGAAAGGAACTCTAAACATACACATAATAATACACACTGTTTTTATTGTGCTGTGAATACATTTACTCTTCCCATAGACTCCCTAAAGCCCTCCATGTACTAGTCATATTTGAAGGAATTGGTTGAAATGGCAACGTTTGGAGTCAGCATGGGTTGTTTTAATATTTCTATTAACTCGAGTCATCTGGCACACTGCAATTTCCCTGAAAAGGCTCTTGCTTCCTGTTGTATTTTAGAACACATTTGTTTCGTTTTGGCAGTGAAAAGTTATACTTAAAACATTGAACAGGTTTTTACAAAAAGGTTTTTATGAGAAGAGATAAACAATGCTTCAGTAAAAAAAAAATACTTTTAATGTTTCCTCTGAAACAGAAGGCCTCAAATATATTTTTGATTTCCACATTTAAAAATATTTTATTTAAAAAAAATTTATTTTACTAAACAAGTATTTGCCATAGTCCCATTTTAAAAATATTCATAATTTTCTATTTCCCCTATTCTTGTTTTTCTGCTTATTCAACATACACTCCTCATCCACATCTTCTACATTTCTAATTCTAGCTTTCCTATTAGATCTTCATATTGAGTTCTAGGATTTGGAACCATTTAAGAAGAAACCCATGTTTTTAATTAGGTAAGTCTGTTCCTCACCTTCAAATATAGCAAGCAATGTTCATGGGTTTATTAACTAACTGGCTTCACAATCCCTAAAGCAAGGCACTTCCAACCCTACTTTCATTCAAATTTCAAAATGGTACTCATTTATCAAGACATTTTTCCTCATAAAATTGTCACAATATGGAGGCTTTGTTGTTAAAAGATATTTTGTTGTCATTTGACAGAAAATATACAAATCTATGGGATGTGAGCAACTTTCCCCGGGTTGTGTAGTTTTGGTGTGTTCTTCAATTCAATCTTCCAAAATGCTGCTTTGGATTTCCAAACTAGTTTAATTCTTGGGTTCTAACAGTCTATGACCTGAACTGTTACAATTCATATAGGACTGTGCCTATTTTAAATACCTAATTTTTAAAGACCTTATTTGAGAAAGAGAGTGCGCATACACGAGTTGGTGGGGAGGAGCACAGGAAGAGGAACAAGAAGATTCCATGCTGAGTATGGAGCTGTACACCTCACTGGATCTCACAACCCTGAGGATCATGACCTGAACTGACATGAAGAGATGGATGCTCAACCTACTGAGCCAACCAGGCACCCCTTAAATACCTATTTTTTAGATCCAGTTTAATTCTGCATGGTTAGTAATGGATTATTTTTAGCTGTACATTTTATAACTGGATAAATGAAGTATCTTTTAGTTGAGGCATTTTAAAAGGATAAAGTTGTTAAATTTTTGTACTTTCTATGATACTATTGAGAGGGTAACAACTATTTGTAAGCTCTTTTTCACTAATTCTACAGGTAAATACATATTTAGTAAAGATAAATACTAGTGATGAGAGAAAAATTATATCGAATTTTCCTTGGATAAATAAGAAATCCCAGAAAGGTGGGAAAAACTGAAACAGAATTTCATACATGCATTTTATCATCTACACATAAAAATTATCTGTCAAAATAAAAAACTAAAAACCCTGTCATTTTGACAAATACTTTAAATGTTGCAATGTTACCAACATTATTTTAGAATAACAAACTATAAACCTCCACACGAATGAACACACAGTATAATGAATTACTTTTGGTGTTATAATAACTAATCCACCTCAGATAGGATCTAGATTATACTGTCTCTCAAATAACAATATAGGATATTTTCACATAAACTTCCTGTCAAATATTTCACAGTATTCCTCAGAGATTTCTTCAAGTGTTAACATTAAAACATGTAATATACCCTAAAAGGCCTAATCTGAAACATTTGATTTGATAGAAATGTTTGATTCACAAAGCAATTCAGTCACCCTTATGCTCATTTTCAAAGGTGTGATTGTTCTAAGGAGCTTACAGTGAGAAGGTGGTAGGCTATTCAATTTTATAATTTTAATATCCCCTTTTTCTCATTACTTCCATTAGTGTTATTACAACTGTTCCTAAAATCACTAGAAATAAATTTACCAATATTGAGTTTTTTGTTTGCTTTTAAGGGACAGAAATGATACAAAATGATTACAATGTTACAAAAAAGAATAGATTGAAAGTCATACATTTACTAATTATCTGTTGTTGACATCTCATGGATGCATGTTATGTTGAGGAGTGGTTTAACTGGAAAGTTTTAGAAAAAACAACACACAACACTAGCAAGAAATTTTTTAACAGGAAAAAACAGTTGTAGCAATGCTCCAAAATCCAAAGAGTGCAGACTTCCACTTCCAGCTCAGGTGTAGTGGCTTGGAGCTGACCAATACTCTTGCCAAACACAGCAGGAAAAATGCCGTAACAATTGGACACAGAAGCCAGAAGCGGCCAGTGAACATCTAAGAACGTTCTCAACCTCATTAGTTATTGGGGAAAAGTTAATTAAGCCTACAGTGATACATATCAGAAAAATAGCTAAAATTAAAAAGAATGAAAATATCAAGTGAGGGAGATGATGTGGAACAAATGTGGACTTGTCATAAAATGACATTTTTATGGGTCAAAATGGTTGAATCATTTATTTCATGTGTTTTCACCTAAACCAATATTTGTGAAAACCTGTTTGACAATGTTTAATATCTACATGTACCATGACTCAGCCATTCTACTCTGATGTATAAATTCAACAGATAATTCTATGGGTATATGCTGTACACAGAGAGGAAGTGTGGTACTGTTATCGTCCAAAGCTGGAAACAAACATAATACTGAGGGGAAAAAGAGAGTACATACTGAGTGGTTCCATTTACATAAAATTCAGAAATAGAAAAACAACTAATGGTGGGGAAAACTGGCATGCATGATGGTCCCATGACTGGCAGTCAGCTCAGGGACAGTCTCAGTGGTGTGGGTATCATTCCTGAGACAGGTGTTAGCTTACACTGGTGTACTTTCTGTATGTTCATTTCAATTGAAACATTTTGACCAAAAAAAATGAATTTTACAAATCTAGCAAAAGTTTAGTGTTTTGACCAAGTGAGTTATTGTACTTTCTCAGGAATTTATATTTATATTTTTATTTTTATTTATTTTGAAGTAAACTCTACTCCAAAGGTGGGGCTCCCACTCATGATCCCATGATAAAGAGTTTCATGCTTTACCACCTGAGCCAGTGGTACTGCATAAGAATAACATTTTCAATACATTGAACAACTGGATGCTCCCACAGCTGGGTGGGCACTTGCTTAGTGTGGTCTGGTTCTTTGACTTGTGAAACAGCTTCAGTGGTGCTTGGAAGAGGGAATCAAACCACAGAGCAGTAAGAAATATTTTGATATTTCCTTTCCATATTTTTTTATCTTGGTTCTCCTTTTGTTTCATGGTTTTACTTTTGTTCTTATTTTTTCTCTGGTGATTTGAAATATATACATCCAAATTCCTGATGGCTAATTTTAAGGCTTTAAACAACATATTTGAATGTAAATTATCAACAAGAAGAATGAGGCATTATCTGCTACTTCCTACCCGTAACACAGCCCCATTTAATTCATCGTGTCCTCTTATAATTCTGTCTTTACAAATGGATTTTTGATAAAACTAATTTTTTATCCATATTGCAATGATCATATTGCAATGATCAAGTCATTCAAATATTCTGAAATCCGTTTTATTTTATCGTGTTCTATTTTCCTTTATAATACTTATATTTTTATTTTATAAAAAAATACATCACTTCACAAATCTTAACCTCTCTAACTGAACCATTTCTCAATTTACTGTAATTCTTTTTACCTATTATGTTTAAAGGAACAGTTTTCATTAAATATCCATGGGTTGTTTACATTCTGAATCCTATAACTGAAGATATTTTCCTGTTCTCTCAACCAGGAATTTCAACTCAGAAGCAAATGTTGATTTCCAGGTCAAGTATTTCTATCCTAACCTAATAACAGTGGTTCTTTTAGTGAAATGCAAGACTTGTCACATTTTTTGTAGGAAACCCGATTCTTATTAAAAAAAAAAAACTGAGTATATGTAAGATTTGTTTTATGTTGCTGAATTAGAAACCATTGAATTTGAAGAAAAAATTATAAGGATGTCAACTGTTTCTTTCAAGTTCAAATAAGCACAAACTGATGAGGAAATTATTGTGTGCAGAAGGGGCGGGGGGGAGTGCATAAAAACACTAATCACAATGTAGGAAACACAAGCATTTTATGAAAATCTAAATCAAAAACACATTTAGTGATGACTGGAGTTTTAAACACTAATAATCTTTCAAAATAAAGCAAGAAGTATAACATTCATATATTCAGTTCCAGTATCATTTTGTCACACATTCCAATGATAAATTTTTAAAAATCTGAACAAAGACTTTGAGCAATAACTATTTACTATAAGTATAGCTCAGGGATATTTCCTATGATACAAATTACAAGGCATACATTATTAAAATGTTGGATAGTTTAATTATGACCATATAGAATAATTTTTAATGTTCTATCAAGCTGGTTGAAAACTATTGTCATGAGCTCCATCCACCCACACACATAAATCTTCTTAATACGGAGACAGGGTAATGCTATCTTTTTAGCAGCAATATACACCAACAGAAATATGTGATCTCTCAAATTACATGGTATATATACAAGTACATAATTTCACCCATGACTGGTCAAGTCAAATCATGAAATAATTTTTTCCAAAAATATCTATTGAACCTATCTGTGCCACTCTCTTTGTTCCCTTATGAAAAGACAAGGCGAACATGTGGAAACATTCTTCAAAGGGTTTAATCTAAAGGTTCATATAAAAATTAAAGTCTTCTAAGAATATGGTGGGATATGTCATAGTAAAAACAACAGTGATAGTACAGGCATTATTTTTATGATGGCCTCATAGGTCTCATTTTTTTAAGAAAATAGAAGCACAAAGCACAATTGCCTAGTATCAACCATCCTGCAGTGCTGATGTCAGGATTGACATTGAGAGAGTCTAATTCTGGAAATTAAGGTCCTATCTACTATAGTACTGTCTCTTGAAATGCTACAGTGCCATGGGCACACAAACATCCTTTAACCTATTTCATGCATGCAGGTACTTCCTAGTAAATATGAAGCAAATCTGGGACTTTCCAGAAAAAATATGTAGGCATTAGCAAAAAAGATTTCCACTATTTTTTTAATATGGGAAAATTTTAAGTCTAGGGAATGAGTTATACAGCTAAGAGACAAGGGAGATAGAGCAGTTGAAGACATAGCAGAGAAATGAGATCAAATATGAATAAAACTAACAGTAGAAATAAGAACAATTGGGCAGCCCTGGTGGCTTAGTGGTTTAGCACCGCCTTCAGCTCAGGGCATGTCCTGTAGACCTGTGATCAAGTCCCATGTCGGGCTCCCCTGTATGGAGCCTGCTTCTCCCTCTGCCTCTCTCTCTCTCTGTGTCTGTCTCTCATGAATAAATAAATAAATAAAAATTTTTTTTTTAAAAAAAAAGAAAGAAGAACAATTATCCTAGTGATAATATGTGTGGGATATTTAGAAAAGTTTCTAATTTCTCTCTAGTTGTTAAAGTCATACTTAGGCCATTTTTATTGTGTAGTCCTATTCTCTTATTTAACATTTTAATATCTCATACATGTATTGCTCTAATGGCATCATTTAACTCCCACCTACTGACTAAATAACAATGAGCTACTTAGGTTCCCCTTCTCCCCTCTCTTACAATGCTTGGCTTTGCCAAGTCTGAAACAGAGCACTGATAAACAGAGTAAAGGATTACCACTTATTGCTTAGAATGAGGACCCATATCTCACATATCATTAATGGATTACTCAGTTAATAGGTGAGTAGCTGGCATTTGCAGTTGAGGGAAGCCTCTTCTTTACAATAGAAAACCAATACAGAAGAAGAAAATTAAAATTTGGAAATCATACTAGTAATAATTTAAGCAAGAATCATCTATGCATGATAAAAATCATGGAGGGAATTTTGCAGAATAAAGGGATATTTCAATCACACCACTATTCACAAAGAAAAAAACATTTACTTTTTTTAAACATTAACTTTTCTTCTTTTTTCTTATTTTCTTAAGATTTACTTATTTATTCATGAGAGAGAGAGAGAGAGAGGCAGAGATGTAGAGAGAGAAGCAGGCTCCTTGCAGAGAGCCCAATGTGGGACTTGATCCCCAGACACAAGATTACGCCCTGAGCCAAAGGCAGACGCCCCACCTCTGAGCCACCCAGGCGTCCCTAAACATTAACTTTTCAGTGGACAAACCTGACATATGCTACATTAACCAAAGTTGACATCACCAGTAACAAATCAACCTCACACCTTGTGAAATGATGATTCTTGCCAAAAGCACAATTGAGAATTTCTACAAATAGATGGCCACTATTTGTACTATTTAAAATGACTGAGGAACTCTGCTGATTAAGGCAAAAGAGACATGAAAACTGAATGTAAGGAATGATCATGAATTCTTCTATAAACAACACTCTCAGAACAATTAGTGAAATTTGTATAAGGTCCATAAAATTAGCTAAGAGTGTATCCATGGTATTTTCCTATTTGTGAAGTATGCGGAGGTTACATCAGAGAATATCCTCATTTTAAGACCACTCAAGTCTGTAAGGGCAACAATTCTGCAATAATTTCTATACCTCCCCCAAAATAAGAAAATATCTGTGTGTGTGCGCGTGTGCATGCACGAGGTGGGGGGGGAGGGTGTTATCATTTGGAAAATCAGACTGAGGAGAATGTAAGAATTCTTTGTACCTCTCTTACAACCCTTCTCTAAGTCTGAAATATTGTATCCAAATAAAAATTTAAATAAAAGTTATGTCAGCTACTTTATAGAATCTCTTGGAGATTTCAAATGAGCATTATAAATATCAAGGGATCAGCAATTTTTAAAAAATTTTATTTATTCATGAGAGACGGGGGCAGAGACATAGGCAGAGGAAGAAGCAGACTCCCTGAGGGGAACCTGATGCAGGACTCAATCCCAGGACTCCCAGATCATGCCCTGAGCTAAAGGCAGAGGCTCAACTACTGAGCTACCCAGGTGTCCCAGGATATACAATTTTTAAAAAAATTTTGTTTAGCCATTATTTCCAAAGCATGTAATGACTAGCACTACATGCCCACTCAATTGTTGCCAGAAACCTCTGGATTGTAGATTTGCCAGTATTTGCACAGCTGTAAAACCAAATGATCATTTATTTCCATGCAATAATGTATCATACATATCCCTTAGGAAAATCCTAGGAGAGTGCAGTGATCAAGACTCATACATTCTATCCTGTCCCAGGCCATGCTGCTCTCCTAAAATCATCAAACCCTGCTTGGAAATGCTATATGTTAACATCCAGTAAGTACCAAGTTTTAGGGAAATAGGTATATGCTGACTACTGGCATAAGCAGATGAATTAGTACAACCTATCTGGTGGGAATGAACTAATGAACTGAAGGAATGTCTCTTAAAAATTTGTTGAGTGCATTAAAAGGTATTACAAAGTAAATCCTAGGGGATCCCTGGGTGGCTCAGAGGTTTAGCTCCTGCCTTTGGCCCAGGGCATGATCCTGGAGTCCCGAGACTGAGTCCCGCATCAGGCTCCCTGCATGGAGCCTGTTTGTCCCTCTGCCTGTGTCTCTGTGCCTCTCTCTCTCTCTCTCTCTCTCTCTCTCTCTCTCTCTCTCATGAATGAATAAATAAAAGCTTTTTTAAAAAATAAATTCTATAATATTTATACAGCAAAACTCTTGAGAGCTACTAAACTGTCCATCACTGTAAGCTTAGTCTGGAAGTATGGTCCCTAAATGCTGGATAAGGATGTAAATAGAACACTCAAGAGTTCGAGTACTCAAGTCAAGCAGCCTAAATTCATAGTTTGGCTCTTCTGCTTACCTAGTGGGTAACACTGGTCAATCACTTACTCTCTTTAAGCCTCAGTTCTCCCATCATAGAATTTTTTTTTTAATTTTTTTTTCTCCCATCATAGAATTACTGTGAAGGTCAAAAGGGATAAAGTATGTATTTCAAAGGCCTTTAAAGAAGTCGGGTACCTAAAGCATTTAGCCCAGTAACTAGCACATATTAGATGCAAAATAAAATGTAGCCATTGTTTTATTATTACTTTGTAGTCACACCAAGAAATACTCTGCAACTATTAAACTCCATGGTGTCTACCCACATACTATAGTTGCATTAATTTAATATATAAATACATTGTTGAAATGAAAAAATAGGTTTCAAATAGCATTATGGTATAATTCTCTCTGTGTATCTCCATAGAAATATCTTCTGGACTACAATATAAATGTTAATGCATAATATTCCTTTTTTTTTAAGATTTTTTTTATTCATTCAGAGAGAGTGAAGAGAGAGGCAGAGACACAGGCGGAGGGAGAAGCAGGCTCCATGCAGGAAGCCGATGTGGAACTCGATCCCAGGTCTCCAGGAGCACACCCCAGGCTGCAGGCGGCGCTAAACTGCTGCGCCACCGGGGCTGCCCAGTGCATAATATTCCTATTTTTTCTTTAAATCTTTTTTTTTTTTTCATGAGTGAACGTGTAATTTCGTAACTGAGGGGAAAAAAAGAGTTATTTACATTAAAAAATTACTATTCCTAATACTTCCTGCCTTCTCTTCACGTTAATCTCATTTTATTTTTTTGGCCCAGAGAAACAGAGAGGCATATTCATCTACCACAAGCAATCTGAGTGATGATATGGCACTTGAGAGCATTCTTCAACATCCCCTTACAGGCTTTCCTCACTTCTGGCCAAATAATTGTGTTGTTTTTATATTTTTGTTTTTTGTTTTTTTAAGCAGGTATTGAATTTTAAGTTGAACTTTAAAAATCCCCATTCTACTATTTGGACCTTTTGCATGAAGATTTCAGTATTTTCATAATACTTGAAGATTGTTTAAATTTGAACTGTGTACATACCAGCAGGGAAATCATCTTGATTCAAATAAATTAGATGTAATAAACTGTTTAAGTCAAAAAAGTAATACTTTTTTAATGCAAGTTGTGTTTTATGGTAAGACAAGTATTAAGCAGAAAACTATATACTATACTTTATATGAGATAGCATTGATAGCAAGGCACACCATTATTTTATATCCTCCAAAACAAGCTATTTCTTGTCATGTTTATCATCATATGCACCCTAACTTCAGAGATGTTAAATATGAAAAAAATAAAACCCAGTTTTAGAAGAATGAATCATCAAATTTCCATAGAGGCTGTGTTTCTTAACATTGTATTATGGAAATTACTGCATCAAATCCTGTGAGATGCATTAAAATGAGGTTTTCTTCTTGGTTTAATTATTGGCTATCAACACAATTTGCATAGAATTCAATCAGTGTATATAATGAAAAGGGTTAAGCCTCTAAAGCAAAGAACATTTTAGTGAGCCCCATCCATAATTAAAACATGAAGGGCTAATAAAAAGTTGAAGCCCAGGGTTTTTTTTTTTTTTTTTTTCTCTCTCCCCTTCTAGGTTCAAAGCTAATAAAACAATAATCTCTGCACAAATATTTTTTTTTCCTTTTCCGTCTAACATAAACCAGTGCTTAATGGAGAGTCAATAACCTTATTATGAAAATTGATCTAAATCAATAGTATACAGACAGTGGTTGATGACGCTAGGCAGCTTTTTCAAATGCATTTACTGACAGCATCCCATCCCTCTGGTCAGGAGTTATTGAGAACACATCTCAAAAAGCACACTGTGATACAAAGAAGGCATGCAGATGCCTCGTGCTTGAGACTAAATTTAATCACCTCCTGCTTGTGACCATTTGGCAGCTTTGGGAAAGTTCTCTCCAGAACCAACTCTCTGAAGCCGAGCTATTAAAGTGCTAATTAAAGAAAGTGCATGGAAGACATGAACACTAGGAGTCTGGGGTAATTGGCTACAAAAAAGACAAGGCTGAAACACGTCACTTTGTCTGCTTCTCCTGATTAGACTCTAATTCGAATACCAATATTTCACTGCACGCCAAGGTGCTCTGGGAGAGATGTCTGGCTCTCTCTTGGTTGAATGGATGGCTCTTGTGTGAAAAGGGAAAAATAGCAATTTTATTTTATATTTAATCCTCTGACACCCTCAGGATCAACAGGGAAGTCCACAAAACCTTTCCTGTGCATCTTAATAGGATTTATTTAAGATGAGGAAAAAAGAGGAAGGAAAAATGCCATCTAATGAAACAAATAATTCTGTACATTTGAAGTTGCCCAGAAAGCCTATCATGAAGCAATGGTAATTACATCTGAAGGGCTTATGTGCTGATAAACTAGTTCAAAACACATGCATCTATTTCCAATCTACTGCTAGCTCCCTTCACAGATGAGATACACCAGCAAGGGTGCCGCGCAGAAGTGGGGGCACACACTGTGGGCAAGAAGGCATTTACAAAAGTTGTGACACATCTCCCATCCTAAAGATACATACTTGAGCACTCTGCATGTGTGCTTTGGTATTATTTCCTTCTTGATGAAGAATTTGAGATAAATTAGGTTATGAATGTCCATAACCCAGAATGTCCTGTGAAACAAGCAGTGCATTGCAAATTTTAAGTGCTTTGGAATTTTTAGGGAACTGAGGACAGGACAAATTATTTCTAAGGACACATCTCAGCCAATTCTCATCCCAGAATCTGAGCTCAGACTCTAATGAAGTATATATAAACTGCTATATACTAAACAAGACTATGTACAGTCACAAAAGCAATAGTCCTTTTAAATGACTTGATCATTAAATTTGTGCTTTAATGTCTGTAAGATTTAAGTAAATACAATACTGTTAAATAATGCAAATTCACTTATCTGTAATGCCTATGCTGTTTCCCCAGCATAAGATACTTGTGACTGTTTCAACATCTATGGAACACAGGCTTTGAGCTTGGGGGGAGGCAGGGTGGTAGCGACAGTGAGTTCTGATAAATAAGGCAAATTTAGAGGTATTTTTCAGCTTTGAATATTTTCTTAACTTTTCTCCAAAATCTAACCCATGAACTTCATATATGATATACTTACTCAAAAAGTCAGTCTCATAATTTTTTAAAGACCAGCAAGTTCATGGGTAGACTTTAGAGAAAAACACTGTCTTTGAGATAATTTCTTAATATGAGTTTGCAATGAAATGTGGCCTGGCTTCAAACTAGCACACAGGCTTCCAAAGAGAGAGAGCTCTAATTCTGCAAAGACATATGAAAAGCCATTTATCACTAGAGGGAAGAGAAGCCATGAGTCTGAACTCATTGCAGGAAAAGGGCCACAGGTACAGGACCACAGCACTGGGGCAGCTCAAAGGGATATCTGGGAGAAAAGACAGGACTTTGAATTTATCTGCTGTGCTTTTTTTTCCTCTCTTCCATTCACCTTTATTCATCTCCTCTTTGATACACTCAACAAAGTCTACATTCGTCTTTGTATCAGTGAACCATTTTGAGGACCTTGAAATAGATGTCAAGAAAACACATGGAGTGTCATCTATCCAGACGAAGAAAGTGCCATGATAATATAAGACTCCGGAATTCACAGAAATTGGGGGTAGGGGTGGGGTATGTGGGCAAAGCTTTTAGTCACAGGAGAATGTACCATCAGCAGATGACAAGAGCTTCACAGAGCAAGGAGTCTGAACTGACATATGGATTATATAATTAGAAATTAAGACATCTGAGAAAACTTTCAACATATGAATCAAAAGGGGGGGCAAACAGGGAGTACAGTCTTGCAGAAGACCTGGTGCAACCACCTCAAGTTCAGCATAATCAACATTTTTTTTTTTTTTGCCTATTTGCCCATTTGCATTTAAAACTAAGGACGGCACCAGTGCCTCATTACTCCTAGGACTTTATACAGTGGTACCTTCATCCAAACAATCCTCAGGTAGACCTTCCTGAAAATCACTCCGTCTGCATCAGGTAACCTCTCCTGGTGTCCCAAATGAACACCTTCTTCATATTATTTATATATTGGACTTGTTCCCACCATGGTTACATGGAGTAAGTTTGTAGGAAAGTTGGAGGTACCCCATGCAAAGCTAAGTGAACCATTTCCTTGGTAATCTTTCTCTTGAAAAATGATGCCAGTGATACAGATTTCAGGGTTAATGGGATTGTGAGTAACAGGGCATATAGGAGCTGAGATATATTTGATATCCCTTCCTCACCCTCAACAAAGTATGAAATCCTTTGAAGGCAAGGACATATAATTTTGTGTTTTCAGCACTTAGTACAAAGCCTGGCTGGTTGTTAACAAATGAATTTATGGAAGAATAAATGAATGTTCATATGATTTTATGAAACATAGATATCTAATCTGGTTTTGGCTTTGCTAAATAGGTAAGCAGAGAGCTCTATTCAAAATAACCAAATTGTGGCTGCTACAAGGGTACTCCTTGCTGCCATCAAGCCACTAGATGAGCTGATAGAAACAAATAGTGGCTGTGTGGAGTTAGTTTGTGCCCCATAGTCTTTTGCCTGAGAAATGGTGTCAGGGAAGCAGAATCATCTGGTGTATAATGGAGCATATAGGGGATGAGATAGGAAACTGAAGTATGTGAGGATGTGAGGTAAACCAGACAATCCAGATGGTGCCAGCCATAAACATGCAAAACAACGTGCCAGTGACAGAGCACAAAACAAGTTGCATCTGACAGCAAGAGGGCTGCAGCAGACAGATTCCTACGTACTGAACCGGGGCTCTAAATTACCCACTTTATAGTCTCCAAGGGCTCAGTGGCCCTGCTGCACAAATCCTAAGACCGATGTCATTACACTTAGCTCCCTCATTTTGTCGTTTGCATCACATAAGGTATCAAAAACATAATTTTATGGGTTCATAATCCTTTATACATAGACTGCTATGCTTTTCAAGGAGTTTCATATGTATTATGGAAAACAATATCTTGAGAGAGAAGGGGAAATGGAGATAGGGAAACAGTTCTTGTGTGCTAACTGACCTCCACTGTTACAAATTAATCTACCGGCTACAGCCACCAACTAGCATTTAAATGTCCTTCTCTACCACTCTTCTACAATATACAGTCTTTCATCAAGGTGGGATATAGACAGATGGAGCAGAAAAACACCAATTCTCTTCTGTGGAAGCCAGAGTATGGTTCACCTTAACCAAATGCTATTACAGATGAGCAATGTATTCAAATACAACAAATATTTTGCAAGAAAACCACATATATTTTAAAGAAACATTAATAAGCATATTTACATTGAGCTTACAGTTTAAAACTGATTACAGAAGAAACTATGAAGGTAAAATTATCAAACTGGTTAACTAAGGCAAGATTAATAAACAATAACTCTAATAATAACTAAGGTTAATATTAAATAGTAACTAATATCAATTGACTTGGACTACCTCTTGGATAATAGCAAGATTTTTGTAGTCAATCTCTTCTCTGAAACATAGGTGTATTATTTTACTTATTCTCAATAACAAATGACTACAAATTTAACAGCTTAAAATAACCACTTAGTCACAATCTCTATGGGCTGAGAGTGCAGGCAACACTTAGCAAGTCTCACAAGGTTACAATCAAGGTATTGATTGGGTTGCATTCTCATCTAGAGGCTAAACTGGGGAGAGGTCTACTTCTACACTTAAGCTGTTGACAGAATTCACTGCCTTGCAGCTATGGAACTGAGGGCTATGGATTCTTACTGTTTTTAGCGATCACAGGCTCCCTGTAGCTCCTGCAGGCCACTCACAGCTCCTTGACACATGGACATGTACCCCCCCTCCCCATCAAGATAATAAAATTCTCTGCTACTTGGAACCTTTCAATTCAGGAAAACTTGGTCCAACTTTTAAGATTTTCACTGATTAAATCAGGCTCACCTAGAATATTAAAAATCTATTAATTTGGGATCTTAGCTACATCTGTCAAGTCCCTTCACTTTTGCCATAAATGACATTCCATCATATTTACTATATGACATCGTCTAAAAGCAAGGTACTGGTCCTGTTCATGCTCAAGAGAAAGGGTAGACAAGGCATGGACCCTATGGGCTGAGCATTAGAGAGATCCATCCCAGGGTATGTCCGACACAATGTGTGTTTTTGAACATGAAGAAAGAATCCAAGGTGAAGTAGGTGTGAGTCAACTGAACTGTATTAGTATAAAAAGAACTGGAGACACTTCCCTACTAGAAATAGTAGGGTCTTTAAAGAGGTTATTATTGAGAGGCTCTTTTACAGTTTCATTGCCACTACTTTTTATATGTTTGTGCAGAATCTTGTGCAGTGAAGCTGTGCTATTATATCTCCAAGTCCCACTGAGGTTTCTCCAGCTTGCCTATGTTTGATATCCTTAAAGTTGTAAATTTTCAAATATGAAAAACGCTTTTAAAGAGAAAGTGAAAATACAGTCTTTGAGGTTAAATAAGTGAAATTTATGTGAGGAATTATATGTACAAGGCCACAAGGTCATCTTTATTAGCTCAAGGGATCAGTCTGGATGGAATCAAATAATTAGGTATTTTTTTGTACCAGAGAAGCTCATCGAAGAATTATTTGAAAGGAGAATTTATTCTTTGTGTGAGCATGTAACTGTTTATCTTGAAACTATAATCTGAAATATTAGAAATAATTGGGCAAAAATGTCAAATTTTGTCTACTTCTCTATAATTTTTAAAGTGGAAAAACTTATTAGTAGTGGAAAGTGAAGAAAAGCAAAGCATAGCTGCAAAGAAAGATAAAATGCCCTAAATGGTGCTACTGCATCTCTAGTATTCTTATTCTGAAATGATAAAATACAATCGTCTTTTTTAATGTCAAATAATTTTTAAAATTCTAACATATAGGAAAAATCTGTGTAACTACAAATATAGGACACATATACTCTATAGCAATTAAGCATCACCTCTTATCTATTTTTCAGGCTTAAGCATAACCATTATGTTTCATGTGATTACTGGTAAACACTGAGAAAAGAATTTATATTTTCACCTTTTTCTCCACACTGAAAAAAATGCAGCCTGACATGGTTTTGCTGCTATTTCAATTGAGGGATAAAATGGGACAGAATAATGACAACACCTGGATATCTGCCAGGGTGCAGAGAGGAGTTATGGTCCTGTGTGTTTTGAAAAAAAATATATATATTATATATATATTATAAAATTATATATATAAATATAAATATAAATATAAATATAAATATATATATATATATATATATATATATATAATTAGTCCCTAGTCTTCTCCATTTAAGAACAGTTACAGCTAAGAACAACTAGAACTATGTAAAGTTGTTGCCCTGAGGTGAATACTAATATTAGTAACAATTCTCTAAACTTTGGGGACCACGAAACCAGTTTTGACTTTCTTTTTAACTTCCACATGCTCTCAGCCCTCTGACTTGACACTCATTAATCTCACCTCTGCTTGAAACAAACAGACTAAGACCAGAAGCTAAGCTGAAGCTGCTCCAGGGTGAAAGAGGGACTTGGGGTGGGGGATATGGGGATTTCACAGTGAGAACAAGCAGACACCACACTAAGCAGTTCCTGTTACAGACGTGAGAGCCTGCGTTCTCTTGCACAGTCTACTGCCTAGGCCTCACTAACCCTGACACCTGCAACAAGGATACAGAGAATCAAGTTTTTGTTGTGCTACATAAGGCTATATTAAAACATGCTCTGGAATGAGTTCTTTCATAACAAATATGTGTTTTATATACACCATCATTATAGTTTTATTGAAAACTCTTCTGTTAATGACTTGGATGGAGCAGGTTTTAATTAGTTCATATATCCAGATGGGAAGATTATTTTTGCTAGGCTAGGGTTCTCCATCAGTTCCATCCCTATACTTTTATTTTATGGAAGTGAAAGGTGAGGAGGCTTTTTCAGCTAAATAAGTTGATGGGAAGGGAATTAAGCTTTTATGATGCTTAATTCTCTAAAATAATCATGTTGTTATGGTGATAGTCTTATAGCAATTGTCCTATCAGCTGGAAACTTGATTACTCTTCCATTTCACTGAAAGCAAATTGGAAATCACCTGTCTTACAAGAAGTTTTGTTATTAGATCATTATCAGATTATTTGGAGACATACACTTTGATTGTGTGCCTCTTGTTCGCCTTTGAGATTTTACATTTTGGGGGTTGGAGTTGCTGTGGATTAAAAACCAGGGTGCTTATAATGTCTGTCTTTGGTATATAACAGGAAAATGATGATGTGAAAGCAGAGACAGGAATGAAGACTGGCAATCTGGGATGAAGCTGACTTTGGGCCCATTCAGTTTGACCCATCCAGAAGGGAAACGGAAGTTTAGAACCTGGAAAGTGGTCCCCCAGTTTAAAGACCACTGCTATGGAGAAGACTAGTTCTGAGCATTTTCACTGAAAGTTTCCAGTTGAGCAATGATTTGTTGTGCGTGCACACACACACACACACACACACAAAATACAATTTCCAGCTGACAAACTCAGATTTAACCATCTTCCATTGTGCAACATATCACATAGCAGACACCACATAGTATATATGTCATCTCAATTCACATGGACCCATATTGTGCAAAATAGTTGTGTATTTTACAAATGGAGCCACTAAGTTTCATAAAAATTGACTTAGAACATCCTAGTAAAAAGCAGAGATTAGATGATTAGATTTCAGGCCTTGTAGATATTTGAAGTTCTAACACACTATGCATTGAGGCTCAAGAAGAAAATCACAGTGTGATCAAATATTCAAAAGAAGAACATGGGAGATTTTCCAAAATACTTAAATCCAATACAACCCTGAATCTTCTCTCAACTCTTAGTGAAAATCACCATGTGCAATCTTATGGACATGCCAGCATTTCCTGCTGACTCAAAGGAATAACTAAAGGTCATCCGTTCTTATGGAAGTTGGTCCAAATGATGAGAGCTGTAGTAAGACATTCAGACATCAAAGTACAGTGTCACAAGCCAGATCATCCAGAAACAAACAAAAGTAAAAATACTCTGTAAGAACTCTCCTCTCACTACAATTATATTAATACAGCCTAAAGAATAAATGGCTGACGCGCCCGGGTAGCTCAGTTGGTTAAGCATCTGACTCTTGATTTCAGCTCAGATCATGATCTCAGGATCCTAGGAAAAAAAGCCGAGCCCCACATTGGGTTCTGCACTCAGTATGGAGTTTGCTTGTCCCTCTCCTTACCCACCCCTGCCCCCACACTTGCTCTTATGCTCTCTCTCTCTCTCAAATAAAATCTTAAAAATATTTTTAATTTAAAAAAAGAATAAGGGGCTAAAATTGTAGCAAACTGTGGACATTCAGAGTGTAGGCAAGATTATCTTTCAGTTATTTCTACTGAGCTACCAGGATCACCTTTCGCCTTTAAATTGAGGATCTTCCCACATCAAATTGACACCAGCAGGCTGTTCATGCGTATGTTCAGTTAAGTGGACTCAAATGCATTTGTAGATAGTTCTTGAATTATTATTTTATTACATCTCTTCCTTCAAAAACAACCACTCTTTACACTGCATTTAATATAAAGCTAGCAATATTATGTGCCATTTCTTGATAAAGCGTAATGCCACTTATATGTATCTATGAGTAAAGGTTTAGAGATAGCACACTGAGTCCTTCTAGTTTTTCCTATTCCAGTCTTCTGAGAACTGCTGGTGTCTTGGGGCCCCTTCTGTTCATATTTCAGCCCTTTAACTTCATAGTATTTGATTTCTATCATTAGACACTTTCCTCTCTCATTGCTTAAAATAAGCTTGTCCTGGAAAACCTAATACTATTACCTAAAAACTTTAGCAAAGACAACTTTTTACTTCCTTTTCTACTCTTTAACCTCCTTGTAGATTGTGGTAAGAAAGGACCATCTACTTATAAATCTTTTGTTTTCTACTCAGAAGTCCAAAGCCATGAGAGGGGGTGTTTCCAATCAAATCTGTTCCATCCTGCCTCACCTCTCTTGGTATCACATGTTAAGAACAAATCTGAAGCAGCAAAGAACAGTTGGTGGTCATCAGGATCATAGGCAAAGACCTATAAAGGACCAACTACCCTTCCTCAATTTCACTGTTCTTGAGCTCTGATGTAGGAGGCCTGAGTCAAAACTCCCATGAGAAATTTATGAACAAGAATACTTGCTTTGTATCATCTTGAAAAAATATTAATAAGCAAATGCTATTCTCCTCTATTACAATATATACTGTACTCACTAAACTATTCTTTAAACAGCAGGCATATAAATCACACTCTACTTAATGGCATTTGGTCCAATGAAGACATTTTTTCATTATTAATAGAAACTGAATTTTATGCCACATTCATGATAGTAATTGTAGCAATATCTTGTTCTCTATCAATGATAAGTTTTGGAACAGTGAGTTTAAGATGCTATTGAACTTTCAACAAGCTTCTCATATTCCTGACATTTTTTCATGCATGCTTCCCAGAAGAGGAAGGGAGGCATATAAAAGTGTGGTGTCAAGGAAGTTACTAACTTTAGGGAAAAGGGCACTAAATATGAACATAATATGATTTGTTAATATATTAAGAGTCAGAAATTGGGAGTATCTAGAATTTGTGTTAAATACATGTCAAAATTTGAAAGATAAAAAGGTTCCCTACGATGCTCATGGTTCATCACTTAAAAGCTTTTAATACTGAAATTCTACTGAATGAAAATTAAAATATAAAAATGATGGGTAAACCCATCCATCCCCAAAAAAACTCCTAGAAGAGCTTTTTATTCAAGTGAATGTCAAGGTCATTGTTAGCAGAGCATCTAACAAGTTCATTATTTTGTCAATGTCGCTAAACCAAATGGCCTTGGAATAACTAGTATTTCTATTCAAACTACATTTGTAGAAGTAGTAAATTTTTTTCAATGCTATTTCCAAACTTGGGCAAATTCAATATGGTCACTTCCCCCCCCCCCCTTAAAAACCCAGGTTATAACAGTTAAACTGATGGGTCATACGTTTTTATTTTTTTACATATCAGAAAGTGAGAAAATATTTTTAAAAAACAGGACTTAATATTTATTTCTAAGTTTCCACAGATTTATGTTCTGAATTGCAATGAATACATACAAATAATTGCATATAGTCATTATTTGAATTTGCATTTAAAGTGGTTTCACATACTAAAACACAAGGCTATCCAATCAAATGATAACAATTTATATTGAAAATAACAAAAGAATTTATAATTGTAATATTTTGTGTGTCACTGCCTAAATGACTTTTAGGATTTAATTAAAAACTTCCTTTGTAGACATCTACAATAGTTCCATAATTTAGTTCACTATAGTAATTTGAGGAGAGGAGAAAAATTATTACTAATTAATTTTAAAGCTCTTTCCATTGGTGCCTTTACTTACTACCCCTTTAGCTTAGAATTCAGAAATTATTGTTTTTTTCTAAGGAAAAAATAGAAATGGACAAATAATTAAACAGTCTTGTCTTCCTTAATAAGACCTTTCATGGGAACCCCTGGGTGGCTCAGCAGTTGAGTGTCTGCCTTCAGTTCAAGGCATAATCCTGGGGTCTGGGATCGAGTCCCACATCAGGCTCCTTGCAGGAAGCCTGCTTCTCTCTCTGCCTATGTCTCTGCTTTTCTCTGTGTCTCTCATGAATAAATAAGTTCTTTTTAAAAAGAGGTTTCATGATTGAATAAAACTGTGTTTTAGGGAAACAAAAATGTGACCCTGACTACACATCTAAATCCTTACTTTTTATAGCATTTTCCCTAATCTTGAGCATTTTATCCATCAGTGCCATGGCAGATACCCCAACAAAACCTGTAGATCATAAATTATAAAATTATAAAACTCAAAATCTCTATCACTATCCTTTGTGGTAAAAATCACTTGCAAATCATTAACATATCACTTAACATCCAAATCTGTATCAGTTTAGATTAATTCCAGTGAGACAACATAATTTAACACCTAATAAATAAAATTATAGATAAATAAAAAGCATATAACCCCCTAATCACAATGTGATTATTTTTAGAAAAGATACGTGAAATGTGTGTGTGTTTCAAAAAATGTATGACATGGGATCCCTGGGTGGCGCAGCGGTTTGGCGCCTGCCTTTGGCCCAGGGCGCGATCCTGGAGACCCAGGATCGAATCCCACATCGGGCTCCCAGTGCATGGAGCCTGCTTCTCCCTCTGCCTATGTCTCTGCGCCTCTCTCTCTCTCTCTCTCTCTCTCTCTCTCTCTCATAAATAAATAAAAATTAAAAAAAAAAGAAAGTTTAAAAAAAATGTATGACATAAACATTCCAAGGGACCTGTATTTTTTAGTTCTGGGGTTATTTATTTATTTATTTATTTAGAGAGGGAGAGAGGAAAGGAACAGATGAAAAGAGACAATCTCAAGCAGACTCCATACTGCTTGAAGGGCCCAACACAAGGCTCTATCTCATGACCCCAAGATCATGACCTGAGCTGAAATCAAGAGTCAGAGGTTCAACCAACTGAATCACACAGGCACCCTTAATTATAAATCATTATGCGTTGGGTAGTTAAGTAGACATTTATTTCATTATAACAACCAGTTTAAATGCCCACTTTTAAGAATATGTAAATAAGTTTTTTATAAAGATTCTTTATCAAACCATGTGAAATACAATCACGTGAAATTCAGTAAGGTTTAATCTAATAAATTGGAATTTGTCAAATGGAATTTGACATAAACTTGTATTTTAAAAACATGCATGCATTTAATGCATATGTACATATACACATTTAAGTTAGAGAAGAAGCTTTAAATTTTATTTTTAAACTATTATTTCATATTTTTATGTATAAATCATATGATAATTTAACTATTAACTATTATTTAACTACTATTATTTCTTTTAGTAATGTCTCTACTCGACATGGGGATCAAACTCACAACCCTGAGATTGAGTCACATGCTCTACTGACTGAGCCAGCCAGTGGCCCCTAGTTAGAAGAGAAGGGTAAGTTACAGATGAACAGAGTAAGATGTGATAAAACTGTACAAATAAACCGGGTGGAAAAAACATATATATTAACAAATAATAATGCACTACTGTTAACTACACATTTTTGATGTTGGAAGCACTGAGTGTATAAATTCGAATGTTTTGCCTAGGGCCCAATAAATTGTACATTATAGAGGAATTTCCTTTCTTTCATACTCTATTTTGTAATTGTTAGGAGTCTTTGTATGCAAGCCACATAACTCAAATCTGGTTAATCTGAGCAAAGAAAGTATATATTAGATTTACATAAAGGTGCTAGAAGAATTGAAGGGAAACTGAGAAACCTCACATCAGAAAAGACCAAAGTCCTGTGCTGCACTGATGTAGGAGGCAGAAAGGAGGGGTTAAGCTTGCCCCTGGCACTTCTAAACTCCCTTTTCTCTGTGTCTTCAGGTCAAGATTCATAACCCATGAAGAAAGCAAAGTGACTTGGTGAAATGAAAAACAAATGGTCTGATCAAGTCCTCTCCTTTCTTTACCAATCTCATGACTACATTTCTCAGCTTCCCCTTCCCAGTTCACATGACCATGTAACTGGATTCTTCTTGCGTGAGTGATGTGGGCCAATCTCCAGCCTAGTCTTAGTGCTTCAGTACCTGCTCTCCCATCCTGTCTTTAGCTAGAACACAGGAGCACTTTAAGCCTAGCATGTTCAAGTACACAAGGACAAGACCCTAGTGAACAGTGGGTAAATGAGAGGGGAATACCCTAGATCTTTGAATGACCTTATAAACCAGAACTGGCATAAGTTATTCTGTGGGAGAGAAATATCTTATTTTTAAAGATTTTATTTGTTTATTTGAGAGAGAGAGAGAGAGAACATGAGAAGAGGAAGATGGAGAAGGAGCCTCACCACTGAGCAGGGAGCCCAACATGAGGCTCAATCCAGGACCCTGAGACCATGACCTGAGCCTAAGGCAGATGCTTAACTCAGCCACTCTGCGAAATATCTCCTTTCAACAACTGAATTATTGTAGGTCTAGCTTTAGCCCAACACCACCACTATCTAGCTTGGGTTATATGCTACAGCTGGGAATATCAAAAATAAAAGACCTTTGACTAAAATACCCACCATTGGCCAGGATGTGGAGAACAAAGGAACCCTTGTTCACTATTGGTAAGAATGCAAATTGGTGCAGTCACTGTGGAAAACAGTATGGAGGTTCCTCAAAAAATTAAAAAGAATTACCAAATGACGCAGTAATTCCACCATCGGGTATTTACCCAAAGAAAACAAAACCACTAATTTGAAAAGATATATGTGCTCCTGTATTTATTGCAGCATTATTTCCAACAGCCAAATTATGGAAACAACCAAAGTGTCCATCAATAGATAAGTAGATGAATAAAATATATATATATATAGTTGATGGGGAGAATTACTCAGGAATAAAGAATGAAACCTTGCCATTTGCAAACAACATGGATGGAACTAAAGAATTTAATGCTAAGTGAAATAAGTCAGAGTAAGACAAATACCATATAATTTCTCTCATATGCATGATTTAAGAAACAAAATAAAACAAGTGAACAAGAAAAAGGAAAAAAGGAGACAAACCAAAACACAGACTCTTGACCTGTAGAAAATTGACAGTTACCAAAGGGGGCGGGGGAGGATGGGTGATATAGACAAATGGGATTAAGAGCATGCTTGTCATGAACACTGGGTAATATACAGAATTGTTGGATTAGTTTATTGTATACCTGAAACAAATAAAACACTGCGTGTTAATTATACTGGAATTAAAATTTAAAATATTGACCAATCCACCAAGGCTGCACAAAATGGTAGAAGGATAATGTCCTTCAGTGTCACTGAAGACCTTGTATTTGCAAAATGGCAGCTGTGATGAATAATTAGTACAGAATGGATGGTTATAATGGAAGGGAAAAGGGCCCATGTTCCTACCTTTAGTAGGATGTCTCCTTATTCTCTGGACTCCTCTTTTCCACATATTGAAGAATTCACTTTTACAAAGGGTCACACCTTTAGGCATACAAACATGCTCTCTTCCCCCCTCCAAAAAAACAAGAAAGCCTGAAAAACAAACCAACCTAATCCTGTTTCTTTGTACTTACTATTTCATTTTATCCCTCCCCTTTTTTGAGTAAAATTTCTTACTGTCATAGCTACTATCTCCAGCACTATATATCATTTTCTCTGTTTAGAATGATCAACTATTTCACATCTAAAGGGCACACAGGATAATGTGGGAAAAAAAGATAACTCTCCCAATTTTCCAGGAAAAGAAAATGATAAAAACCCTGAAAAAGTCCCATTTATTCCTTTGATCATTTCACTAGACACACACCTCCACACACACACAGTTATAAATTGTACCTAGTCTGGCATGTGTCATTTTTCTGCATATATTTCTATTGCTATCTCACGTGTAGATCCCAAAACAAAACAACAGGATTTTTACATTTTGGAAATTTTATATAGTGTCTTGCTGAATGGACCATTCCTCAATTTGCTTTTATTTCAATGTTATGTTTTGAAATGTATCCACAGGGATCCCTGGGTGGCGCAGCGGTTTGGCACCTGCCTTTGGCCCAGGGCGTGATCCTGGAGACCCGGGATTGAATCCCACATTGGGCTCCCGGTGCATGGAGCCTGCTTCTCCCTCTGCCTGTGTCTCTGCCTCTCTCTCTCTCTGTGACTATCATAAAAATTAAAAAAAAAAGTGAAATGTATCCACATTGACATGTGCAATCATACAGCTTCTATAAATTCAGTATAAATCCATTTTCTCTCTGCTATATTCACTGCATGAATATCACACAAGTAACTCAACATTCTCTTTTGAAGGTCATTTAATACATATACATACATATGTACACATATATATGTATATATTTATATATGCATTTTACATATGTAATCATAGCTATGAGCATTTTGGCATCTTGTACATAATTTTTGTGCATGTCTGAATTTTTTGTGGAGTTGTTTAGATTTTGAATATTCATATCTTTCATCTACTCTAGAAAAGCTTCATACATTATCTCTTTGAATCACACTTCCCATTCTGCAAATCTACTAAAATCTATTAAATTTGTGCTCATCTTTTACTCACACATTTCAATTTACTATGTCTCTAACATCCAGTTTACCAATTCATTTTTCAACTGTGTGCACCATCTAAACTCCTGTTTAATCCAGTCACTGCCTTTGAAAGAATCTATATGCAATTTGGGGTTTTTTTACTTTTTAAATGTAAATTTCTCATTTCTCTTTGTTTAAATCTGCCTAGTCTGTTTTTGATCTCGTATATTCCTTATGTGCTTGTTTCCCCTTTTCTTTCTTTGGCATTGTAAATATACTAATTAGAGTCCACAGGTGCTAATTCAGTGACTGCAAATAGGCGGTTGTTTCTGCTGTTGGTTCTTTTGTTGACCCCTGCTCCTGGAAACTGTTCTTCTCATGTGATTTGAATTAGACTGTGAAAGCATCTGAGTGTATGTTCCTCTACAGTATTTTATTTTTGTTTCGCCAGGTCTCCTAGGTTATTTTAAACCTAATACCATTCATTAATTTTTTAGCTTCAAGTTTCCTGCAAAACACAGAAACTGCATATTTGAACATTAAATTGAAAGCAGGTCTATTGTTACCAGTTCCAGGTCTTAGGCATGATTTTTACCCTTTTCAGCATGAGCTTATTTTCTAGTTGATCTATATCTTTAAAATAATATTCATTTTATATTATCTATCAATTTCAATAAGTTTTATAGGCTGCTTTTCTATGTTAGCATTATAGGTCTTTCTACTATGAAATGTAATTGAATATATAAGTATCAAATAGTCATTAAAAAGCCCTATTCAGTTTTTTATAGCATCATATATTAATTTTGTTTAAATTGTTTTTGAACAAACATAGCATGTAGTAGTCTTTAAAACCCTTTCAGGGGATGCCTGGGTGGCTCAGTGGTTGAGCATCTGCCTTTGGCTCAGGGTGTGATCCTGCGGTCCTGGGATTGAGTCCCACATCGGGCTCTCTGCATGGAGCCTGCTTCTCCCTCTGCCTGTGTCTCTGCCTCTCTCTCTCTCTCTCTCTCTCTGTGTGTGTGTGTGTGTGTGTCTCTCATGAATAAATAAATAAAGTCTTAAAAATAAATAAATAAAACATTTCAGTTGTGATTTGCTGTATTTTCAATACTTAAATTTGTTAATAGATACTGAAAACAAGTGCAAAATATTACTGATATTCTTGGCAATTAAATGAATACATGAAGAAAAATAATTTTGATGTAGTTGGATGTGGGAGTAAGGTAATAGAATTCTATGCAAATAAAGAAAACTTCAAAGAGTTTCTGAAGAATATATGAAAAATAAATCATAACCCAAAGCTAAAGAATATTATTTAATAAAGGTACTGCTCCTAAATGCTATAGCCAAAGGGACACATAAGAAATGATAGAATGATAAAGAATGGGAAATGGGAAAGCATAATACAGCAAACATTTTAAAAGAAAAACTTAGTTGTAATGACTTTATCACCAAGCTCTACATGAACCTAGAGCAAGTAACGAAATCATTTTGATAATCAGGTTCCTTAACGGTCATAATCCCATGGTCCCATCATAAGCACACGGGCAATGTGTTATATATTTTCCCATGATAGAACAGTCATTAATTGAACTTAACAAGGTGAAGAGTAGCAATTCTACCAGAGTTAATGATATTATCATCCCACAGAAACACAAAATTACTTCTATTTCTTTAAAAATCAGTAATGCTAGGTTACCATAGGTCAATATATTCCCAAATGATAAAGGTTAGATCTACGCTTATTTACATAATAGTTATAATACCTAACATTTTACCTCAAATATGATTACTTTGTATCATCTCAAATTTGGCCAAAGGTATGGTGTGAGCTGGATCCTACTTCAACAATTACTTTGACCATAACATTTCACATCAATTAAATATCATTTTTCCTCTTGCACAGGTTACTATTAACTAATAGACACACAATGCTATCAAACAAAACAAAACAAAAACATGATCACAACCATATAACATTCAGCAATAGCTGTTTATGACTTCCTGGTCTGGGGTCACCTAAAGGATATTACACAGCTGTTCCCATATCTGGACTTGATAACTGAGCAGTTTAGCACTGATGCTAATGTTTCTCATCAATGTTTTGAAAAGTTGAGGCAATGGAACTGTGAGTCCAGAGAGACCAAGATAGCCAAAGATTATAGAACAGTCTAGTCAAGATCTGCAACAGGGAGAATTCTAAAGATCTACTGAGAATTTTCTTTAAGTATTCAGCAAACTAATGAAGAATGCATGTAAAAGAAGAAAACACATGAGGTCAAAAAAAGAACCCAATGAGATTAGGGGCTGCAATGCTTAGGGCTTACACTGAGCTGGAATACCACCTGTTCCCACCCACTATGTTAAGAATTGCGAGTTCACAAGGTACTGAGTTCAGAAGCAAGAACAGTTTTGCTCCAAGTTTGAGGGTTAACTGGTCCTAGACTAAACACAATTTCTACCTAGGACATCTTAAACACCAGACCCTAATGACTCAAATTGTTTCCAAGAAATTAATGGTGTCCCAGAACAAATCTCAAGGTATTTACATGAACACAACATTTCCAGCATCCAATAACATAAAACTTACAATGTTTGGGAGTAGTCAAATATTATCAGGAATACAAAGAAACAATAAATGATCTATATTGAGAGTGACTGACACAGATGTTAGAATTAGCAAGTAAGGCTATTAAAATAGTAACCGTATTTCAAATGGTTAACAAACTAAGTGGAGACATGAAGGAAATAAAAAGACCTGAAATAGACTTCGAGAGATAAAAACTATAATATAGAAGATGATAAACATACCGGATGAGATTAATTACAAATTAGACATGTAAAGGAAAAGATAGTTGAACTTTAAGATACAGCAATATGAACTACCCAAATGAAACAGAGAATAAATTTTTTTAAAAGAACAAAGCATCTTTGATCAGTGGCACAACTTTAAATGGTCCACCATATAAGCAAGTGGAAACCCCCAAAAGGGAGCAGTGGGAGACAAGAACATGCTGGAGAAAACGGCTAAAAACTTTCTATATATGATCAACTATAAACCTACAGACCCATGAATCTCAATAAACCCAAAAACAAGATGAGTGAAACTGCAGGTAATCACACAATAATCAAATTGCTTAAAAATCAATGATAAAAAGAAGATCTTAAGTTGTATTTTAAAAACACACATGAGGTTGGCAGCTTCTAAAAAAAAAATCCCAATGATCCAGGGTTCATGATATAGAAGTCCTCATATGTAACCTGCACACAACAACTTGCTTCTGACAAATACCTGACCCTATCTTTTAGAGACACTTTAACACATGCCACTGATCCCAACCACGAATATGGTCACCTTGTCACTTATGCTGATCCACAGGGCATACATACCAGGTCTCCCCCACCAAGAAAGGGACTGGCTAATGATCACTTTCCTTAAAATTGTATTTATTTTAGAGGGGGGGGGGGAGACTGTGTGTGTGTGTGTGTGTGTGTGTGTGTGTGTGCATGAACGGGGAGAGAGTCAGGAAAGGGAGAGAATTTCCAGCAGACTCCATGCTGAGTGCAGAGCCCAACATAGAGCTTGAGCCTATGACCCTAAAATCATGACCTGAGCCAAAACCAAGAGTTAGATATTTAACTGACTGAGCCAGGACCCAGGGTCCCCTAATGATCACTCTTAAGACTATTTCTAAAAAAAAAAAAAAAAAAAAAAAAAAAAATAAAGACTATTTCTGCACTGAAGCAATAAGTCAAGGCAATATTAAAATTTCCATTTGCCTGGTATGTCTTTCATTCAGGATGATAGCCATAGGGAGAGAGGAAAGCAAAAGATAATTAGCTTTTAAGTAACTTAGTCAAAGTTGATCGTATTCACATAATAAACTCAGCCAGTCCCTTGAAGACTATCTTTTCTTAAAGTTATCTATTGCCATTAAGATGTCTCCAGTCTCCCAGGAATAGCTACATGCCTTACAAAATGTTCTCCATAATCTGTACTGTGTGTTAAATAATAATTATAAATACTAATAAATTAACACAGTCACTGGCTGTTTTACACCTGTGCCTATTTTAATGTGCACTGCACTTAATGACTTCTTAGCAATAACAAAGTAAAACAACATTCATTACCCTCTGTCCTTGGATATATTTGAATAAAACACTTAATAATTATATGAAATTGTACTGGAGTGTGTGTATCTATGTTTGACATCAACTATGAACTTGATCTGATAATGCAATTTTGTAAAATTATACTTGTTCATGTACCCTCAATCCATTCTCAGAGCTATATATACCTCAATCAGTTTGAAAACCCACTTTTAGGGATGCCTAGGTGGCTCATCAGTTGAGAGTCTGTCTTTGGCTCAGGGCATGATCCCAGGGTTCTGAGACTTAGTCTTGCATCTGGTTCCCTGTGAGGAGCCTGCCTATATCTCTGCCTCTGTGTGTGTGTGTGTGTGTGTGTGTGTGTGTCTTATAAATAAATAAAATCTTTTAAAAAAATTTAAATATCACTTTTATAAAATCTGCCAGTATTCTAAAGTAATATCTAATATACATAGAATCCCCAAGTATAGACAAATTCAATGACTTAATATAGTATCAATATTCTATTTCATATACTACACTCTTCTAGCAGTTCCTATATCCTTACAAGCCATAAGCTGGCAATATTAGCATCTCTTATCCAAAGGTTCAGTTATGTTTGTATGAATTCTTATGCAATACAATTACTAAAAGATCTCCTAAGATCAGTTGGGAGGAAATACTCAAAGGCAGCTTGGAGCAATGTAATAAATACCTTGTGTGTGTATTCTTAAAAGGTAAAAATCCAGCATTTCAAAATGATATATTAATTCTTTTCAAGGTCATGATTAGAACATTAAAATCTGTGGAAAAATGGAAACATTTGCATTTCATATGAAGTGGGATCAATAATAGGCTCATCTATTACATGGCTCATAAGGTCAGTAAGGACTGCTGAAGAGTTACTACCCATTTGATAAAGAAAGAAATATTTACTGAAATGGAACGTATAGTGATCCCATATCATGTTACTAAACCAGGCAAGCATAAGTAAATAGGCCCTCAACACAGAAAATACCCATTTTAATACAGTTAATAGGGTGATATAATTCCAAAGAAATGTGAATTCAGGTTATAGGAAGGAAATCTAAAGAAATGTGAATTCATGTTGTAGGAAGGAAATCTAGTTGCCGTGTTCTCATTCTAGGGATGAAACTATTTATGCAGAACATGTCGGGTCATTTCCCAAAGTCACACAGCTAGTCAGGGGCACAACCTGAAAAAGACGGTCAGCTCTTAGATTTCCAATTCACTATTCTTTCCACATTGTTCATATATTTTAGAAACTTCATTTTGAGGATAAAATTTAAAACCAAAACAAGAATAAAAACCTCCCACTCAGGGGCTTTGAGGTGAGACCCTTAGTTGAATCCAAAGGAAAAAAAAAATCATTAGTCCAAGTTAGAAAAGGATAACCCTCCTCTTCCTGCTAAAATTTCTTCACATTTTGCTTTTGATCATTGCTAACAGAGCTCATTTGTACTGTTTCCTTTAATGTAGCTCGGCCTCATCCCATCTTTCCTCTAACTACGGAAGATTTTCAGGTTTTAAAATCAAGCCTTGAGCTAGTGAGGGCCAAGTAGATTGATAACTAAGCAGGATGCCTTATTAGCAGAGGCTGAAAACATTGAAAAAGCCCACAACATTCCAGCAAAGATTTCAGTGTGCATTTCTTCTCCTACTTACAAAGTTACTTTTGCTTCATGGCCTAAATTGCTCTCTTGCTAGCTAAAGAATCTCCTTATTAGCATGAAGCCATAAAATATTAACAGAGAAATTATTCCTTCTTTGGAACAAGACACCTTGAACAATTTGCTCAATATATTTCCAATTTATACTTCCTGGTTCATTGAAGAAACCGTCTATCCAAATAGCATTGGAAAGAAGGTAGAGAATTGGCCATGGCAACATAAAAGAGACAATAATCTCTTGAAGAATAGGCTACATTTCATCATGACAAACATTTGCACTGAAACGCTTGATCATAAACTTACATGGGCACAATTATTCCCAGAACAGTTCAAAGACTTGCTGAAATGTTTACAAGGGTTACACAATATTAACGGTGTTGACAGATGTTTATTTTCCCCCTCCTGTTGAATTGTCCAAATACCTATTTGCATGTATAAATTATTCCAACTATTATGGAAATAAATAAGATATATCATGTTTGAAAGTATGACATTTAATCTATCAAAAATTCCAAATTCATGAGGAGATAACTTTAAAATAATTGGGATGTGGGTTTTTCCTACCAATTTTTTTTGCAGCTCCTGGGATACACATAGCAGAGATGCAATGTTGGTCTCGATAAATATAAAATGTACAAAGCAGAATTTTATTTTTATTTTATTATTTTTCAAAGCAGAATTTTAGAGAATAGATTGAAATTTACTAAAGTATTAATAACGTTCAAGCTCATTAGACTTCTTGAATGTCAACAAAATGTTCTGCTATAGGGGGCATCAATTATGGATAAATATACTCTTTAGCTTTGGATTTTTTAAAAAAGATTTTATTTATTTATTCATGAGAGACACAGAGAAAGAGAGAGAGAGGCAGAGATACAGGCAGAGGGAGAAGCAGGCTCCATGCAGGGACCCTGATATGGGACTCGATCCCGGGTCTCCAGGATCACGCCCTGGGCAGAAGGCAGGCGCTAAACTGCTGAGCCACCCAGGGATCCCAGATTTAGCTTTGGATTTTTAATATGGAACTGATATCTGTTCTGTAACACATACAGAAAGCCTTCTAAAGGCAGCCTCCTGTGGGAGGAGACTGCCAAGGAGCTTGCAAAATTTGTTTTAGCAATGGATTGTATTTGAGGCTCTAATAAAGTGCATTATATTAGAAATGTTAATGAACGCTATCAGAAATACGTACCCTTCAGTTACTGTTTTAAACGTGTACTACATTGCTAATCTGATCTGCAAACATAGCTGGCTCTGATCGTCCTTCACAGCCAAGGTTCTCCTTTCTATGAAAAGTTACACACATAAATTCTCAGGATTTTTTCTCATTACTTAAACATACACCCTGGTAATGGAAATGTACCCAGCATTTTATGGGGAGTTTAAATCCTCCTAATTTCAAGATCACAACAGACTAGATTACTAGTCACGAGATTCACTGCTAGACTTGATAGCTGATGCCAGGCAGCCACACATGAAGACCAGAAACCACAACTAATATTTACTTATTCTTCTTCCTTCATATCCAACACAGCAAGATTTAAAAAAAAAATACTTCAGAAGAAATTTGTTGTGATTAAAAGTAAGCCATTATAAGCACTACACAAAAGTCCTCCACAGATTCCTTTGTTAAAGAAAAAGTGTATGACATAAAATAAATCATAATCATCTACCTTACCCCTTGTTGTTCAAGGTAGAGACCAGATGCCAACAGTCAACGCTTTTCCAGAGACAGTCTTCAACTGAGTGCAGTTTAGTTCTTGAACATAAAACTTTCCATCTACAAAAGAGTTCAAAGGACTTATAATTATTTTTTATACATACACAACATGTATATATTCATATAGACTATATATATATATATGAGCCATTACTCTACATAAACTGGATGAAATAATCAGAAATTTTATGTACATACACAACATATATATTTATATACATAGACAACATATATATTATTGTTTATATATTGTGTTGTGTTTATATGGTTTATATATGTGTTGTGTATATACATACAGTGTATATATATATATATATAAGCCATTACTCTACATACATATACATACACAACATATATATATTCATAAACTATATATACATATATATAATATATATAATGGTTATATATATATATATATATAAACCATTACTTACTCTACATAAACTGGATGAAATAATCAGAAATTTTTATTGACTCTTTCTTGCAAAAGTCCAACCAGAATAAAATTTATGAAAATTTACTTTTTCTTGGGAAAAATTTTTTTTAAGATTTATTTATTAGAGAGACAGCAAGCATGAGATAGTACAAGCATAGAGAGAAATTCAACCAGACACATTAATCTCATGACCATGAGATCAGGGCCTGAGTCTAAACCAAGAGTCAGATGCTAACCATGTGCCCCCCAAGAAATTGTTTTAAATGCACTATATAGAAATTTTAAAAACTAAAGGAGGGAACTCTAAAATTTTTAAAAAGCTAAGAAAAATTCAATCATCTAATGTTATCTCCAGGATTCAAAGGATTATGATGAAGTTTATAGAATGACTCATGACTTTCTACAACAACAGCATGTCTTGTTTCAGTTCACATTTGATATTACAAATCATCCTAATGGAGGAAAACAAAATACATTATTATTTTAGGTCCAGTGGAGAGAGCTTTCAGATGGGTAAAAGATGCACATGCATACACACATGTACACCCACACACAGGACACGAAAATCCTGAGTGAGCTGAAGGTAAAGCAACAGGTGTATCATTCCCATATGGAAGAAGTAAAACAAGCCTGCAGCCTGTCTTCAGCATTTCAGAGACAAGCAGAGCCCAATGTAAAGTGAGCTTTGCGCAGTTTCAGATTTAAAGATGGAGAACTCGGTAACAGTTGGATTCCAGTGAAAACCCATCCCATCTGAGCATAGAAAGTCACGGGACAATACAAGAGGATCGACAGACCTGGGATAACTCTGAAAGCAGAAGCCGTCTGATTTAAACTAAAACAGAGACTCCGCTCACTGAAGAAGTGTTAGCCCCGACCTTCTGGTGAGAAGAAACCAGAAGTATACATAGAAAGTGAATGGCTGATACTATTTAAGTCTTTAGCAACTGTAAAGTTTTAAAAGAGTATTCATTTCAATGAGTTCAAGTCTATAGAGTAAATCATTTTATCCTTACAACAAGTTAAAACATTTTTTTCCCTCCTCTTCCTCTCTTTCACACCCCTCCTTCCCAGGAGATCCATTACTATATACCAGTTATTTCAGCCTAGGTTTTATGGCCTAGAATGTGCAAAGTAAATAAAAGGTTCTTACACCCCATGACATGTATCTTCTCCTGGATGTGACATCCACAGGCCTGCACTGCTACAAGTTACATCGGGTCATTAGGAGTCCTGTTATTAAAGCCACAGTGTGTTCGTTCTGGCGGGGGGTGTCAACTTCTTGAAAATGCGGGTAAGACTCACCCCACAATTTGGGAATGCCAGCTGGGATTGCAAGAGAAGTGAGTGCATGTTTGAGTGTACTGGCTGTCTGAGCAGCAGCGCAGACGTAGCCATAAACATGATCCCATCTACCTCCCCCACCCTATCGTTTGCTCATCCCTAATCTAGGGTAGAGAATAATCCCAATCTACAGAGTTGTTACATTAGTGAATCTAAATATTGTAGAAAGAGAATATGTGTTATTAGCAACATAGAATTCTAAAGGAGACACCTTGGTCCCACTGCCCTTTGCCACCCTGCTCAATGCCCTCAGGTCTGTGACTTAAACAGACCTTTAGAGCAAGGAAGGCCCTGGGATTGGCCATGTTCTCTCTCTGCCCCCTCATCTACCATCTGGGGGGCCTTGGTCCTTTATTTCAACCTTGTAAACCTGCACCTCATTATCCTCAGTCCTTAGAATACTTACCTCATAGATTTGCTGGCAAGCTTCAGGTATTTGTAAAATAGGCACACTGAGCTACACGTCCTTTTCTCAATAAAGAAGAGCGAGTATTACTAAAAAGGCTGGAATGATCTGCAAATCTGTGATTTGTACACTTGATGCAATTACACAAAATTCCATAGCCTGGAAAAATTCTACAAAGATGTGCCAATGTAAATAAAGACACTGGAAGTGTATACAGTGATGAGTCCCATGGCAGACACCAGAAGCTGCCATGGGGACCACCATTAGTCTCCTCTCTTCCACAGTGACTCTGAGCCCTGCTTTATTCCACGGGGGTGTTGCAGACACGCCACAGGGACAGCCCAAGTCCTCGTCTTAAAGAGGAAGAAACATTCTAACAGATTGTACAAAGCATTTCAAGCCATTTGGAATGGAATTATTTTCTCCATTTGGTTAATAAGATGTACTGTCTTTTAAAACAAACTCTTCGTTCTAAGTTTGAAAATTTGAGGGCAAAACTAAGATAAACAAGACAGCAGTGTGTATATGCTGTGTATCAAGAAAGATTATCTCCCTCCGTGACCATGGAGAGGAAGGTGATCGTATTCCTCCTAGGCACTCTTTTTTTTGTATTTATTAATGCTTAATAAAATATTAATCACAAGAGAAATAGAGGTTTCGGTCAGAAGAAGTTTTTTTGTGCACCATACCGAGCAGACTGAACTAGTAATGCAAACACTCTGACATCACATTAATGAAGGCACCACTATTGTGAGCTTAATTCTTGTTTTTGCGGAACTAAGTGAGGACTTCATTCCAAAGAAGTTTTGACTCTGGCAAGCTTATTTAAGCCCTGAGAAATTTCCTTCTATTAACATTGGTGACATCTTTCAAAGGGCACGCTATTGCCAAAAATATTTACCCTTCATTTTAAGGCTAGAATTTTAAAGATAAACCCAATAACATTATTTCTTCCAAATCATTAGGACTGTGCGGAGTTGACATAAAGTAATGCTTTTGGATATCCAAGTTTGACTTTGTGAAATGCAGATAATTGGAAGAATGCATTTAGTATTTTTGTTTGTAATTGCAATTTCGCATGGTGGGTAAGATGCAGGCTTTAGAAGAGTTAACTGCCTTGATTCAAAATTTGACTCTCCAACTTACCAGCTATGCGACCTAAGTTGTTTAATGTATTCATATACTGATTTCTTTACCAGGGTGATAATAGATTAGTACATAATACTATTTTGAGGCTAGCTGTGTGTTAAAGTGTTGCTTCATATTATTATTCATATAAATATTCAGAACAGATGACCTCCTTTGTGCTTGGAATTTTTCGAGGTTGGATAAAACATGAAACAAAATATACCCAAACCACTGTTGTTGTGAAGCTTCATATTTAATAGACAGACAATAAACATAAAACTATACGGTACTTAAATAAGAAGCACTAGGGAGAAAAAAAAGCAGGATAGGAAATAGGAAATATTGGAAAGTACTGAAATTTTAGAACGGCTGGTGATGTTAAATATTTAACATCTGTCACTGAGTTTCAAACTCACCCTTCTCTTTGGTACTTGATAAGGCTGAAGTTACAACTTTGCAAACCACATCCCCACTTAGCTAGCAGGCTCCTTGCAGGACCCACAAAGTTTCCTTAGAAGAAAATGCAGGTAAGAGAAGGAAGAATGAACTATTTCCTGTTCACTTCCTGCTTGTTTCCTTGCTGTGAGTGTCCTGCCAGCCATGCTTTGCTCCCACAGCAGGGTATCCCAGTTGAAACACTTAGAGCCTGTTTTTATTCCACCCCCCCCCAACACTTGCAGAACCAGTCTTATCATATAGCCATGTTCCCAGAAAAGCACTTACACAGGCTGGCCTGTGGCTCCTCCAAAGAGAGGCTCTAACCCTAGCTCCGTGGATCCCTTCCTCCATGCTCCAGGACACCACTCAATTAAGCAGCACCTTCCCCCCAACAATCTGGACTAAGCTTTTCAAGGCTTATCTTCTATGCTCTGTGGTTTAATAATCCCAGTCTTGTCCCTTCACTCTCCAGCCCTAAGGATGGAAGCCCTTCCCCACAGCTGCTCCCTCTGTACTGACTTAGCGTTCCAACCTCACCGTTTCCATTTATCTGGTTCACATACCTTTATACTGAGTTCATATTTTAAATTAATTATTCTCTTGAAAACATGATGTGAGTTTTTGCTCTTGGATAGCATGACTGTATGACAGACAGCAGAGGCTTCATTGGGTAAAGACTTGAAGAAGTGAAGAGAGTGAGCCCCACAGATATAGAGGGAAAGCACTGTGGGCAAAGAAAACTGCGAGTGCAAAGGTCCTGAGGTGGGTCCTGCCTGGTATGTGTGAGGAATAACAAGAAAGCTTCTGCTTCTGAAGAATGAGCAAGGACTGAGAACTAGAAGCTGAGATCGGAGAGAATACAGGAGCCAGATTACAGAATGCCCTGTACACAGGGTGACTAGTACTTACTGTTTGAACAGGACATTTGGGAAAATCAAAGCGATACTATTAATCAGCATGCTGAGATAACAGGCATTCATTGGAATGCCCCAGACAATGAGTGAATATAGCTCCTCTGTAGTTCACAGAACTGATATTTGTTATGTAAAGAACCGTTTACATGCAGCTCTATAGTAGAATTTATGGGAAGGTTAGAGAAGAAGAATGGAATTGAGTACAAATAGGCCACCTTTGATACGAGAAAATAATTAAGATATTGAAATTTGACTTGGAGGAATTCTTTTCCTCAAAAACAAGTTTCAATTTTCCACACAATGACAATAAAACAAAACAGCATGCACTTTATGTTTAATGCTTCAAGATGAAATTAAGAGGTAAAAAAATGAGAAAGGATATTTAATACATGGGGCTTGGTCAGACACATGAAGTACTGGCTTTGAAGACTGACACAGGTTCACATCCCAGCCCCGTTAATTCTTAGCTATAACTTTCCTTCCAACCTTTACTTTTTCCTGTGATCGATATTAGCTGGAAATAGAGGTAGGCTAATTCTTCCTTTATAGTATTTAAAGAACAGAAGGAAAAATCAGGAACAGACAAAGGCCTAAGGACTTTTAACATGCTTAAAGTTTGAAAAAAATCTTGATTTTTCCTTAAACTAGAAAAAAACAAAGGTAATGTCAACTTACCTAATTATCAGTAAGTTGGATTTCATGGTATATATGGGGGTAGACTTGTGTTATATTTCTATTAGATTTACTCAAAAACCTGTGTGTGTTTGGCCACATTTATTATAGATTATAGTTAAATAATTCATATGGAGTTAAGAAAACCCGTGTATTTTAGAAAATACATACCTATTCTCCTCTTGGGAGCAGTTAAACTATAAGTTGGAGCAAGTTCTAGCTCCATCATCAAACAGCTTCATACTTCACTTTAAATAAAAACCAAGGTCCTGACAATGACTCGCACATAGGAAGGGCATTCAAATCAATATGCCAGAACATTCCAATGAATGTCTGTTATCTCAACATGCTGATTAATAGTATCGCTTTGATTTTCCCAAATGTCCTGTTCAAACAGTAAGTACTAGTCACCCTGTGTACAGGGCATTCTGTAATCTGGCTCCTGTATTCTCTCCGATCTCAGCTTCTAGTTCTCAGTCCTTGCTCATTCTTCAGAAGCAGAAGCTTTCTTGTTATTCCTCACACATATCAGGCAGGACCCACCTCAGGACCTTTGCACTCACAGTTTTCTTTGCCCACAATGCTTTACTCTATATCTGTGGGGCTCACTCTCTTCACTTCTTCAAGTATTTACCCAATGAAGCCTCTGCTGTCTGTCATACAGTCATGCTATCCAAGAGCAAAAACTCACATCATGTTTTCAAGAGAATAATTAATTAAAAAAATATGAACTCAGTATAAAGATTTGTGAACCAGATAAATGGAAACGGTGAGGGTGGAACGCTAAGCCAGTACAGAGGGAGCAGCTGTGGGGAAGGGCTTCCATATCCTTAGGGCTGGAGAGTGAAGGGACAAGACTGGGATTATTAAACCACAGAGCACAGAAGATAAGCCTTGAAAAGCAGGCTGAAAGGAACCTCAATTCTATAATGTTCTCTGTATCAGATGTATAGGGTAAAAGAGAGGTTTAATCTATTTGGAGCAATAAAACAGATAACAAGAATAAAACAAGACAGGAGTTAATGCAATAGTAAGAATCCATGTTCAGTCTAGGTTTCCAACAGTGGCCTTGAGTATCTCTCTAGAAATGGGATTGGTAACAGTGATATTGGAATAAGGAATGTTGAACTAAGCCAGAAAGCAAATACAGAAAATATCAATGTTACCCTAAATGTTAGCTAACCGGAATTTAAACAAAAACTTGAAACAAAATAATGTGATATCAATCTAATGAAAATAAAATTAATCAATTAGAATTTTGCATCTCTGATAATATATTCTGCTGAGAGTTTATAAATAAAATGTGATTTCCATTTCCTAAATTATATATTTACTTTTTAAAACCTACATACTTAATTAAATGAAACAAATATCTGCACTGAAAAAGAATTAAATCACTGAATTCTGAAGGAAGAGCTATTTTCTTTTTTTTTTTTTTTAAAGATTTTATTTATTTATTCATGAGAAACACACACAGAGGCAGAGACACAGGCAGAGGGAGAAGCAGACTCCATGCAGGGAGCCCGATGTGGGACTCGATCCCCGGACTCCAGTATCACGCCCTGGGCCAAAGGCAGACGCTCAATGGCTGAGCCACCCAGGCGTCCTGCTACTTTCTTATTCTGAAGCAAGTTTTAAAGAATGAAGTCATTTTTTCCTAAAGTCTGTATAGAATGTGATGAAAACCATCCCTCTGAAAGACCTGAGGGATTGATATTTGTGTTGATAGTCTAGGCCATGAGCACGCTCAGATTGGATTCTAATTATCCTCTTCTGCTACTGAAAACATTTAGTGACTGTCCACTGATTGCTGAATGAAGTCCCGACATCTCATTCAGTCATGAAGTATCTCCTACCAAAGGATCCAAACTTTTAAACATTTCCTGTTATTTATCAACATGAATATTTCACTGTAGGCTAAAGTATATTTCTTCCTATTATCTCAAGAGGTCCCTCACATGCTCTGCACTTTCTACCAGACTTATTTCTCCACACAGAATAAACTTCCATCTCTCCTCTCCTGGGACTATTGCCAAATTCTCTGGCTCTACCAGCGACCAGCAGTGCAATAAGAGAGCTTTTCCAAAGTTATTCTGACTTACGGAGGATACAACTTTGCTTTAGAACTCCAGAGCTGTGTGCCATGAGTCACATGGTCCTGGAGATATCGGTAGCATATCTCAACATCAGATCTCTCAGATCACACAATCTTTTCTCAGAACACCTGGCTTAGTACTCTCTCTTGCTGTAGCTCCCACTAAAACATGAAGGCATCTCTTATTCCAACACAAATATTACAGAAATATATTTTTTAGCAAAAAAAGATACTTATATTAGCAATGAACTCACCCTTTGGGTGTATAACCCAACCTAAGCTATACGTGGATAAATTAGTGAAGTGAAATCTACTGTTGTACCTAAGTAGGATAACTCTGAAATCCAGGTGATGAATGGAAAATCACTTTACCCCCCCCCCAAAGCCCTTATGTTTATACTTTTAAAAAAGTATCCACTTAAGTGGTAGAGCATCAAAAATTATCAAAGGATATGCCCAATTAAGCTCTGTAATGCTCAAATGTTTATCTATCTATTCATTCCCTATGTGGGAATGTCCTGGTTTTTAAAGTTCAATTTAAGAATTTCCTACTGTCATCTTTCAGGATGCTTTTAAGATTTTACTATTTTTAATTTCTTAAGCATATCAGTATGATACTGAGCTATTCATCATTTTTAAGTGTTAAGACCAAAACCTTTCCCATCCTAAGATTTAAATATGAGTAAAAAATAAAGAAACCAAACACCAAAAAGTTAAAAAGTCAAATGTTAGTAGAGCCAGTATCAACAGAGATGCACTCTATGTCTTAGAGTTCTACTTTGGTAGATACTAATATGTAACTAGTAAGCAAAATATTTATGCCAGCTAACAGAAGGAACAATGTCATTCCAATAATTATTCTTTTGTGCATGGTACACATTGCAAGGTGAACTTCACATTCCATAAGATGGCATGAAAATCTATAAGAAAGTGTGTCCCCTGTGTAACACCAATTTAAGCTAAGGAAATGGATACAGACCCCTTGCAACTGCTATGAAATGGGGAAGAGATTGAGGCTCGGGGGAAAAAAGAGGGGAAGAGCTGCAAAGTGAAAGGAGAGGAAGGCTGGGACTCTGAGGAAGGGGTGACTGAGAGACCCACATCTGGAAAAGTCTCTCTTACAGAAATATTCATAGATGACATTCATAGAAGTAGCCTTCAAAATCCAGATGTCAACCAGCCAGTTACCCTTACTGGTAGGGGTTGCAAGGTGCAGCAACTTTCCTTTCCCCTAGAGGGGAGTGTCCAAGCATGACCCAGTCCTGTAATTTTCACTGTAAATTTTATCATCACAGAAGTATTCTTAAGTGTCCACCAAGTTTATCTCCCACTTCCAGGATATATGTGTTTTGATAGAAAAGATATTTGTAACTTCCCGATTACCAGGTCTAATTAGCACAATTTTAGCAAGTAAACCAACATGCTATTCTTCAGAATGTCAAGATTACTGAGATCCCTGTGTCCTGTGATGAAAGACAATGGGAGAAGTAACACAATCCTGGGGCAAGATGATGAGTGTGTGCTGCTGACCTTGCCATTTAGAGGCAAATGACTCTTAATCCTCCCTGATGAAGGTTCTAAAGAAAGCAAGTGCCAGATAAAAGGCCACACACCAAGCACCAGAAACTGTGTTGATGGAGTCTGTTAAAAATACTACATCCTACATAGCATCTGTGATCTGTTGAGAGAGGCAGCCTGTCTTCATACCTGAGCATCCTGCTTGTCCCTGCTGGGTGTGCAGGAGGGCAAGCTCCTGACCACTGTTCACCAGAGCCATTTTTCAGGCCTGGGTTTTCAGGGAGCAACGTCAAGGGATAAGGTAATGTCTCCTGGACATTACATCCTCCCACCCCTGAGTTCTTCAGCTGGGCTGCAAATTCACTGCGCCTGCAGAGCATAGTCGAGTGATAGTTTCTCTCAATATATTTATTGTAATGTATACAACGGATTGAGTCCCCTTGCCCTTTACTACTATGTAAAAGAAGTTCTGGCATCTTTGTTTGCTATGGGCACAGTTATGTCTAGATTTCAGGGGCCATCCCCTAACACCACTGGGAGTGAATCCCAAGTGTCCTTGCAAACCCTGAATCCTAAATCATCAACCAGTTTCCCCTTGTTAGCCTTCTCCCATTGTGATAAGCAGAATGGCTATCCAGACACGTGCTTGCCCAATCTTTGAAACTTGTGAACATGTTACCTTATGTGGAAAAAGGTCTTTGTCCTGGTGATTAATTTTTCCAAGTCTGTGATGGGGGAAATTATCCAGGTGGTCCCAATGTTATCACAGGGTCCTCCAAGACAGAGGCGGGAGGGTCAAATTCAGATTAGGAGACATTGGTCGGAACTAGGAAAGAACTGAGAGCCTGAGCAAGCAGGCAGTCTCTAGAAGCTGGACAGGTAAGTAAATGAATCCTCCAGGAGGAGCACAGCCCTGCGGAGCCATTTTAGACCTCTGGCCTAGTAAGGTGAAAAGTTTATTTTATTTTAAAGCACTGTATCTGTGCTATTTGTTAGGGCAGCAACAATGAACCAACAAGGCTCTTTAGCCTTCTTCTCCCTGCCCCCACCCTTAGCCCAATTACCTCAAGTCCTAACTCCCCAAACACCTAGACATCCTTGCATTTCCTGGTTCCCATCAGTACATTGTCAGCCAGATCAGAATTCCTACTCCAAGGCTTGAACTTCTCCATGTTGCTATACCGAGACCTGAAGGCAAGGAGGAGAGGTGAGAGGGGTGCTTGAGAGAAACAAGCACATCTCACCAGACAAGGCTTCAAGGGAGGTCATTGCACAGTGTCCACACAAGGGGTAAGAGCTACTTCTGCCATCTGGAAGACCTCAAACGTATTTGGCAGAGTAGGGATTATTTTTGGGTTTACTTACTCAAATAATCCAATCCTAAATCTTAGGGTTCCATTTTCCATGGAAAGTTTCAAATGGAGCCTCTTTCGTGGCTAGGCCCCTATTACAACATGATCCTAACCTATTTTGTAGCACAGGAGCTAAGAGCACACGTTCAACTAGTCATAGGGGCTCTCTACCTTTCCAAGAGGTCTTCAATTATCAATTACCTGCTCTGAACTTCTGTATCCAAGATATTTTCAGGATATATTTTTCCATGCCTCATCTTTAGGCTATAATCCCTACCACTTATAATTAAATTGAAGCTATACCACTGTCAAACAAAATGATACTATATTACAAGTGAAGGTCAAACATGAACTGAGTTCTACAGACTACCAGTATCCCAAGGCACACTTATTTTCACAGGGCTGAATGGCAAATATTGATCAAGTATCTGACCACTCGAGCTTATCCGAGAAAGGCAAATCAGAGGCCAGTAAGGGAGTTTTTGCTCCTCCATGCCTTCCTCAGCCACTCCACTGAGTCATTTGACTTAGGTTAGGTCTTTAGTTTTTGCAGAATGAAAGTTTTCCATTTAGATTGTCCCAAGTTTCTGTTTTCCGTTCGAAATGCGTGCTATAATCATTCTTCTGGTTATTAGCAACTAAGAAGGCTAAGGTGTTGTAAGTTTGAGGTTATGGCAACAGAGGTATTTTTTTCTTAGAATCTTCCTTATTATCCATCAGTATTGGATAGTATTCTTCAATGTCAACACAGGAAGAGTGACTTCTAGATAAAATTTAATTGCAAGGTAGGCACTGAAGCCAGAATGCTTTCTTGGCAAAGAGAGTTTGATGACTGGGACATACAGGAGTGTTTCAACATTAAAGGTGACTAAGTCAACTGGATGGGTTGCCAGTTGCTCACAATGACACATTCCTAAAAATTGCTGAAAAGCTTCCCTACCCTACAGATATTTACTTCCATCTATAGAGAACTTTCATAATGTACTGATTTTATGACACTTTATTGCCATATTCTAGGGAAAAAATGTGATAATCTGTAACATGTACAATACAAATGACCCTCACTTAGATGTGGGGTCTTCCACAGGGCACAGCTCCAAAACTCTGCATGAATATCCTAGATTCCACATCCTTACACAGCAGTAATTCTTGGTCATATATGTTCTCTTGTAAAAGCCTGCTCTTACATTGGTCTTTTGGGTTATGATTTCACTGACAGAAGATCAAGTTGATTAGTAGTAGGATTTAATCTGAAAGCTTACATAGTTTTCAGCTATTGAAATGTAAGGGAAGAACCCAAAAATCCGTAAAACCCCTCTTCTTTATACAAAGTCAATTTCTGGCATATTCACAGTAGGTAATTGATGAATCACTAATAAGAATTGGAGAATCTTAATGGTGAACCATTGAGATTGCTGCCAAGTATTTTCTTTCTAACCATGTAAAAATTCCAACTTAGACTGGAATAAGTTCTATCACAGTAGATTTAACCCTTTCAGACCACGGGATCCTAAAATTTCTATCCAAGGGAATACATGAGGTTCATGTAAGTACATGACAGTATTTTAATCTAAGCATTTATGAAGAATCTCATTCATCCGTATTGAAAGATAATATTTATTCGTTACTCCAATATCATTTTCAATGTTATTAAATTTTAGCTTCTTTTTATCACCATAAAAACGATTCTAAATTTCTTTATTTTCATCCGATGGGTTCTTGACCCTTTACACTGTACCCATCAGTAAGCATTATGAATATTCTCCAGATTAGATGAACAGACTTTTGACTTGATTTCTACATGACCATTTAAATACTCTGCCTCCAATATCTATCAAACAAACACAAAGTAACAAACATGCAGCATTTCATTTATGAAAAATACACAAAATCATCTAAAAAAAAATCCAAAGGAAGCAATAAATACCCTAAGCCCAAAAACTTTATCCACACAAAAGAAATACTGACTGTTAGTACATATTATGACATCTCAGTCACACAATCTTCTAGTCATGTTTTAAACCATTTTATACTCAGTAATATTCAGAGTATTGGTTATTGACATTATCCCCCAACCCTGGCTGAAACCCTCCCTCCCCTCGGCTTTTGTGATATACCATCCTAATTTTGCCCAATAACTCAGTTGACGATTGTTCTATCCACTCCTAATGCTCATCATTCTCTACTTGACCATAAAGCGCTGTGATTGCTCAGGTTTCTTCCCTGCCTCTGCCCCCACTCTACTGTACTCACTCTAGAAAATATAATTATTCTTAGTGATTTACAAAAAATTTACAAATTGTTTTTTCTCTAAGTCCAAACCAATATATTTGTCTGCATACATAATTTAATTGTATCTAACCAGATTAAATTACTAATTATATTAACTCCAAGCACTACTGAAAAATACATTCCCAATCCTTCTGATATTGAGCTTTCCAGGAAACTTTGGTCTCACGCTTTTCAGTGTCACAAAAGCAACTCTAACCATGTTCAAAGCCAAAATAATGATCTCCTGTTGTCATCCACGGGTTGCCTAATTGTCATAGTGACACCTCCACCTAGGGAAAAAGTATTTTTTAGCATGAACCAGAATCCTTTGGACTGCACATAAAAGCACTACGTCCTTCATGTGCTTATCAAATACATGAACAAATCCTGTCAATTTTACTCTCAAAATAGTTTTGTAAGAGAACTTCATAGTTACTACAAAAGTCTAAGCTATTACTATCTTTTGCCTAAACTGCTGTAAAAAGATCCTAAGCAGTTTCCTAACCTTCAGTAATGCCAATTTACAATTTTTACTCCAACTATCCAGGACAAAACAGTTAAATAAACTGCTTTAACTATGATGGTCTCCTTTAAAAAATCAAGTAAATTTCTTAACTTTCTGTATTGACCCTTTGCCTTGACAGAGCAATATTCAAAGCACAGAAAGATGTATTAGTTATTATACAGATTTCATCTTTGCTTACAATAGTAAAGTCAAGGGCAATTCTATCATCCCTGACAACTGTAAAGAGTGAGCTTTTAACTGACCTGAAATTCTTTCCAGGGCTTAAACAGCATCACTGATCACTGATGTTAAGTCAGGGACAAACTTCAAATTTAAACAAACACTTCTAGATAACACATAATTCAAAAGGAATTTTTTTTAAGATTTTCTTTATTTGAGAGAGAGAGAGAGTGCGCACATGCACAAAAGAGAGCACAAGTGGGGTGAGGGGCAGAAGGGAGAGTAGACTCTCCACTGAGCAGGGAGCCTGATGCAGGACTGGGTCCTGGGACTCTGGGATCATGACCTGAGCCAAAGGCAGATGCTTAACTGACTGAGCCACCAGGCTACCCTCAAAAGGAATTTAGAGGATATTTTGAATTGAATAAAATTTAAACCATAGTATCTCAAACTTTGTAATATGCACATAAAGCAGCTCTTAGAGGGAAATTTATAGCATTGTATGCTTATATTATCAAAGAAGAAGGTTCAAGATAATAATCTTTTATGACCTCAGACATTAAAAAAAATTCACATCAAGCCAAATTACATGGTAAAAATAAGATGGAAATATAATGTGATTGAAATAAAAAAAAACATGGCAGAAGAAATGGGTAGGAAATATCAGAAAGGGAGACAGAACACAAAGACTCCTAACTCTGGGAAATGAACTAGGGGTGGTGGAAGGGGAGGAGGGCGGGGGGTGGGGGTGAATGGGTGATGGGCACTGAGGGGGGCACTTGACAGGATGAGCACTGGGTGTTATTCTGTATGTTGGCAAATTGAACACCAATAAAAAATAAATTTATTATTAAAAAAAAAAAACAAACAGGGCAGCCCCGGGAGCACAGCAGTTTAGCACCACCTGCAGCCTAGGGCGTGATCCTGGAGACCCTGGATCGAGTCCCACGTCAGGCTCCCTGCATGGTGCCTGCTTCTCCCTCTGCCTGTGTCTCTGCCTCTCTCTCTCTCTCTCTCTCTCTCTCTCTGTGTGTGTCTCAATAAATAAATAAATAAATAAATAAATAAATAAATAATCAATCTTTAAAAAAATGAAATAAAAGAATAATGAAAGTTATCAATGAAACCAAAGGGAAGTTACTTGAAATGATTAATACTACTGATAAATCTCTAGCTACCAAGAGGGGGAAAAAAAGACAAATTATCCGCATCAGGAATAGAAGATCATTAGAGACCATAATCATATTAAAAAGGTAAGGGAATATCATTAAGCTTATGCCTATAAATTAGACAATTTAGCTGAAGTAGAGAAAAATAACTGAATGATAGAAAGGATCAAAGCTCTCTCAAAGAAAAATATATAAACCTTCAAGCTCTATGTCTATTCAAGACATTGCATGCATACACATTTTACAAAAGAAAAAAATCCAGGCCTAGATGACATATCTGTTGAATAAACAATTAGGGACAAGATAATACCAATTATACTCAAACTTATTCAGCAAAACAGAAGATGAAGGGCTATCTCATGAAGACAGTATTACCTTGCTACTTAAAGAATACACAGACAGCAGACGATTTACAGGCCATCTCTCTCTGAAATAGAGATGTAAAACCTTAAGTATTAATTGATTATTAACAGAGACATATAGAACAATACTTAAAATGATCAAAAGGTCAATCTACAAAGAATATACAGGAATCAAATATGTGTACAAACAAATACAAAACTACGAAGCAAAAACAGAAAAACAGATAAACCCACAAATAATTTTGGAGACACCAACTCCCCTATCTCAGTGATAGAACAAGTAGAAAATCATGAAGGATGTAAAAGTACTCAACAAGACCATCAGCCAATTGACATTTGTAGAACACTACCCAACAAGAGAACACATTTTTTCGTCAAGTACCCATGAAACATTTACCAACAGAGAACAATTCTGAGTCACAAAATAAACCTAACCATACTTAAAATAGTTGAAATAATATAGATTGTGTTCTCTGACCACACTGGAATCAGATTAGAAATCAATAACAAAAAGAAAATCTCAACACTTGGAAACTAAGACACACAGTTTTAAATAATCCATGGGACAAAGAATAAATTAATCCTTTGAATAAATCTCAATTCTTTGAAAATTAAGAAAAAATATGGTCACTAAATGAAAATGAAAACATTAAAATGTTGATATTTTAGTTGATATGGTAGGTAGCAGCTAAAGCAGTGCTAAGAGCAAACTTAATAGCACTAAACACTTATATTAGAAAGGAATAAATGTATCAAATCAAATAATCCAATTTGCCACAAGAAACCAGGAAAAGAAAAATCCAAAACAAATAGAAGAAAATATTTATAAAACTCAGAAATCAATAAAATTGCAAGGCAGAAATATTGAGAAAACCAATGTAAGGAAAAGCCTGAATACAGTGGTGGTTACACAGATCTACACATGTAATAAAATGACACAGAACTACACGCACACTTTATACCCACGTCAACATCCTGGTTTAATTTTATAACAATTACTTTAAGCAATAAAGGAAATTGGGCAAAGCATACACAGAACCTCTCTGTAACATCTTCAACTTCCTGTGCATCTTTAATTATTTCAAGATAATAATTTAAAAATTTCTTAGAAAATGGGCAAGACACTTCAACAAAGCAGAAATGTGGATGACAATTAAGCACGTGAAATGTCGAACATCTTTAGGCACTAGGGAAATAGCAAATTAAAACCACCATGATATGCTTCTACATAACTTTTATAACAGCCAAATATGTAGATACATACATAGATACACACGCACCTGCATATACACACATCTACATGCGTGCACACACACACACACACACACCCCAACAGTAATGGGCTCTCTAAAAGATGCAGAGCAATTGTAACTCCTACATCAGTGGTGCAAATACAAAATGGTACAGCCACTTTGGAAAAGAGTTTGACAGTTTCTGATAATGTTAATCATTCATGTATGCTAAAACTCAACAACCATACTAAGGATTTACTCAAGTCAAATGAAAATCTAAGTTCATGTAAAGACATGTACATGAATGTTTACAATATTCTTATAAATAATCAGGAAAACTGGAAACCACCCAAATATCCTTTAACTGGTGAATGGATAAACACACCATCAACCACCAGAGCAATGGAATGCTAGTTAGCAATAAAGAAGGAATGAATTAGTGTAGATTTACACAACATGAATAAGTCTCATATTAAGCTAACTGAAAGAGTTCAAAATGCTATACGCTGTCTGATTCCATTTGTAGGATACTTGAGGGGAGATAGAACTATAGATAAAACAGTCACCGTAGAAGTAGGGAATGCATAAGGAATGGCAACAAAGCAAGACAAGGAGATTCTGTATTTTATTTTGTGAGTATGCCAGGTCTTTATGTCAAATATGTTGGTATTTGTCAAATGTGTATGTAAAATACATTGGTTTATGTCAAGAACATTGGTATTAAAGGTTTTTATATCAAAACTCAGAATTATGCACCAGAAAAGGTAAATTTTACTGTGACTTACAGCTCGATATTAAATAGGAACAATTACAACAAAAAAAGAACAGCTGACAAGAAACAAATTCAGGTAACAGATGTAAGTTTAAATATACCTTTCATCCCCAAAACACATACTTAACCTGATCATTTAAAAGATTCTCAGATTAGGGAATCCCTGGGTAACTCAACAGTTTGGCGCCTGCCTTTGGCCTAGGGCATGATCCTGGAGTCCCGGGATCAAATCCCACGTCGGGCTCCCTGCATGGAGCCTGCTTCTCCCTCTGCCTGTGTCTCTGCCTCTCTCGCTCGTGCGCACTCACTCTCTCTCTCTCTTTCTCTCTCTGTGTCTCATGAATAAATAAAATCTTTAAAAAAAGATTAAAAAAAAACAAAAGATGCTCAAATTAGATCAAATTATAAAGTCAGCTCTATATTCTTTCTTAGAAATGCATCTAAAAGATAATGGTCCAGAAAGTTCAAGAGAAAAGGGTAGAAATAATACAAATACCAAAAAAAAAAATCATTTAATACTAGCACAGTGAGTAAATTTTAATGCAAAAATTGAACGAGAAAGAAACAAATCAAGAGAATAAACTGAGGGTTATCTGAGGGGAGGGAGAGGATGGGTGAAAGAGGTGATGGGGATGAAGGATTTATGATGAGTACCAGGTGATATATGGAAGCACTGAATCACTACATTATACACCTGAAGCTAATATTATGCTGTATGCTGACTGGAATTTAAATAAAAACTTGAAAAAAGAACTTAAAACTGAAAACAGAATGAGAAAATCCCTTTCACGAGGGACTTTTAAGTAATCTAAAATAAAAGTCTGTTAATAATATACAATGTTAACATTTATTACATCTGATTATATTGGCGTATGGTAGTCCTCTATGTGTTAAACTTGGGGGCCGTTAGTCTCCTGAGGGCCTAACGTCAGGGTAACCTACATAAGCAAACCAAAATCTAAGCCTGTAAATACCTCAAGGTTATGAAATCAAAATGCTAGGAACAGTTGACCATAAACAGCCAAGTATGCTTTAAGCTACAGCCAATCTATTTATTTATTTATTTATTTATTTATTTATTTATTTATTTATTTATTTATTTTTGGCTTCTGCCCTTTATTTACACAAGTCTTTCCCCAGAGCACTCCTAACAACTTCTAGTTTCGTTTTTTGTTTTGTTTTGCTTTGTTTTTTGGCTTTCTCCTTTATTAAACATTAAAGCACAAATGGATGGTCCCTGCAGGGAGGACTACAGGACAGCAGGGCAGGAGGAGGGGACACTCGGGGAGGGTCACACAGCAGAGACCCATCTTCACAGAAAGGGCTCAATATTGATTTCCCAGGAGGAGCAGGGCATGGTCAGCTCAAATCTGGTGATGACGTCAGGATGAAGGACCCCCATGCTTCCCGATGCTCTGACCCCTGGCCAAGATCTCCGCACATCTCCCAATTCAAATAGGTTTTTTCCTGAAAATAAACTCTTAAATTTTTAATATGCCTCAATTTATCTTCTAACCATTCTGGTATCGGAAGGAAACCAGAGCTGTCCCCAACAACCCCCAGGAGAAACGAAGCAACCAGGCCTAAGAACGTGTTAAGCCCCTTGAGCTTGCTGCTGTTTCTCACTACCTCTGGAGGTGGTGGGTAAATCCTCCTGGGATCCTAGCTCTGCACTGTTTCCATTATGACCTTAAGAACCACGCCCCATCCCCTACTGTGTACAGAAACTGAGCAGGTCAGGGGTTAGACTCGGTCCAACCTAAGCTGGACTGGGTCTAGCATGAGCCCTCTGGTGAATGAAATTTTAAGCCTGTACAAGCAGCTTAACCAACCAAAGATCACCTTGAATCATAGTGGCCGCAGTGGAGAACTTTTAACCTAGAAAAAGTTACCCATTGATGAGGTGTCCTAGAGACAAAGTAGCCTCACAGCCAAGCTCACCATAAAGGATGGAGAGAAAATTGTCTGTCATCCTCTACAGTTTCTGGTGACCTGGATAGGACCTGCTTGGACACCCTCACTTCACTCCAGAGCCTGCAGACAGGATCCTGGGAAAACCACCAGTAGCCAGCAAAGGGTGAAAATTCTCCAAGTCAGCTCTCCCAGATCTATGGTGCCCAGCCAAGAGAGGAAGGTAAAATTTCATTCATACCTTCCTTTCCAAATGAAAATTGGCAGGGGGGAAAAAAACCCTGGTTACCAACCCTTTCTCTCTCAGGGATAGTTATTGCTTTCTTGTTTTGTGTCTGGGACTCAGCTGGGCAACCATGAGGTTGGGGGCTCCAAACATATGGCCAGCCAGATACATAGGCTGTATTCTGTTCGATTTAGTAGGGTCCTACTATGCCATCTCTTTTTCTTTTGGTTATCTTTGGAAGTGGCTTTGGATCCCGGCAGTAACTTATGCACTCTCTGCAGAGACAACTCATATGTCAAGAGGGTTGCTCAATACTGCCAAGAAATATTTACTATTTGTCCCAGCTGAAACAAGATTTTGAAAGGATTTTTTTTAAGTAGCTCTTTTAGAGTATGCAGTTACTTAGGCTTTAACACAACGCCTCAAGACCAGCAAAGGAGTGGCTCATGGCCAACTATGGGGAAAATTAGAGACCTGTCCTGGCAGCCCTCCAAAACAAAGCCACAAGAAGCCAATTCAAACCAGACAGGTCCAAAACTAGGCTGGAAACTCTGACCAAGAAAGGAAAGCCTTGAAACCCTGCTCCCAAGAAGTGCCCTCCCCAAGTAACAAGTATTCCACCCCCTAGTTAACAACTATCAATGAAAGAGACCCAAACTCTGGAGAACAGCTCTCCCTTGAGCTCCCCTGCTCTCACATCTCAAGAGGACTCAATTTAATAAACTTTTCCACTTGCACTGCTAAACCATTGTATCCGCCAGTCCTTGAATTGTTTCTTGTGACAAGACCAAGAGCCTCCAGGAACATCCCAGGGACAGGCTGGGCAGAGGTCCAGGGATCTCCCCAGCCTACCTGGCAAGAGCTCTAAGGTGAAGTTGGCCAAATTGGAAGCTGCTGTTGAGAGCCTGGGAGAAACTTTATTTTAAGCCTCTTCCCATAAGCTAAAATGAAACTGTGTACTCAGAGATAAATAAAAACATTCTGCAAAGCCATTGCAGAAAGACTTGCTAAAATATTCCAAAGAGACAGAGCTCTAAATTGAGGACACAGGAATCTTTGATTTCCACCTTAGTTGAAGATTTTCTCCCTGGTATAAAGAACTAAACAGAGAATAATGCAGTTGGATGCCTAGGACAGGGTCTAGTTATCATTCAGGTTGCAACCTAATTTTCTGAGAAATTAACAACTGTATTTTACAAATGCAGTCTTCACAAGAACACAAATGTGGTTCTAGAAACAATCCAAGCCTATTTATCTTTTTTATCAATCTCCAAACTTCCCCTATTCATCTTGCACATATTAGAAAAGATCTGGTTTGAGAGAACAAAAGACCTTCCTGGAGAAACATTCTTTCTGTCTCTGAGATGTCAATGTCCTACCTGGTCTCCTCCAGGAACCCAGAGGAATCTCTTGAAATGCAAGCATCAGAGAGGTAATTCTTATTGGAACAACATAAGAAAGAGAGAGAGAAACTAGTATTTGTAAATTAGCTGACTAAAAAAAAAAAAAAAATCATAAAAAAGTCTTCCCACAACTAACAGTAGAGCTTTAGCCAACCTAGTAGGTAAACAAATTTCTATCTGCCAGAAACACAAACTCAGCTGCTCTTTTACAAACTATGGAGCTTTGCATTATTGTAGCTATCTCATGGCTAAATTCTTAAAAGCAGCCTGGACGTTGGTTTATGTCTGTGCATGTACATTACATATATGTGATACTTTCTACATCCAAATGATGCTGCCAAAATTAATTTATAAAGAATTCTATTTAATTGACTCAAAGACAAATAAGCACTATATTGATTATGTATACTCTCAGAAATATAAAAACTAATCCAAATGTTTTTCGGTCCATGTGATCTAATCTTCAGTAAATAAAACCTCATTAAGTTCAGGGTTTTTGTTTTGTTTTTTCAAGAGGGAGGGAAGGGGTACAGAATCTTAAACAGGCTCCACACCCAATGCAAGGCTTAATCTCATAACCCTGATATCATGACCTGAGCCAAAATCAGATGCTTAACCCACTGAGCCACCCAGGTATCCCTAATTTGGTTGGTTTAATTAAACCAGGCATGCTTTTAAAGTTAGCAGCAGTAAATATAATACTTTTATTCTACCTAGGTTTACTGAATATTAAGTAAACATATGTTATGACTGTTACAGAATCTGTCTGCAAAGAAAAAATAACATATGATGGTTAATGTTTTAATGTCTCATGAAATTTTCAGGAGTAATCCAAACTGTTGGAATAAATACATTCAACAGATGTAAGATTAAGGTTTCAAATCAGCTTTTCAACAGTATTATACTATATGGTACGTCTACATAAAAATAGTTTCCAAAATCTCTTTGGTGCTTGAAATCTTCAAGTTATGTTAAATTAAATGGATATTTGTTGAATAAATCATTTCCAAATAAGATAAAATATTGAAACAATTACAGAGCTTAGGTTTATCTACTCCTGGCTTGCCTTTAAGAGAACTGACAATATTTGGGCCTAATAGTAAACATGTTTTTAAAAAACTTACCAGGAATAACAGAATAACATATTTCTAGAAATTATAAAATTATTTATGAATTTTCCAGTTCACTCAATGCTAGTGTAACAGAGTCCACATCTGCTTGCTTCTCCAAAGACTTTATTCCTCATGAAAACTAAGGGTTAAGAATTCTAATCAATATATGCAATTAAAACTACTTAGAAACAATAACGGTGAAAGAAAACTGTTTAAGAAAAGCAGGAATGCACAATGACTGGAAAAAGAAAAAAACAGGACAAAACAGGAATGGATGTTAAAAATTGTGGAAATCTTCACAGAATTGTATGTGGTGAAGTTGACTAAAAATGGAATTGATTCATTTAACTTTTTAAAGAATAAATTGTTTTTATTTTTAAGATTTTATTTATTTATTCATGAGAGACACTGAGAGAGAGAGGCAGAGACACAGGCAGAGGGAAAAGTAGGCTCCATGTAGGGATCCCGACGTGGGACTTGATCCTGGGACTCCAGGATCATGCCCTGAGCCGAAGGGAGGCACTCAATGGCTCAGCTACCCAGGTGTTCCAAGAATGAGTTTTAATAACAAAACTACACTGGTGCAAAATTAGAATTTGGTTTTTTGTTAGAAGGACAAAGTTTGGGGCATCCGGGTGGCTCAGTTGGTTGGGGGTCTGCCTTAGGCTCAGGTCATGATCTCAGGTTCCTTGGATTGAGACCCACATCTGGTTTCCTATTCAGTGGGGAGTCTGCTTCTCCCTGTATGTGCACTGTCTCACACCAGCAAGCACCCAGAACCAAGTGTTACACCATGCTGGTTCATTCTGTGAGATTCTTCATTCCCATTCTGCCCCCCTCTTTTATCTCATTTATGTTTTGGTGGTCAATGTTGGAGCCTTCTACCAGTATTTCTGGTGTATAAAAATTTGGGACTGAGCATCTTCTAACATATAGAACTTAATATACTCAGAACCAAGAGGATCACCCTCTAGGACCCCTCAGGGTAGACTACATTCTCCCTCAAATACAACCTTCATCACCACCACCATCTCCCAGTTCTGCCCCCCTTTTTTAATTTTTTTTCTTTACTTTTGCTTTTTTCTCTTATCCTTTTTTTTTCTTCTTCTTTGGGATTCTTGGATTTTTATGTTTTACTATTTTGTTTTAAAATTTATTTTTCACTTTCCTGGTCCTTTTGTTTTATTTTGTTCTGATCTTTGTTTTCAATTTCTGGTCTCTGACTTCAGCAGAATCATCTAGGGTGGAATTTACTTATGTTGTGGTTGATATTCTTGACTCAGCCCACTCATACAGCCACTCTGCAATAAGCAAAATGACAAAAAATAACTCATCACAAAATAAAGAATCAGAAACAGTACTCTCTGCCACAGAGTTACAGAATTTGGATTACTATTCGATGACAGAAAGCCAATTCAGAAGCACAATTATAAAACTACTGGTGGCTCTGCTAAAAAGCATAAAGGAATCAAGAGAGTTCATGACTGCAGAATTTAGATCTAATCAGGCTGAAGTTAAAAGTCAATTGAATGAGATGGAATCCAAACTGGAGGTCCTAACGACAAGGGTTGATGAGGTAGAAGAAAGAGTGAACGACATAGAAGACAAGTTGATGACAAGGAAGGGAGCTGAGGAAAAAGGGGAAAAAAATTAAAAGACCATGAGGAGAGGTTAAGGGCAACAAATAATAGCCTAAGAAGGAAAAATCTATGTTTAATTGGGGTTCTCCGGAGGGAGAGAAAGCATATTTGAACAAATCATAGCTGAGAACTTCCCTAACTTGGGGAGAGAAACAGGCATTCAGATCCAGGAGATAGAGAGGTTCCCCAACCCCCAAAGCAATAAAAACCATTCAACACCTCGACATTTAATAGTGAAACTTGCAAATTCCAAAGATAAAGACAAAATCCTTAAAGCAGCAAGATACAAGAGATCCCTAACTTATAAGGGGAGAAATATTAGATTAACAGCAGACCTCTCCACAGACACCTGGCAGGCCAGAAAGGGCTGGCAGGATATATTCAGGACACTAAATGAGAAGAACATGCAGCCAAGAATACTTTATCCAGTAAGGCTCTCATTCAGAATAGGAGAGATAAAGAGCTTCCAAGATAGGCAGGAAATTAAAATATGTGGCCTCCAAAAGCTCTGCAAGAAGATTAAGGGGGACCCTGTAGACGAAAGAGGAACCCCAAAGAAATAATCCACAAAAAAAGGACTGAATAGGTATTATCATGACACTAAATTCATATATTTCAATAGTAACTCTGAATGTGAATGGGCCAAATGGTCCCATCAAAAGACGTAGGGTTGAGGACTGGATAAACAAGCAAGACCCATCTATTTGCTGTCTACAGGAGACTCATTTTAGACCTAAGGACACCTACAGCCTGAAAATGAAAGATTGGAGAACCATTTACCATTCAAATGGTCCTCAAAAGAAAGCTGGGGTAGCAATCCTCATATCAGATAAATTAAAGTTTATGCCAAAAACTGTAGTAAGAGATAAAGAGGGATACTCTATCATACCTAAAGGGTCTATCCAACAAGAAGACCTAACAATCATGAATTATTATGCCCCTAATGTGGGAGCTGCCAAGTATATCAATTAATAACCAAAGTAAAGACATAGATAATAATACATTAATAGTAGGAGACTTCAACATAGCACTTTCTGCATATGACAATCTTCAAAGCACAACATCACCAAAGAAACAAGAGCTTTAAATGATACACTGGACCAGATGGATTTCACAGATATATACAGAATTTTTTATCTGAACGCAACTGAATACACATTCTTCTCAAGTGCATGTGGAACTTTCTCCAGAATAGACCACATACTGGGTCACAAATCAGGTCTTAACCCATACCAAAAGACTGGAATTGTCCCCTGCATATTTTCAGACTCTAGTGCTTTGAAACTGGAACTCTATCACAAGAAGAAATTTGGAAGAAATGCAAACACGTGGAGGTTAAAGAGCGTCCTGCTAAAAGATGAAAAGGTCAACCAGGAAATTAGAGAAGAATTAAAAAGATTCATGGAAACTAATGAAAATAAAGATGCAACCATTCAAAAGCTTTGGGATACAGCAAAAGTAGTCCTAAGAGGGAAATACATCACAATACAAGCATCCTTCAAAAAATTGGAAAAAAACTCAAATACACAAGCTAATCTCACACCTAAAGGAACTGGACAAAGAACAGCAAATAAAACCTACACCAACCAGAAGAGAGTTAATAAAGATTCGAGCAGAACTCAATGAAATAGAGGTCAGAAGAAATGTAGAACAGATCAACAAAACCAGGAGTTGGTTCTTTGAAAGAATTAATAAGATAGATAAACGATGAGCCAGCCTTATTAAAAACAAAAGAGAAAAGATTCAAATTAAAAAAATCATGAATAAAAGTGGAGAGATCACAACCAATACCAAGGAAATACAAACGATTTTAGAAACATATTATGAGCAGCTATACGCCAGTTAATTAGGCAATCTAGAAGAAATGGACACATTTCTGGAAAACCACAAACTACCAAAACTGGAACAGGAAGACATAGTAAACATAAACAGGCCAATAACCAGGGAAGACATTGAAGCAGTCATCACAAACCTCTCAAAACACAAAAGTCCAGGGCCAGATGGCTTCCCAGGGAAATTCTATCAAACGTTTAAGAAGAAACAATACTTATTCTACTAAAGCTGTTCTGAAAGAAAGAGATGGAATACTTCAAACTCATTCTATGAGGCCAGCATCACCATAATTCCAAAACCAGACAAAGACTCCACCAAAAAGGAGAATTATAGACCAATATCCCTGATGAACACAGATGCACAAATTCTCAACAAGACACTAGCCAATAGGATCCAGCAATACATTAAGAAGATTATTCACCATGACCAAGTAGGATTTATCCCTGGAATGCAAGGCTGGTTCAACACTCATAAGACAATCAATGTGATAGATCATATCAACAAGAGAAAAAACAAGAACCATATGATCCTCTCAATAGATGCAGAGAAAGCATTTGACAAAATACAGCATCCATTCCTGATCAAAACTCTTTAGAGCATAGGGATAGAGGGAACCTTCCTCATCATCTTTAAAGCCATCTACAAAAAGCCCACAGCAAATATAATTCTCAATGGGGAAGCACTGGGAGCCTTTCCCCTAAGATCAGGAACACGACAGGGATGTCCGCTCTCACCACTGCTATTCAACATAGTCTGGAAGTCCTAGCCTCAGCAATCAGGCAACAAAAAGACATTAAAGGCATTCGAATTGGCAAAGAAGAAGTCAAACTCTCCCTCTTCGCAGATGACATGATATTCTACATAGAAAACCCAAAAGCCTCCACCCCAAGATTGCTAGAACTCAAACAGCAATTCGGCAGTGTGGCAGGATACAAAATCAATGCCCAGGGCAGCCCGGATGGCTCAGCGGTTTAGCGCCACCTTCAGTCTGGTCGTGATCCTGGAGACCCTGGATCGAATCCCATGTCGGGCTTCCTGCATGGAGCCTGCTTCTCCCTCTGCCTGTGTCTCTGCCTCTCTGTGTGTGTGTGTGTGTGTGACTATCATAAATAATTTTAAAAAAAGATTTTATTTATTTATTCATGAGAGACACACAGGAGAGAGGACTCGATCCCGGGTCTCCAGGAACCCGCCCTGAGCCAAAGGCAGGCGCCAAACCACTGTGCCACCCAGGGATCCCCAAATAAATAAAATCTTAAAAAAAAATCAATGCCCCCAAATCAGTGGCATTTCTATACACTAACAATGAAACTGAAGAAAGAGAAATTAAGGAGTCAATCCCATTTACAATTGCACCCCAAAGCATAAGACACCTATGAATAAACCTAACCAAAGAGGTGAAGGATCTATACCCTAAAAACTATAGAACACTTCTGAAAGAAATTGAGGAAGTCACAAAGAGATGGAAAAATATTCCATGCTCATGGATTGGAAGGATTAACATTGTCAAAATGTCTATGCTACCCAGGGCAATTTACACTTTCAATTCAATCCCTATCAAAATACCATGGACTTTCTACAGAGAGTTGGGACAAATCATCTTAAGATTTGTGGGGAATCAGAAAAGACCCCTAATAGCTAGGAGAATATTGAAAAAGAAGACCATATCTGGGGGCATCACAGTGCCAGATTTCAAGTTGTCCTACAAAGCTGTGATTCAAGACAGTGTGGTACTGGCACAAAAACAGACACATAGATCAATGGAACAGAATAGAAAGAAAACCCAAAATGGGCCCTCAACTCTATGATCAACTAATATTCAACATGCAGGAAATACTATCCACTGGAAAAAGGACTGTCTCTTCAATAGTAAATGGTACTGGGAAAATTGGACAGCCACATGCAGAAGAATGAAACTAGACCATTCTCTTACACGAGACACAAAGATAAACTCAAAATGGATGACAGATCTAAATGTGAGACAAGAATCCATCAGAATCCTAGAAGAGAACACAGGCAGCACCCTTTTTGAACTTATCTCTTGTAAGATACATGTATAAAGGGAAACACAAACAAAAATGAACTATTGGGACTTCATCCAGATAAAAAGCTTCTGCACAGCAAAAGAAAGAATCAACCAAACTAAAAGACACCCTACGGAATGGGAGAAGATATTTGCAAATGACCAGATAAAGGGTAGTACCCAAGATCTATAAAGAACTTATTAAACGCAACAGCAAAGAAACAAACAATCCAATCATGAAATGGGCCAAAGACATGAACAGAAATTTCACCAAAGAAGACATAGACATGGCCAACATGCACATGAGAAAATGCTCTACATCACGTGCCATCAGGGAAATACAAATCAAAACCACAATGAGATACCACCTCACACCAGTGAGAATGGGGAAAATTAACAAGACAGGAAACAACAAATGTTGGAGAGGATGTGAAGTACGGGGAACCCTCTTGCACTGTTGGTGGGAATGTGAACTGGCACAGGCACCCCGGAAAACTGTGTGGAGGTCCCTCAAAGAGTTAAAAACAGAACTGCCATATGACCCAGAAATTGCACTGCTGGGGATTTACCCCAAAGATACAGATGCAATGAAACTCCGGGACACCTGCACCCCGATGTTTATAGCAGCAATGTCCACAATAGCCAAACTGTGGAAGGAGCCTCGGTGCCCATCGAAAGATGAATGGATAAAGAAGATGTGGTTTATGTATACAATGGAATATTACTCAGCCATTAGAAATGACAAATACCCACCGTTTGCTTCAATGTGGATGGAACTGGAGGGTATTATGCTGAGGGAAGTAAGTCAATTGGAGAAGGACAAACATTATATGGTCTCATTCATTCGGGGAATATAAAAAATAGTGAAATAGATTAAAGGGGAAAGGAGAGAAAATGAGTCAGAATTATCAGTGAGGGAGACAGAACATGAGAGACTCCTAATTCTGGGAAATGAACAAGGGGCAGTGGAAGGGGAGGTAGGCGGGGGGGATGGGGTGACTGGGTGACGGGCACTGAGGAGGGCACTTGATGGGATGAGCACTGCGTGTTATACTATATGTTGGCAAATCAAACTCCAATAAAAACAGATACAAAAAAAAGATGTCTACAAAACAAATAGAGGCACAGAATGTGTTTTGAAATATTTTAAGGGTATAAGGTACAAGGGAATATTCTCTGTAAAGATGTCATGGAGACAGAAATGTTCTTCTTGCTTTCTGCTATACCACCAGCATGCAGAGTGGCAGCTGCACACCGTAAATGAAATCTCAGTTTATCCATTAAGAGTTTATTTGAGCAAAATTTGATTCAAATAGAGCAGTGCCAAAGCAGACAGGAACCCAAGGAAAGACATATGTAGAAAGTGTAGAAGCAAAGGAAGTCAATTATTTGATTGGCTGTAGCCTAAGTCTCATTTGGCTGTTTGTGTTTGTCTTTAAGTTTCAATTCCAGAACCTTGAGGCATTTACAGGCTTAGATCCTGGTTGACTTATATAGACCACCTCCTGGGCATTAGGGCCACATAAGTCTAATGATCACCTTGTTTAACTATTTTAACATATTAGGACACATCATTTTGTGATTTCAATTTATTTATTCATCTTAAATAAATATGAGCAAATACAAATAAATTTGAGCTTCTACTTTATGTTCTGTACTATTCTATATACTAGAAATATAGCAATGAATAAAACAAAATCTGTGCTCTCAAGGCTTATCTTTGCATAAAGAAGGGAGAATGGTCAACAGTAAGCAAATGAAAAAGAACATATATTAGTACATATGAAGGTAAGTGGGGCTAGGAGAATTCAAAGAACTAATAATTGGACTTGACTGCAGTTTTTTATGAAGAATGATCAGAGAAAGACTCATCATTAAAGTGTGGAATTACAAAGTCATTAGCAGAGGTATTTAAAATCATGAGACTCAATGAGATAACCCAAGGAGCATGTACAGCTTTTAAAAAAAAAAAAAATTAAGCCTTTCTTTTTTACACTGACTTCAAGAGATTTCTGTTTCTTACAACCAAACAAGTTTGAACTGAAAGACAAAATGTTACTGGAAGCAGCTAAAAATCCCTAATACCACTTTGTTCGCAATTCTGGATCCTAGAATGCCTAGCTATGCTTTGCCTCTGACCTTTCGTTAAATCCCCTTTAAATGAACTAGCTTGATTGAGTTCATGCTCGTTTAAGAAAGAACCTTAATAAACAACTTGGCTTCAGACATAACACATACTTTTCTAGTCCTCTCAAATACTCTTTGTATCCCTTGGCAAAATTAGAGCACAAATGCTGCCATTTGGCTAGGCCTCTAAAACTAGTTTTGCAATTATTTAATGTTAATCCTCTTTACAAATGATTAAGTCAGAGATGACAAAAAAAGTCATTCATTAAAAATAATTTCCTTAACTAGTGAAACATATAATAATGTATTTCAGTCTGTAAAAAATAAATTTAAAGCAAGCAGAATGCTGGCCATACTATTAACAACCCTATGTACCATTTGAAGAACTGTCTCTTGAGACAGTCTGTCAAATATATGAAAGAAATGGCACTTAGAAATCGTTGCCTGCTGTAGCTGAAGGCATCCAATATATTTTTTCTAGTATTTTGTGGATTCAAAAAACTTTGTGTCAAACCATATGGTATTTTCCTTCATTAAAAAAAATAGTTCTACTTTGTTTATTCTTAAAATAAACAAAATAATACTTCTTATCTTGTTGAAACTATTAAAGATTTTTTTCCTCAAAGGCTTAAAAATAGCCAGGATAATAAGCAAAAACCAACTTGAATATACTTTGATTTTTTTTCTCCCACATTAGATATATTTTATTTGTTTAACACAAAAGCTTATTTTGATTCAGTAAAAAACTGAATTCCAGCTTAATAATCAACCTGTAAGTTCTATTAACTTGCCACTTAAAAAAAAAGCAATGATTAATGTATAGAACTGTTGAATCATTATATTGTGTGCATGAAACAAAATCAACCCTGTATATGTTAATTATACTTCAATACAAAAAAAATCATATATTGGAGTGTTATGAATATCAAATGGGGAAAGACAATAGGACAGAGGCCATGCCCTTGGCAAGCCTAATTTCTAACACTCATCAAACCATGAGCTAACATGGCAGTACCTGAGGTGTACAATGCTGACAATGTGAGTGTAGGACAGAGAGAGCACCATGTGACCTGGAGAATTCACGGACAGCTTCTCAAAGGAGAAAGGTCTGATCTGGGCTTTTTAGAGGTTATTCAAATAACAAACAAAACAAAACCATTCTGATTACCTTTAACACTCCATTTGACTGTATCCATGGCAAAAATCCTGGGAATAGGAACAACTATTGTTTCCCTCCTAGAAATCTTAATTATGAGAATGTTATCTTTAATATTTGGCCCAGTAAGGCTATTGATGTGAAAACTACTACATGGAATTTCATAAGGAGGCCAATAGGAAGGGCTGATTTTTCACCCATATTGGAAAAAAAATGAAGTGGCCAAATTCAGAGAAAATTTTGAGTGAATTGTAATGTTTTCATACCATGGAATATCATGCTTTAATTTTTTTTAGTGGCACTATGTCCATTCTGCAGCGACATAAAAATACATATACAGATACTAGTATTGACAGGTGTCAACTGGAACAGAAAACCAGACAGGCAACATTAATGTAAATTAAATTTATTTATCTAAATGATAAAGAAATGGGTAGGCCCTCTAAAGATATCCAGCAGAAAGATCAGCTATTCTTTTAGAGCAACACAAACTTTCTAACGCCCAAATGTCACCAGTTGGGCTCACAAAGATGGATGACAGTGTCTAGACAGAGAATATTAATCCAAAATTCTGCAGCTTTGCTTCTCACCTCTAGTCTTTCTGTGCAGACAGAGCAGTCCAGCATCAGCCCAAATCTGTAATCTCTGGATACTGTCTTGCATGGGTGAGATGCACCCCACGGCCCTCAGATTTACACAGGGCACATTGTGACCAAATTCATTCAGACCAAAGAAACCTCTCTTTCAATGTCCTCAGCTTCTCCAGATTGACACTGCTTTGTCCAAACACCCTCCTAAACTCAGTACTGAAGGAACAGAGTGAGTACTATCCAGAAAGACATCTCTCAGACTTATTTGCTGGACCATTAACTCAACTTCAGGGCTAATCTATGATCGAACAACTAAGATGCAAAACTATTTGTACTCTATGCCTGTCATTATGTAAAAATGAATAGGCACTAGGGGTACAGGTTAACAATTATGGCACAGCTGTACTAGAATTGAACAAATACAAATGAGTGGTAGATAATGAAAGCCAAGTTTCTCGCTGTTGGAGTAGGAAATTCACAAATAAGCAGAAAGGAAGCTAGAATTCACCATGTGACAACAAGTTCAAGTGGGGAACAGTATGAATCCACCTTAGGTTAATATAGATACAGGTGATTGCATATAGACATATTTGTAGGTATGTGTACACACATGGGTTACCACACACACATTTACTAGTCCTATCAGTTGGGAGGGCCTAAAAGGAGCAGTAGGAGCAAAGAGAGACAAGCACACTGATTGCCCAGATCTTGGTTTCTAGTTCTCCTTGGAGAAATGCTTGATTGTAGGACTGGGACAGGGAATATACAAGACGAATCTGGGGCAACTTGTACTACCAGAAAACAAGGAAGTTCTTAATATACACATACCTACACACATATACATATAGAGATGTATGTGTCCAAGGAACACAGAAGCCAACTGAAAGGTTTCCCAAGAGTCACTGTAACAAAAACATGGTATTGGATTATAGCCCAAGGTATAAAGAAAATATCCATGACTCCACAGTGAGATGATTTTTAAATACATTAATAAGGGAAAAGACAAATATCCCATGCAAAAAAAGTCCAAATAAGTTATGGATATACTTTACCTTCAAGGAGGGGGAGCATAACTCCCAGTCCTTACATGTGGGCCGTGCATAGTGATTTCCTCCAAAGAGCACAGTATGAGGGCGCCCGGCTGGCTCAGTCAGTGGAGCAAAGGACTGTTAACCTTAAGGCTGTGAATTTGAGCCCCATTTTGGGTATAGAGATTACTTAAAACTAAAGTCTTTAGAGGAAAAAAAAAGAGTATAGAAATGAAGAAAACAAGATAGAGAAACCTGGCAAACACTTCCATGGCCATATGACCAAGATGAATATCAATAACCGTAACTTGTGTTAATAGTATGTGTCCTGAACATAGGGGGATCCCTGGGTGGCTCAGTGGTTTAGCGCCTGCCTTCCACCCAGAGGGTGATCCTGGAGTCCCGGGATTGAGTCCCACATCAGGCTCCCTGCATGGGGCCTGCTTCTCCCTCTGCCTGTGTCTCTGCCTCTCTTTTTCTGTTTATCTCTCATGAATAAATAAATAAAATCTTAGAAAAAAAAAAGATAGCATGTGTCCCTGATACAATGTGATAAAAAATGGTGCTCTACTTCTGTATTCTTCTCTAAACCCATAACCCCAGTCTTATGAAAAAAGACAGCAGGTAATTTCTGACAGTGGTGCAGCCCACAAAAACACCTGTGCAGAATTTCTCAAAACTGTCAACCAACCAGAAACAAGGTTGAGTCAAAAAAAAAAAAAAAAAGGAACATCCCAGAGGGGCCACAGAAGACATGACAACTAAATATGATGTGTCCAAAATGGAATTCTGTGACAGAAAAAAAGGAGGTGAAAACTAAGACGATCAGAATAAAATATGAAATTTATTTTTTTTAAGATTTTATTTATTTATTCATGAGAGACACAGAGAGAAAGAGAGAGAGAGAGGCAGAGACACAGGCAGAGGGAGAAGCAGGCTCCTCGGAGGGAGCATGATGTGGGACTCGATCCCAGGACCCCAGGATCATGCTCTGCGCCAAAGGCAGATGCTCAACCACTGAGCCACCGAGGTGCCCCTAAAATATGAAATTTGGTTAATTAATATGATTCATTAATTATAATAAATGTAACCATACTAGTGCAAGATGTTAGTAACAGGGAAATGAGGTGTGGGGCACATGGGGCACCTCTGTACTATCTTTTCAATTTTTCTATAAAATGTAAAACCACTCTTAAACTATTAGAAAATATGTAGGCATAGTGATTAAAATGAAATAGTGAAAAAAGGCAGCTACAGTGGAACAATGGAGCCATAGAGAATATTTTTTAATAGTTTGTGTTTTTATACTTTAGCTAACCAAACAGAAGGACATTGTTCCCAATGAGATATATTGCTCAGCACAGAGTTGTATGGTTTTTTAAAAATCTTTTTCATCATCTCATTCTCATTTTCATAACTTCCTTAGACTTTTTTTTTTCTTGAGAAATTAGGGAAAAGTGAGAATTCTGCCAACTTCGCATTTATTTTTAGAAAAACTTGATCATTTAAATGGAACTTGTCTGTTTCTAATGATCTAATAAGACCGCCCCTGAGGGCAAGAGAGTGCTTCTCAAAAGCAAGTTCATAATTCTGGGGGTTATGGTAACTGAAAAATCCTGGAAGCATTTTAGCCTGTCATAAATTTATGACTAATTTAGATGTGAGATAAAAATATAAATATAAAATGTTTAATTTTTCCAGCATCAGCTGTATGTTCAAGTTAAAGATAAAAAGAAGAAATATGTCTGTTTCCGGGTTTACATGGAGATGTTTGAAACATTCAAAACATTTAGAACTTAGAACTGTTCAGAAGGGACACCTGGGCGGCTCAGTGGTTGAGCGTCTGCCTTCGGCTCAGGGCGTGATCCCAGGGTCGGGGGATCGAGTCCCAGATTGGGCTCCCCACAGGGAGCCTGCTTCTCCCTCTGCCTGTGTCTCTGCCTCTCTGTCTCTCTCATGAATAAATAAATAAAATCTTAAAAAAGAAAAAAAAACTGCTCAGAATTTTTCTATGAAACCTGTTATCTGATATTCTAATGATGACCAATTTTAATGCCTCTGATTTGTATAATCCATCTTTACTCTTTGTTTCGTGCATTTCCTAAGTCCAGTGGGTAGGTTCACTTACATTTAGCTCCCAGTGTAAAAGGAAATTCTCTAATTTCAATAAACATCTCCAGTGCCTATTTCAAAGCAGGAAATCAAAATGCAATTTTAATCACTTATTTTCAGATTGATTAGCTGTCTATTGGAACAGTTAACAAAAGATGGCTAATTATGAAAGATTGAGATATAAAAGGGTACGATTTTCACATAAATAGTTTTCCCAAAACTGGAAATACGGGAAAAAAAATCACATGGTCTAGGAGAGCACATTCAGTGAGAAGGACTGAGTGAGGTCCTGCCTCTCTCAGGCCCTTGCAAAAGTGATACCCTAGGATTTTAAAACAAAACCAAACGATGATGAAAAACCTTGGCTGGAACAGGTGTTGGATGACACGTGTGCCTTCTGGCAGGGTGGTTATCTGACTCTGTCAAGGGTCCTGTACCTTTGAGGGTGAGAGGCAGAGACACTTGGACGAAGCCTGTTTGTGATCAGAACACAGATCTAAACAGCCTTTCGTGGTGTGGAAGGGTAAAGAGAATTTGAATTTCAGGATGATCCTGGGGAATCTTGAGGAAGAATTTAAGGAAAGAGAGAGTCTGATACACAAGAGCTCCAGCAAGAGCACCAGTGGCTGGCAGGGGAAGATGGTCCTGGGCCAGACACTGCGATTGAAGGGGGGCTCAGCCCTCCCCCAGGCACCTGCCAAAAAGGTAGGAATGTGCACGATAGAAAGCTCGAGTTCGCTCTGGGCTCTGCCACCCCAGTTCTCGAGAAGCCCTGCTGCAGGACTCTCTGCAACTCTGACTTAAGGTCCGGCAGTGCCTCCCACCAACTTGGACAAAGCAGGGACATCTCTCTGCATGGCTGGCACACAATCGTACCGTGACAAATGCCATCACAACCAACGCAGCAGATTTCCAGTTCCGTGAGGAAGCATGGTGTGAACAGCGCATACACTTCTACTTCCTTGAGAACAACTCCGTGCATCTGTCAGCCACAAGGCTGCGGAATCCTGGCTTTCCTACACCTTCGGGGGTGAAGGAAGGAAGTGTAGCTTGGGTCACTGCCCAGCCTAAGGTATTTTTGTGGGAGCTCCTCACCGTTCCTTTCCAAACAAGTGTGCCAGGTGTACCTAACTCTCCACAATCGAGGCACAGACATGCAGTTACCTGCTGCAGCTTTACTGATGTTTAGTGGTTTGTCACCACGTTGTGACCCCCTGTTATCCTAACTACTGGAATCCCAAAGGTCAGCCAGTCTCAATAGCCCCAAAGTGCAACAGAAGGTAAATGATACAACAGAAGTTTTTACCAAATGATGAAACTGCGTAATTTGCCATGTTTTGTGTTTGCTTGTCAGTTTTGTTTTTGTTTTTAAGATTTATTTATCTATTTGGGAGAGAGGGAAAGAGAGTGCATGAGCAGGGGTGGGCAGAGGGACAGAAGGAGAGGGAGCCTGACTCCAGGCTTGTACCCAGGACCCTGAGATCATGACCCAAACTAAAGGCAGATGCTTAACCTGAGCCACCCAGGCACCCTAGTTTGTTGGTTTTTTTATCATCTGTACACATAAAGCTTCATGTATATGAAATTTTATGCCAGAGAGATTCATAATTCAGAGAAATTTATATATCTATGTGTATATAATTCTTTTTAATTGTGGAGTACTCAAAAAAAAAAAAAAAAAACAAAACAAAACCTTCTGTGGTAATACGACTCTTTAGCCCCCAAAATGTGGGTAATGAGGCTGAAGAAGGAATTTCTTCTTTAACAAAAACTTTTAACACAGAGAGCTGCTCGTGGCTATTGGCTACTGCATTGGACAACACAGGTCTACAAGATAGGAAAAATGCTCATTTAAAAAAATATTTAAGAATCTAATTTTTGCCAGTAGTTTAAAACCTCTTCCCCACTGAGCTGCCAATGAGAGGCTGTCTTAACGCAACAGCAAATTTGCTAAGTGTTAGTAGAGGGAAGGTTTCCTAAATAATGGCATCTGTTTCCCTTGCCTCACACCTTTCCCAGAGAGCAACTGGTTAATTTTTTTTAATTTAAAATTAAAAATAAAAAAAATGCAGGAAGAGGAACAAACAAATAGCAACAAATGGTCATCATACTTGGAAAACCATCAGCTTCTAAACAGTGTGGATTAGCCAAATGACAACCTAAGAGCTTCAAAAGAAATGCCAAATAAGCAAAGTTACTTTTGCCATTTTGATGGAATTCATTGAATATCCACTAAAGGAATTTTTCTTTTTTTTAATCAGACACAGGGTAAGGACAGAGAGGTAAAAGATTTTCACTTTTTCTGCACTTTACTTTTGTTCACGTAAGTTATTGTCTATAGCTATTTGCCATTTTTTTCTGTCCTGTAAATGCAGACACAGACTTGTCAATAATATCTGTATTCAACCATTTTTGATAAGCAACCTTCTTCCCCATGGCAGCTTACATTGACTATTTTTTTTTTTTATAAATTAATTTTTATTGGTGTTCAATTTACCAACATACAGAATAACACCCAGTGCTCATCCCGTCAAGTGTCCCCCTCCGTGCCCGTCACCCATTCACCCCCACCCCCCGCCCTCCTCCCCTTCCACCACCCCTAGTTCATTTCCCAGAGTTAGAAGTCTTTATGTACATTGACTATTTTTAAATTATGCCTCTGCTTTCTAAATTTATGCTTTTCCTTTGCAGAATTCAAAGTGTGACCTGTTTTTAGCATCAGGACCCTTCACGATGGCTACAAATGATGGCTAACAGGACGTGATGCAGAAGAAAGGACTGGCAGTCTGGGTCAGTCCCCTGATTGACAACATATTTTGCCCTCCTGAGTCAACATCAAGAAAGGGCAATAGAAAGAAAGAAAGAAAGAAAGAAAGAAAGAAAGAAAGAAAGAAAGAAAGAAAAAGAAGAAGAAGAAGAAGAAGAAGAAGAAGAAGAAGAAGAAGAAAGGAAGGAAGGAAGGAAGGAAGGAAGGAAGGAAGGAAGGAAGGAAGGAAGGAAGAAAGAAAGAAAGAGAAAGAAAGAAAGAAAGAAAGAAAGAAAGAAAGAAAGAAAGAAAGAAAGAAAGAAAGAAAGAGTGAGTCAACAAGATATTAGCCATGACATCTTGCCATTTTCGATTTGGATAAAAATAGTTATGAGGGTAGTTTCGTGCCTGAATCATACTTTGATTATCATATACTCCCATCCTTCAACTAGTAGGCACAGGTTAGAGTGAGTAATACATCTCAGGATTTGTTAAACTTTAGTTGATGAAGAACAGATTGCAGGAGATGACTAGCTTCAAAAAATACCTCCGAGTCTTACCCAGAATTTACCCTTCATCACTCAGTTTGGAAGCAGTAGTCTAAAATAGGTCACCTGGAGTGCGCAAGAATTACTGGCATTCCTGCATGTAAGATGCTAAAGAGCTTTCTCCCTCTATGCAGTAAAAAATGTAATTGGTTAAAAATCCAGGATAAACCACGCTCAGCTCAGGTGCCTTCTGCCTTCTGCACATTTGTCATGTTTGTAACAGGCACTAGTAATGCTACAAAAACTTTAGGGAAAGACCAGGGACAAGGTCTGAATGGAACCACCCATGAAATCAATCTTTATATAGGCTAGGAGTCCCCAGGCATCCTTTTTAGTTGCACTTAAGCCTGCATCTTGTGGTTACTTTAAAAACAGTTTCTTAAAAAATATTGCCACTTTCTACTGATACAAAATGGAAATAGAGGTGCCTGGGCAGCATACTTGCTTAAGCTCATGTGGTGCTCTCAGGATCCCAGCTCAGCAGGGAGTTCTGCTTCAAATTCTCTCCCTCTGCCCCACCCGCTCTCCTGGCTCCCACTTGTGCGCTCGCTCTCTTTCTCTCTCTCTCTCTGAATCTATGAAATAAACATTTTTTAAAAATGAAATAAAAATAAAATATGAATACATTTTTAGGAGTATTCTCCATATACGTGCAGAGAAATAATATTTATAAAAGCAATAAAACATAGGATTCTTAGATTTGTTATATTATTATATATATGTAAATATATATTTGCTATACTATTTAACATAGCTATGGTTATGACAAGGAATACTATAAAAAAAACACTTATGTCTCTAAAATTTCCTTGTGGCAGATATTTGTCACTCGGCAGGCCTCAGACACCTCTAATGCCTAAGCTGAGTGAGCATCCTCACCACTTTGGTTGTCAATAAATATACCTTCTTATATCATCAAGAAAGTGTATCTTAGGAAAAAATTTAAAAATCACTGTGGACAGTTTTCTTCTGGGGCAAAGTGTGTGCGCACATGTGCAGGCTCATGGACCCAGGATGACATCTCAGATGGCCTTGCACCCTGGGCCTGTTAATATACACTCCTTGGATTTGAATTCCCCTCACTTCATCTTGCAAGCAGACTCCGAGAAACACGTCGGGTTTATCTTAATTTCAGTTACTAGCATTTGGTGTGTGGGCAGCCATATTGTCAGACTCACATGAACAGTGTAGGGACAAAGGAAAGGGACAGACACCGAAAATGCTAAAGGGAGCTTCTTATACCTGGAAGAAGCCTTACTTGTCAAGCCTAGAATCTGCTATAACTGTGCTTTCCTGCACAGGACTTCAGGGAGCCAGGGAAAAGATGCCTACACCTTAGATCCCTTATTATTATCTACCCCCAATTACTTCATCAGTCCATCATTCAACCCAGCTATTTATCAAAACTGTCTTATTCTAAATTTCTAACACTGGTTATGTAAAACCAAAAATTGAAATTTAGACAAGTTATTGCATCAGTATTTAATAAATGGTATCACAGAGCATTAGTCCATGGTTTGAGTCTAACATCCTGTTCCCACCCTCCCCATTCCTCTCCCTCACACCCAATAAACCTGGTACTTCTTCAGTCTGAATATATGCCTGTGTTTGTATTGTCCTTTCCCTAAGAATTGCCTGTCACCTTCTCTGTGGAGCCTTTCTCTTGCCTCAAAACACATCAGATTCTATAGCACTAAGAGCTGACAGCCATCACATTCTGTCTCAGATTATAGTAGCTGGTTCTCTAACAGAATTGGACACTTTTATATAGAATCTTAGTTTCCTCCCCCAATCCCTAAAACATAGCTGAATGCAAAGCAGATGCATTTTATGCATGTGTTAAAATGAGTTTAATTGAACATCAAAGCAATTTGATTTCTAAATAAGAGGACCAAAAATGTGACTTAACTTGCAGAATTATGTGTAGATTTTTATGCTTTATTTTTGCATTGCATTGCACTGGCCTTATCATTAAGTCTTTTAAGTTAAATATTCAGAGAGGTTGGCCATGGATATGCGTTGCTATGGTAATGTGATCCTGCCAATATCTAGTGCTCTTGAAACTTTATGAGTTTTATGAACAGAAGAACCCTAGGATAAGCATAACCTTTACATTTTAGGTGCAGCTGTATAATTTTGAAAGTTACATCTCAAGGGAAAAATAAAGATAAGTTCACATGTCTTAGAAGTGTGTGTTTTTAAAATAATGTTTATGTAAAAAGTATAATATCCTATGTAAGGAGTTTAGGTCTCATAATCTGAAAAAATATATTTTTAAGTATCATTGGAATAGGATATGACCCTACTGATTATATTTATGTATTTTTAATACATCTACAAGTTTGGCTGAAAATTTCTCACTGCAAAGAGGCTATGCAATACTAAATCATTACTGCTATTAAGATTTTCTAATAGGGATCCCTGGGTGGCGCAGCGGTTTGGCGCCTGCCTTTGGCCCGGGGCGCGATCCTGGAGACCCGGGATCGAATCCCACATCGGGCTCCCGGTGCATGGAGCCTGCTTCTTCCTCTGCCTATGTCTCTGCCTCTCTCTCTCTCTCTCTCTCTGTATCATAAATAAATAAAAATTAAAAAAAAATAAAAAAAAGATTTTCTAATATTTATACACTATTGTATTATATCACAGCAAAATTTCTTACCATCCAAAATCATCCTATATTTAATACTATCTGTAGACCAAGAATTGTGATTGGATATAGTTACTAAACCACAATTTTTGTGATTTACTGTACTTATAAACCTAATTTGAGGTAAGCAATTTCTAAATAAAAAAGCTCTCTCTCTGGGATCCCTGGGTGGCGCAGCGGTTTGGCGCCTGCCTTTGGCCCAGGGCGCGATCCTGGAGACCCGGGATCGAATCCCACATCAGGCTCCCGGTGCATGGAGCCTGCTTCTCCCTCTGCCTGTGTCTCTGCCTCTCTCTCTCTCTGTATGACTATCGTAAATAAAAAAAAAAAAAAAAAAAAAGCTCTCTCTCACTTAAGAAATCTGATATAAATTTCAAAGGTTTTTAATGTGCCATTAAACCTGGCTATATCTAAGTTTGTTTTCTAAAATAATTCATGTTTACCTTTCTTTAAATACAATAGTCTCATAGTTAACTGATTTATAGAGCCTTATGTCCAATAAGTATGTGAAATATAGGGAATAATTTTAACAACTACTTAGCTTCAAGAGATGTGTGATGAATAATGTACCTAATAGCTCATGTATCTCTGTAACTTTGTTTATAAGTCAGTGTAATTTACCACAATATAAGTCTCATGAATGCTTTATTACAAGATTATTTCTATAATTTCTTGGGTACATACAATTTTATACTGCTATATAATATCAATGCCTCCAGATAACAAATAATCAGCAAGCTACTTAAATATTGTACTTATGAGAGGATAATATCATTATTCATAAACACGCAAAAGTTTGGAATTTCTTCTTAATGTTTAGAGTTTTGCTTCGATATTCTGGTATCACATTAATAGCAAAAACTCAATGATAGCAAAAACTCAATGTATCTTAAAAATGAAACAGATTTTTCCTTTAGACAGAATATATATAAAATTATTCTGAATAATTCAAATTCAAAGCATAAAAATTTCTTTGTATTCACCCATTGTTATGAGAGTGGGAGTCACACATTGCTTTCTATGTCTCATTCATATGGCTTTGGTCATAAGGTCCATTTTCAAATCCAGAAGGAAGCAGCAACTGACCAGTAATTTAGATGTGATTGGACCACTGCTTATTTTTTCCTAAGTAGTTACTATAGGAAATGGCAAGTCATAGCAATAAAGGGCAATTGATGAAGAAATCCAGTAAAACTGCATGACCTAAGGGAATTGCTGTGTGTCATCTATTAAAACTGGTGTGGGATGGTCATCCAGTCAGCCAACTACATTCAAGAGTTAACTCCTTCCCTAAGGACAAATCACTCGACACAGAACATGCCTCCAAAAAGTTTTTTTGTTGTTGCTTTGGTTTGGGGTTTTTTTTTTGTTTTTGTTTTTTACAAGTTGTACTACTAATTCAAATAAATTTTTCTCCCAGCCTTTCCTTGAAAAAGGTAAAGACATATAACAGATGATTTCACAATAACAGATGATTTAGGACTCCAAATGAGTACCTCCACTGACAACCAAAGGCTTAAGGTTTATTCTTGAAAAACTTTATTTAGATACATCTCCCTCTCCCCAAAATCTGTTTTTTGTATCATTAAAATAATGTCTGACTTTACCATCTACATCTGTAATACTTAAAATACATAAATATATGGTCTGAAATTCCTATTATGACCTGAAAATAAATTTGACAAACCTTGTCTGAAGTTTCCCACAGAATTTATGAAATTATAAAGATCTGGAAAAGAAAAGAAAGACAAAAATTATCAGGAATTTTTGATTATACATACATAATTTCATAATTTATAATATTAACAATCCATTCTACTAAGAATCAGTCTCTCAATAAGGCTATGCTGGAAACTATTCATAAAGAATAAAGTGCCTAATTAATAGGTAGTGCAGTGGCTGAACAGGAAAAGTACAAGACTACAATCCAGCGCTGACATTATCAAAATTAAAGTAGACCAGTAAGAGGAGAGGTACTCATGAAAATTAAAGGGAGCTAAACCACAATCCCACTCAAACCATTTAGCGTATTTGGAGATTCAATTTGTTAGTAATTTCACTAGCAATTAAATTACTCATCTTAGAGCATTCACTCATTTATCCACCGCACTACACACCAAAAATAAATATTCACTTTTGACAATAGACTTCTGAGCCAGTCATTTTTTGTCATTTGTTTTTTAAAGAATGCTCCTTTCATCAGGATCAGAGAGCATATAACAAATTATTTTTGTGTAACAGCAGCAAGGCAGATTCTTAAAAAAGAAAAAAAAAGATTTTATTTATTTATTCATGAGAGACAGAGAGAGAGAGAGAGAGAGAGAGGCAGAGACCCAGGCAGAGAGAGAAGCAGGCTCCACACAAGGAGCCCTATGTGGGACTCGATCCCAGATCCTGGGATCATGCCCTGAGGCGAAGGCAGGCACTCAACCACTGAGCCACCCAGGCGTCCCAACAAAGTAGATTCTAAAATCAAAACACTTTTGCATTTATTACTATTACCATTAGCTAATACCAACACTTAAAGGTATTTTACAGCAAGATCTGTAAATGGAAACAACTGGAAGCTCTGTGCTTTCACTTCAGACTTTTCAAAGCAGATCCCAAAAAGGGATGAGTTGTACATCTCACTTCACCTCATGATCTCAGCAGTTTGATGTCAAAAATATCCTTTATCTGGGTGTAAACTGGTTCCTTGACCCTTGTAAAAATCCACATAAAATAATGGTATTGTTGGTTAACATAAGAACTCAACTTACCAGCAGTGTATTTATCTACAAAGGAATCCATAAGGAGATTACCACTACAATTTAGAGCTTATAACATCAGTGAAATCACTATTTGGTTTTGACAGAACAATCTGCTTAAATTTTTCAACACCTAATTAACACTCTTAATCGATGGTATTTTAATACATTAGTGCATCATTCTGGAAATGCTAATGGTATATTAAATATGTTTGATCAATATTAAAGAAGTGGGTTGTAATCTATTTTAACTAATACTAATGGGCACTATTTTAGGTCTTTACTGCTCTCTATCTACTGCTCCACTGATTGTGATATGCAATTTGTTAGATTTCCCATCTGTCCTTCACAAACACTGCATCAAAGAATCTTGACAAAAAACAAACAAACAAATAAATAAATAAAACCTTATTGTATCATCAAAAACACGTAGTTTAAAAATGCCAATACTTTTACCCTTAAAAATCAGTATCACCATGACAAATAAAGCAGAGTGTCTGAAGAGGTGTGACCCATGACTTAAAAATACTTTGTCTTTTTTAAGGAATTTTGGCATGCCATGAGGACGATCACTGAGGGGTGAGCAGGTCTATTTGAATAAGGAATCTCAGATCTTCTGGGAAGGAAAGTTTTCAATCACTTATTTCTGAAATTCAAGTCAGTGAAACCTTTCAGACTAGACCTGGTAGCAGTAATCAAGGATCAATGGCTAAGAAAAAATGGAACTGACATGATCAAATCACCATAAGAGAGATGACAGGTCCAAAGAGTTTGCCTGCCCTGTAAAAAAAAAAAAAAAAAAAAAAAAAAAAATCAGTATGGGTGCACGAGCACAGAGGTTCAGGCAAATCTGAAACAGCTAACACTGGAAGTTGTTTCTACTCTATCATCACGATGACCACTACTTACCTTGGCTTATAATAAGACTGAAGCATGGTGGGCTATCGGGGAACACAAAACAATTATCTTCCCTTGACTTTTAAAACAAATGCATCTTTGGGACGGCCACATACCAGTAAGAAATGAAGCCCAAGTCATCACTTTGCTGGAACAAGTTGTGAGCAAACAATATTTCCACTATTTTCAAGCTTCTGTGAAGCTACAGCAGAGTGGCAGCTAATTCAGAAGCAAGGACTTGTTGGTCACTCTGATAGATTCTTCTAACCTCAAGAGAGCTTATTAGAGCTCTGATTTCAGTGGCTCTAAGGGAAGCACACAGAATTGTCCTTAAATAAGACTGAGAACAATATATTCCAAGGAGAAATATGTTGGACTCCCTTCTAATCCTGCATGGAGTGCCTAAATCATTTGAATTATATGTAACCAGCCATTTTTACAGATTTAAATTATAAAACAATATGTTTCAGTTCAATTTATAAATCTATTGCCTGATCTGGATGCTTAGCAATGGGAGTATTAATTCTCATAGTGAATCATATCTAGGATCTAAAGATACTTTTCTTTATCCCCCTTTGTCTGTAGCAGAAACCCAACATCCCCCTGATAAGATCAATCATCCCAGGAGGTAAAGTAACCTCCTCGTCTATTGGATCAGTCATAGGAAGATCCCAATGATGAGCAAACAGTTTCATCTTTCAATTCGATAGTACCATGGCTATATTCTTGGGTGAAATTACTTGTCCTTTAAGCAACAGAACTTCAAACTACTGAGTTCCAAGTTGCTAGGACAAGAAACAAAATATCTTCCTGACTTCATAATGATAAGATCCACTTCTATTTTCACTATTTTCCTCCGCATTTGTGCATTCTGATTATGGAAAAGAAAAACAAGTATCAGTAGTGTTTTTTAAGTACACAGAATGCTCATAGAACTAGTACCCCAACAACACAGTTTTGTCTCCAAGCTCATGTTATAACTGAGCCACATTCCATCAAATTGGCTCTTGTGAGTAAATGAGAACATGATTAGTCTAATGAATTCGGGGGATAGAAGCCCACTAATACAAAATATAAACTTTAGTGGAGGCAAGATTTACAGGATACCACAGTGACAGAGAAGGCATTCTGTCCACACATAATTCTGACAATAGAAAAAGCAAATCTCCACCCAGATTAGGAACATATCCTCAGAATAACAACAAACTCTCCTCCATAACTGGGGAGACCTTAGTTAACTACTGCTGCATAAAAAACTAGCCCAACATTTAGCAGCTTTAACAACAAACATTTGGTATCTCACAATAGCAGTAAGTCAGACATCTGGTGTGGTTTATCTGGGTGCCTCTCAGGTTGCCCACAAGGCTGCAATTATCCAGTGTTATCCAGGGCAGTGGTCAAGATTCAGAGGGGAAGGATTCAAAAAGAGATCACCAATGTAGAGCCTGGCAAGCCTCAGGAGATCCACATGCAAGCGTAAAGCAACTATGATTTTCATTAGCGTTCTCCTTGACATCCTTCCACACTCTGCCCATAGCCAATCCAGAAACCACTCACACACATGTAGGTATTTGTAAAGGCAGCACCCTACCTCCAGTACCAAAGGCTGTGTTCTCCAGTGCTCTGTACCAAATTACATCAAAAACTCCAATTAAACATATTACCTTACAGTCTCTTTGGCTAATGATAGAAGTATCAGGGAAGTGTGGATGCCTCTGACTCATGGCCTCTCACAAGGCTACCCTCAAAATGCCATTTGGGGCCACATTAATCTCAAGGCTTAACCAAGGGAAGATCTGCCTGCAAGCTCATTCTTGTGGTTCTTGTGGCTATTGATAGGGAGACGTCAGCTCCTTGTCACATAAGCTTTCCATATGGCTGCTCACAACACACATTCCTTCCCCCAGAGAATAGAGCAAGGCAGAGAGGAGAAAGAAGAGAAGCAATAGAAGCCAGTCTTTTTGTTGCCTAAATTCCTCATTTTGCCACGCGAACACATTGGTTAGAAGGAATTCACAATGTCCAACCTACCCTGGAGAAGAGGAAATTATACAAAGCATCAATTCCAAGAGGTAAAGATCATTAGGAGCCATTTTGGAAGCTGCCTACCACAGAGGGGATCACAGTAATGAACCTGCCATCTATATGACTGGTCCCTCACAGAGAAAGTCCATTTAAGCTGCTTCTTTGGCAGGTGGGGAAACTCAGCAGTAGCAGCTGCCAGATGAGCTTTGATTAAGGGAAGTTTGGCATCGTTCAGCCCGTACAAGGCAATCACCCCTGACACATGACCGTTTCATGCAAGGGATCATTGAGAAACACTTGATCAGGGAAAGTGGCTTATTGGCATGCATTGATGGGTCATCTTGCCTCCCTAATAAGAAACTTTGTGCTATTTTTGTCGATATCTTCTCAAAGACACTTTTGTGGGATGCAAATTATTTTATATTTTTCCCTTTCAAGATATTTACCTTTCTCTTGGAGGTCTTCATCACTAGCTTTTTAAGTCTCTCTTTTCCAAGTCTCTGTCCAGACAGCCACACAATTAACCAGCACTCAGGGATCGATGCAAATACTTGTCTCCAATTGTTTCTCATTTCACACAAACTGGACCAATGTATAACCCAAAGTTCTACCCGTGGGGACTCTCTTCATCAATCTGAGTTAGACTAATTCTACGGCATCTCAATTTTAACTGGTACCAACTTGCCATGCAAATCCTTCAGTTGGCCGTTATCAGGTTATAGGAACCTCTTTAAAGGTTTATCTGTGTAGACTAAGGGATAAGTAGTGAGATAAGAGCAAGTACCATGAACATCTGAGCCACCTGCTTTTAAAATTTACTTGGGTCTTCCAGGCTTGCTAGGAGCCACTTTTCATATATACCATTTCCAGTTTATAATGAGACGTGCATGTTTTGATAGATCAGATTAACTGTGTCACAAAAAGGAGTCCACCCGGACTCCTTTTCCATGGTGGTATGGCAGCGATGGAACTGCGTCCCTCAGGTCTATCTGCTAGCATCTCTTTTGGAGAGAGACCTGAGAGACACAGTTCCATGGCTGCTGTACTGCAGTCTTGGGCTATTCCTTTCCAATTCTCCTGCTCCCATGTCTTATTTCAGGTATCACACTGCTATTGGGGTCTGAAAGTAATCTCTGGTGACTCCTTCTTCTGCCTCCCTCCATCCTTTATAAGTATTTCCCCCAATAAAGTGTCTTCATTTCTAATTTGGTTTTGGCATTTGCTTCTCAGAGGACCTGAATTCATCTAAGTGGCCTGGTACCCTTGGTCAGCTGCTCAACTTCCACCGGTGCTCAGTAGCAAACCAAAAGATACTTTTCAAATAGAAAGGAGGGGATGACCTTACTTCAAAACCTTGGGACATGTAACTATTATCCTTCTTTTGAGAAAATTAGGGTTGCTAGGTGTGCAGTATTTATTCTCAGTTGCAATCAAATGCAATAACATCTGGTGTATTGTGCCATCTGCCCCAAGTGTCAGGACAATTAACACCTCAAGCTGCAGTCCCCTTTCTTACTAAGCCTCCTGGGTAATCTGGGTATGTAGGTGTGAGTTTGTACCCATTTGTCTCAGAGAGATATACTGATGAGTCCAAAACCAGCAGACCCCCAGACGTCCACTATGAGGCAAGACTAACACTTTGCAGAATTCATCCTACACCTCTAGCATGCATGTATCTTTTTAAGACATCCCTGGTACTTACTACTTCCTGTTCCCTGGGTCCAAGTAGCCTAATCTTATTTACAAAACAAGTATAATGTTTGGTGGGATTTGAAAACATCAAGATTTTATTTTATTTTATATATATTTATATTACTGTTTATTTATTTTAAACGGGAACAGAAGTGTCGACCCCATTCCGAGGCTGTTAGGATCTACTACCTACCGCTTTCAGAAGCAGACTGCTCCTTCTTTCTTTCTTCACTGAAAACGATATAAAAGTATTTGCTAGAGCAGATCTGAATACCGGGGCAGGGATACCAACTACAATTGATATCACCATCTGATTAAGTGCAATAATTTCCTGTCATTCTCTCTGATCCAGCTGGATTTTGCTATGACCAAACTAGTGCTTTAAAATTGGGATGTGGTATGAAGTACAACCTTGCATCTTTGCAGCCTCTGACAAGGACACCAATCTCTTCCTTTTCCTCCGAGACATGGTATTACTTTTGGCTTATTATCTTGATGGAACACGGAAACATGTCCAAGGACTTGTTCCTGTCCATTTCTATCATAATAGCTCATATTCTGAGGAAGTAGAAGCAGCATGGGTTTCTGTCAGTTTCTCAGGATCCTTACACTAGACCATGCAGAGTCATTATGCCAACACATACTAGTGGTATCTTTTCCGGTCGTACAAGTGCTCTTGGAGCAGGCCTTGTATTAACAATCCACAATTCCTACATTGGGATACAATCTAGTAATGGACCTGCAGGCTATGAAAGTTAATAAAATAGGAAGCACAGATTCGTGGCACCCCTTGTGAGGAATCTGCCCCAAATACAGTCATTATGAGTAGATTTTATGTAAAAGCTGGTTCCCCAGGCAGGGTGTGGCGGGTCTGGCTGTGCCATAAGGGGAGATTCAGAATTGTGGAGAACAGAGTCCTCAGCCTCTATTTGAGTTCTTGGCATATATTAGCATGTCACTTCTCACCAGTGTGGGGTTTTACCATTTAATCAACTCTAATTCTGTCACTCTTACACAAGGTCTCTGGTATAATCTTTGGGTACGTATGCCTTACCTATACAGGAGGTTAGAGACTTCTTCACAATTGCCACTATGACTTTCTAAACACCCACTTGCTTTCTCAATCAGAGCCTTACAGCTTTCACTACCCCCCCCCATGTATACTCTCTGGTGCTTTTAGAAATCAGGTAATTCTACAATCTTTCCCGTCAATATTGCCACCATAGTGACCAAGTGCCAAGGTCATTGGCTCTCTGAAAATCTGGCCCTCTAGCTGAATTTGCACATCACCTTATAAAAGCACAGTGAGAATTTGAGAAGAGACATCACCTATGCTATATATTACCCCGGCCCATTTCCCTCCAGGAAAAGGTAGAGGCAGAGCTGGAGCCACCTGCACTATGGCCAGAGGACACAGGAGCAGGTGAGACTGGGAGACCTGCTTGTGGGGTGCAGGGGAGGGGGGACAGAGAGCCGCATGTTCCAGAACTATCCTTGCCATCTGGGTGTCACGACCTGAAGAGACAGGTGAATCATACACACTTCAAATACGTGAATAAACCCAATCCCAAAATCCCACTGTAAGCTTCAGTTTTCTGGTTTGTTCTGGCACAAGTTACTGAATTAGACTCTCATCAAGGCAGTAGGAACATTACATGTGGTGATATAAGTCACTGTTAATGAAGGGACTATGTTCATGGGTTTAAGTGAGATGTAGCAAACTGACAACGGGTAATAATGCCAAGTGCCTCACACCCCTGGGCCTGAAGTGGTAAGGGTAGGGAGCAGTCACAAGAATTCTGCCTTTTTACATACTTAGGCTCAAGCCTCCCCTTCTTCAAAAAAAAAAATTACAAGACTACCACTACCATCTAATTGTAACAATACAAGTTTTAGTGGTTTTACGATGGAACCAACACTACACTAAAGTAATGCATGTAATTTCTGTAACAATTCTGTGAAGTACATATTACTCACATCCCCACTTTAAAAAAAAATCTGAGGCTCCATGAGGTTAGGAAACTTGTCCAGTATCATATAATTAGTGATCGTCAAAGCTAGGATTTGAATCCATGCTGTCTGGCTCCACTGCCCTTACACCAACCTGCTATGCTAACTCTGATCTGGGAGAGGGATCTCCCTTGAAAAAAAAATTTTGAGAGCCTATCCTCTTTCCTGCATATTACCTCTGGGTATAATGGACTGCAGGATGAGGGCCAGATGATGTGTGGGTTCACAGAGTAAGACAGTTGAAATAATTTGAGACTCTTAATTCTCCCACAACATCATCTAATCCATTAAAAATATTCTAAGTACTCTACATCCAAAAGCTATCAAGAATCTTATCTATTCTTAACCCCTCAGCTACTACATCATTCCACCTGAACTAGCCTCCTAAATAATCTCCACATAGTTTGTTCAGAGAGTATTAATAATTTTTCTTCTAAATTTTTAGTCAAATCATATCAATCACTCCTCTCAGCAAAATTTTCAGATAGCTTCCTATCATACTCTGAGCATCACTCAAATAATCTCAATGTGGACACTCTCTGATCGTTCCTACCCCCTTCCAACTCCATGTACACACTATCCTCATTATGGCTCATTAAATATACCAAACATATGACCACATAGGGCTCCCTCTCTTTGGAGTATGTCCCCCAAGAGGTCAACATGGTTTCCTTCTTGACTTTCTGCAGATCTGTGTGCAACTGTTGCCTGATCTGAAAGTCTTAACTTGATCAATCCAGATTATGAAATTTTCCTAATTTTTACATACTATGGATAATAAATTACATGATACTCATCTTTAGACAGGAAAAAGCTGTGTTTGGATTTATGGCTTGTATTTCAAAATGTCATTTCTGTGGAACTCATCATTTCTGTCCTTACAAGAGAAAAAAAAACAGTTGGACAATTGGTAATCATTGACTATTTTTGAACCCATTTAAAAAAAGATTGCAGTATGATAGGTCTCTCTAAATTCTGAAGAGAAAACCACATTAAGAAATATGTAGCTGAAACCTATTTACTTAGACTTAAAGTCACTGGAACCATAAACCAGTAGAAACATTTACATGGTATCTTTGATTAATTACTAAAGACCTGAGCATGTACCCATAATGAAGGTAAAAAAATTCCTGTGGTCCACAATCTTGGTGGGGCTCCCACATTTTCATGGGCTTTAATTCCAGGTTCTCATGATGAAGATCCAGGAAAGATTCCCTATGGCTTTGACAGAATGAGAGGAGTAACCATTCTTAAATGGGATTGAGTCCCACATCAGGCTCCCTGCATGGAGCCTGCTTCTCCCTCTGCCTATGTCTCTGCCTCTTTCTCTGTGTCTCTCATACTCTCTGAGGAAGAGTATTTAGGGAAGCCTAACATCAAAAGGGGAAACAAAAACACTGGATGAATTTGAAGGTTCTGTTATTCACAGCCACAGAAAGATCAAACAGACTATCTTCTAGATAGATTACAGTAAATCCTCACACTAAAGGACGATTCATCTAAGTTGCTATTACCCAAGATGTCCAGCATTCAATAAGAGAATTACAAGCCATGCCAAAAGACTAGAACATACACAGTCTGAAGAGACAAAGCAATCCTTAGAACCAGAGTCAGATATGACAAATGTGCTGGAATTATCTGTCAGGGATAATTATGTAAAAGACACTCATGGAAAAAGACAACAAACAAGAACAGATGGGTAACATGTACAGAGTAATGGGAATTATATAAAAGGAAATGCTTGAAATCAAAGTACCGTAACGGAAATAAAGAATGTCTTTGACAGGCTTATCAGTTCAGGATAGCTGAAGAAAGAATAGAAATGTTACAAGGAATGGGAAAAAGAAATCAGGAATACACTAAGATTCCTACACAGGAAGCAGCATGTTTAAAAACTGACATTTATTTAAAATATATGTTGTCAACTCTAAGGCAGTTACTATTTTTTTTTACGAAAGATAGGTATGATTGATACAGTAAAAGAGGAAGTAAAATGGATCACATGGGTGACTCCATTAAAACTAAATAAGGCAGAACATGGGGATTAAATTGGTGGGAGAAAAAGAAAATACACACAAATAGAATTACAAATAGACATTAAAGCAACTATTTCAATAACCACTTTAAATATGAATGGTCTAAATATACCAATTAAAAGACAGAGATGCCAAAGAACAACAACAAAAAAAGACCCAACTATATGTTGTCTATAAAAAACCTACTTTATAAAAAGACTCCAGAGGATTAGAAATGAGGGGATAAAGAAAGATAAATCATGCTAACAACTAATTAAAAGAAAGCTGGAGTACTTACATCAATGTAAGACAAAGCAGACCTCAGAACAAAAAAAAATATATAGTTAGGAAGAAAGAGGAGATTATTGTGTTTGTGTGCTAGGATTCTGTAGGTCTGCTCAGGCTGCCATAACAAAGTAACAGACTGGGTGCCTCAAACAACAGAAATTTTCTCCCAGTTCTGACAGCTGGAAGTCAAAGATCAAAGTGTTGGCAGGCTTCCTTTTTCCTGAGGCTCCTCTCTCGTGGCCTGCAGAAGGCCATTTCCTGCTGTGTCCCCTCATGGTCTGTCCTCTGTATGTTTGCATCCTTGATGGATGTCCGAATTTCCTCCTCTTCTGAGGCACCAGTCAGATTCTATAACAGTCCACCTCACAGCCCCCCTTTTAATTAACCAACTCCCTCTCTGCCAATATAGTAACTTTCTGAGGGCATCAGAATTTCAACACCTGAATAAAATTACAGAGAAAGAAAAAGAAATTAATTTTCCAAGAAGACATAACAATCCAAAATAGGCATGGGCCCAGTATTGGAACACTGAAATAAATGGAGCAAAAATGATAGGACTGAAAGGATGAGTGTGGTTCTTTGTGACCTAAAATAACAGATTTCTGATTTTTCCTAATAAAGTCAAACATCGTGCCCTGATACCTGGAAATGTTGGCATAGCACACTCATACCTAAAAGTATACTATAGTTACATTGCTGAGGTTAGTGGCATACGTGATTTATAAATATATCGCCTCTCTAGACTCTTAAACCAGAGGACGTATTCCCTCGGTTTCTCCAAATAACCTCAACACATTGCCTCACCCAAACTGTACCTCCAAATCGGAACTAGTCTGTTGCTGTTATGTTATAGTCAATAACATCTTCTCCCACCACTCTCTATCTTTAATCCTGATTTATTCTTCTTTGATTGAACATATCCCATGTGAACCATGGCTATCTCTCTTTTACTTGCCTACTCTGGAATTTAAATTTTGGGAGATTTGATCTGTTTTATTTAATGTTTTATCTGAGAATCTGAGACTAGAATAGTGTCTGGATGTAGTAAGTGCTTGGTTACCATTAACTGGTTGAATAAACAAATCATGAATATTCTATACTGTTACGGTATATGTTTAAATAGTGTTATTCTTTTTATATTTATAAAACAAACATTCTATTTATAACTTGTATACAATTTTGCTGTGGGGATTTAAAAGACCGCACTCAGGTCTGAAAATCCAGGAAATATGTGATGAAAGCTGGGGAGAACATAAAGCCTCTCTCACACACCCACAAAATCATTTCCATGTTTGTACTTGAAGGTTTTTTTTTTTTTAAGTAGGGAAGAAAATCTTTTTATAACATACGAGTTCTTACAAAGAAATTTCATGAGGATGACATAGCACATTGTCGAATTCACACTGATCATCTTTATGCCTTTTTGAGAAATTTTGGCACTAAATTTGATGGAGTGGGATGATGCAGAAGATGTAAGCCACAGTGCCAAAGATGAGGACCTAGAACAGGCTCTTAGCAGGACTGCAAGAACTGGTTTCAGCATGTAGAAAAATAACCTCTACATTTGCTCCTTAGGCCTAATTTTCTGCTGTAGTTAGAAATGTAGAAGAGTCTAAGTTTTCTCTAATCACTTAAGTAAAAACTAGCTGTGCTCAACGTTACCCAATTATTCACCTCCATAGCAATGCAGACCACATAATGCATACCACAATTTAGCAGATATTAAACATTTGCTGCTGCCAAGCATTATACTGGACTTTGGGCATACAGAAATAAAAGATAGTGCCCTCCACCTCAACGAGTTAAACTCTGACAGTTATACACATGAACACAATTATGTTTTTGGTATAACTGAGGTATATCTGTCTATATAGAACATATTCAATGGTGTTATACAGATATTAAACGGGAATACTTAAGAATGAATAATTAATTATCCCCAAGAGAACAAGGAAAATATCCCCCCGCCAAAAGAAATCACTTCAGCTCAGACTTGAAAGCATTAGAAGTGTGCTAGAACACCAAAGCACAGAAGAGTAGAAGGAACCATGTAACAGAGCAAGTTTCTCATTTTATGATGATGAGGGAATATTTAAGCCACACAAAATGTTTTTATTTTCCATTTTATTTTTACTGATTTTCTGTAGACGCAAACATTGACTTGCCTTTGGTATTTCTTGTTCTTGATTATTTTATTCATATCATAATTTTATTTTAAACACTCTGTAAAAGCATTGTTAAACACTTTGTAAAAAGCAAGGAGAGAAAAATAAGCCATTACCAATTATTTCAAGCTCTCTACTTGTTAGAATTACACCTACAGATTTTTTTCAGCCATTTCAGAAGATTCCAAAATATAATTAATGATCTCTCTCAAGTTCACTTCCTTTTGTTAAACACTGAAAACTAGTTAACTATTAAGTAATATATCCTTACTTTACTGGCACAAACATATTAAAGATATGTAAATACAAGCATGCCTCAGAGATATTGCGGGTTTGGTTCCAGACCACCACAATAAAAGAAACATTGCAGAAAAGCGAGTCAGGTAATTTTTTTTTGGGGGGGGGGTTCCCAGTGTATCTACGAATTCTGTTTATCCTACACCATACTCTATTATGGGTGCAATAGTATTATGTCCAGAAGAATAATGTACATACCTTAAAGAATACTTTCATTGCTAAAAATTGCTAATCCTCATCTGAGCTTTTAGCAAGTCATAATCACTGATCATAGATCACAATATAGTAGTGAGAAACTCTGAAATATTGCAAGAATTACCAAAATAGGACACGGAGATACAAAATGACCAAATGATTTTGAAAAAATAGTACTGATAGATACTAGATGCAGGGCTGCCACAAAACTTCAATTCGTAAAAAGTGCAGTATCTTAGAAACACAATGAAGACAGAGACAACAAAATGAGTTATGCCAGTACACAGGATGGTTTCTCATTTATTCTACAAATGTCTTATTATATCATGCATACTATTCTGTAACTCTTTAAATTTACCTAATAACATATCCTAAATTATTCTACAGTATTTCAGCAAAATTCAGCCATTTATTTAATAGTGAAGATCTAAAATGTGCAGCCTCTGTGAGAAGTACCAACAACAGAATGTGGTATGGGGTAGCTATGCCCCTGTCCACGTGGTACTGACACCCTACCAGGATGGCATAAAGACAGATGAATGGATGCCATGCATGTTCCAGACCCAAGAAACTGCATCTTCATAGTACAGAGAAAACCTCCATAAACTAGTGAAAATAAATGTTAGGAATATTAAAAAGAATAAGAAAGCCAGAGGGAAAAAGAGATCGAATTTCACAGTTTTCATTTACTCAAAGATTTCAACAAGTAGTTATGGAGCACCTATCTCCTTACTAGGATCAAAGTATTCCTACTGTCCTGGAAGGAGCAGAAAAAATTAATATATATGTCATTTATTAGGTGAGAATGAATGCACAAAATAAAATTAAAGCAGCTAAGGATACAGAAAAAGCCAGGTTAGACGGGAGGGGTTATTATTTTATAGAGGGAGGGTGAGTGAGGTCCTCACCAATAGGGGATATTGAGGCAGAAAAGGAGGTAAAGGCACAAGTTGTGAGGATGCTCGTGAAAAGCTATTCTAAGGCTGAGGAATGGTCAGTGTAAAAGCCCTGAGGCCTGAGGAGCTGGGCTTTTTCAGTGAGGCACAGAGGCACAGAGACACTGTGGCTGGAGCAACAGCAGAGAAAGAAGAAATGAGGTCATGAGTCACAGTGAGACAGGAGACCACCGAAGGCTCTGACCGCAGAAACACTAGGGCGCTGTGCAGCATGGATATTGGCAGGGTAAGGAAGAAAGCTCAAGGACCAGGTAGAAGCCTCATGAATTAGTGCAGGCAAAGGATGCTGGTGGTTGGACCACACAGGTAACAGGATGGCATTCTATGATCAACTGTATTTACACTAAAGATAGGTATGTAAAGATCTCTAAAGGATTTTATGTGAAGACGTTCATAAAAATTCTGGTTGCAAGAGAATGAGCTTGAATTTGAATATAAGGAGTCTGGTTAGGAAATTATATAAACTTGGAAGTGTTCTGTTTTCCTTTTTAAACAACACTCTAAAGTAGGATAAGAATTAATTCATATTCATGATAGAGGCTAAGTAAGCAGATGCCTATGTTGGGCAGGAAGAAAGGAACCGAAGTGGGAAAGGACGGAACAGCAGGCTTGCCAGATAATCCAAAGAACCGATAAAGGCTGGTGGTGATTTCCAACCTATAGAATTTTACATCATAAAAAAAGAATGTACTGTACCATACAGCAAGGCTCACAAACATTATGACTATTAAAAAAATCAAAGCATTTTAATACAAAAATGGTGTTTAGGGAGAAAAATGCCACGATTCAGCTTAATAATTTCTTTATAATCTAAGAATTCCAAGTGTGTCGAAATTACTTGCTGAAATATAAAGTTATACATTTTTAACGCATCACAATCATGAAATTCTATTCATTATAATTATTTATAATTGCTGCCTTAGTCATTTTAAAGACTGGACTTTGCTAATTAGCTCTTTCTGAATGCTCTGATCCTCTGATTCCTGCTTCCTCTTCATGCAGGCTTTGTGTAGTCTTGCTTTTATTTGTGTTGACCTTTGACATTTCACTTTTCTGTTTGCTTTTTAAATCCTAGATAATTAGAGGATTTCAAATTCATCATGATACAGAAGTTCTTGTGCAGAGCATGTAATTAAAATATCTGATGACAAGAACCAGGATTTTAGCACCCCCGGGTTCAAAGATCATACCTCCAAGCAGCATATTCCCACAGGATATTTTGTGTTTCAGCAATTAACCTCCTGTTCAGGACACGGCCTGCTATTCATCTCCTAACATCTCCTGGTTGGGATTATTTCAAAGTCTGCCCTTTTATTGCCTTTTATCAGATGTAGTGAACCCTTGGGTCAAAGTAAAAAGGCCTAGAAAGAAAGTCTCATCATCTTGTAGAAACGATCACAGTACCTTTTATTAGAAATGTATCATTGAAAGCTTGCAAATTGCCTTTTACCCTGCATAAAACTGTTAGATTTTATTATAATGTTACAGCTATTTCCTCAGTGAACTACAGTACTTGTGGCACAATGCACTTGTGGGTACCCACATACACACAGCTGCAAACTTCCTATGGAGCCCCAGAAATTGTTGGAAAGAGAATTATTGTCTGAGTAGGCAATGAGCTAGGACAGAAAGGATCTGGGAACTCTTTTGCCACAAAATTGTACCAAGGCATTTTCATTCTTCCTTCATTCCGTTCAGACTTAACAAGTGCCCGCTCTGTGATAGGCAGTGTAATTTGTGTTGTGGATACCAGTAGGATAAACTGTAAGTTGTCCCTCTCTTCAAGAAATACGAAGAGCAGCTAAGAAACAGACTTCAAAGTGTTACCACCACCATGTGTGGTATTATTTAAGTGGTAGTACATATACACTGCACAGTAACAGCAAAGGAACATCTCTATCTGCTTAAAGACCTCCAGGAAGACCTCAGAGAAGAGGACATTTGCCCTGAGAGAGGACACTTAAATAGAACATTAACGTATGGACAAGTGTGTAGGAGTGTATGTGTGTGGTGGGGTGGCAGTAGTGGTGACAGGGGATCTCAAGTAAGTAGAAATGCACAGAACCAGGAAAGAACATGCTCATGACCCAACATAATTCTGTATGGTCAGACTGGAGTATGAGAAGAGCCATGAGAGAAGATGAATCTGGACATCTAGTTAGCAAATATATATATATATATATATATATATATATATATATATATATCCTCTGCTAAGGCAGAGATCAACTTGCAAAAGTCTTGGCACAAATGCCAAAAAAGACGTTGCAAATTTTATCCACAGATGATGGAAAATGTGTATGACCACCTGTGCCCTCGTAGTATTATTTTGCTAGTAGCAAGGCTATAACCAGAAGGGCTGGAAGTAAAGGCAATCTAAGATGACCACTGAGAGGCCAGGAAAACAGGATGTGAGGACCTGAAATTGGATGATGGCTATGGAAAGGTGGACATGGTAAAATATACAAAACAACTAGTAGTTGATGACAAATGTGACTGGTTTAGTCCATTTTCTGACTTGAAAGAGTGCCCAAAGGAGATCTCTAATGCAAGAGCTCAGAAGAACGTTCCATTACCAGATGATGATACAACATTGAGTGTGTTACTTGCCCCCTTAAAACTCCTTTCTCAACGGAGAGAATACTGGCATCTGACTCATAGGGATGATATGAAAATTAAAAGGACTAAGACCCTACATTAATGAAACTGTGTGGGCCCAGAACAAGCTCTAAAATAATATGTAGTATCATTTACAAACATCTTGAACTTATCATGACTTTGAGGCAATCAAGTTGAAATGTCTATTATTGGATAAATAGACTATAGAGCATTTACAATTTTTAGCATCAAGTCAATAAACTCACAGACAACTCTGGAAATTTCCAGAACAATGGAATAGGTGAGTAAGCAATTTTGGGAGAGGTCAACATTTAAGGGGGGGGGGGACAGAGCAAAAGTAAAGCCTAGAAAAAGAACACAGATGAGAGCCTAGGACAGAAAGAATGTAGCAGTCAATGTAAGATCCACTCAACGGACTGGAGTTAGAGAACAGATTTCCAGCCTCTGAGAGGCTCCTGAGAACAGAAGGACATCCAATCTTGTTTCGACTGTCATCCTGACATTCGTGTGTTTCTATTATAATGCACATAATATTCTAAGTCATACTTGTTTAACAATTCTATCTTCCATTAAAAAAAAACAAACATACCCTTCTATATCATCTTAAAAAACTTAACATCTAAAAGCAAAAATTTTATTTGCTTATAAATAACATGTATCCCATTTTAGGATGGGCTCAGTTGAGCAGTTCTTCTGCTTGTCTCTCCTGGGATGGTGTGTATTTACGTACACGCAGCAAAAACAATTCACATCCACCCTCTCTCACCAAATGTCAAGTATAAAAAATATAGTCTTGGCAACTATTTTCACTCTGTCTTACATTAGATCTCCAGAACATCTTGCACCACTAAACTCTAAACCCTTTGGCCATCATCTCCCCTGCCCTCTAGCTCCTGACAACCACCATCTTACTGTCTGATCCTGTGAGTTTGACTATCTTAGATTCCACACGTAAATATGATGATGTAGTATTTGTCCTTTTTGTTTGGCTTATTTCACTTACCATAATGCCCTCTAGGTTCATCCACGTTCTTGCCAACATCACAATTTCCTTCATTTTTGAGGCCAAATAATATTCCATTGTATACATGCTGCAGACATCTAGCAGCTCAATGGAGTCTGCAGTGATTAAGTCAGTTTCACTCACACTGCAGGCAATGGAGGCTGGTTGTGGTCTCCAAAAGGCAACTTCCATCTCCCTCACATGGCAGTCTGATTCCAAGAGTGGAAATGGAAACTCAAGGGCTCTTGAGGCCCAGGTTCCAAACTTTCACATATTCTTTGCTACCTTCTATTGGCCAAAACAAGTCACAAGGCTGGCACAGAGTCCAGATAATGGGAAATAGACTCCACTTCTATTGACAAAAGTTATAAAGAATTCTTGGCCCATTTCAATCAAACATACCCCCTTAGTACAAAAGCCACATGGTTTCAACTTGGTCTTCCCAGCTCCTCATGCAGTATTTTTCTTAAAGGTATACTAAGTGAAAGAATACAACTATGGTCATGTAGGATATACCTCTTTTATAAACATCCAAAGCTAACATTTTAAAAGGGGAGAAAAAAAAAACTTTCTGTAATAAAATAGAACCAATTTACTGAAATTAGAAACAACAACAAAAAATGAGTCTCTGTGGAAGGAATGAAGCCATACCTCAAACCTATGACTTTTCACTTTAATTTTACCATCCCTCAGAGAGAATAGTTTTTACTGCTGCTGACATCATATACTTACTTCCTTTAAAACTATGACCCAATAGACTTTCCTTGATACTTGGTGTCATCTTAAATGAAACAAATCTGAAACATTAAATAAGACTTGACTATGGCAATAAAGGTCAAGAGTAACATAAAACTAAATAGGGATTGCTCGCAAAGGTTATAGACCCTAAACCATTATCTTATTCCTCCTTCAAACTCTACCTTGACTCTGTAAGAGCCATCATTACATACCTCAACAGCTACCCTCTTCATTGACCAAATTCAGGAAAGACAATCTTGGAGAGTACTATAAATTCCTCTCCCATTTCCTTCAGAATTGGTCTTCTCTGCCTGATGATCTAGCTTTTTTTCAGATGCTCACCTGAGGACTATGATCATAACCTATGGTCATGGCTAGAACCATAAAACCATAGGAACTAATCACACTATCCATAAGTGATGTAGCACTAGGAGCACTAGTTAAGGAGAGTATTCTTTTTCACACAGTCCTTAAAATTAAGAAATGTAAAAGGTAAAATAATCCAACTTTTTCCCATTCATACACATAATTTTCTTAATGTTTTAGAGACAGACAGGAGAACAATGAAGGCAAAAGAAATGGCCAACACAGTTTAAAATCTATTAATCGTGGTTCCTTAAGCAACTTGATATTCTATGAAACTAGTTATTTTTTTCTACTTTAAAAAAAAACAACTTTATTTTTTAGAACGTTTTTATATTCAAAGCAAACTTGAGTGGAAGGTTGAGAGATTTCCCATATACCCCTGTCCCCATTCATTCATAGACTCTCCCATTATCACCATTCCCCATCAGAATGGTACATTTGTTATAATCCATGAACCTACAATAACACATCATTATCATTCAGACAGTATTGGAAAAAAGTGACCTAGGGCAAAAATAAACAAATCAAAAAGCCCTACATGTATAAGGACTTTGATCTGTCTGGCTTTCAAATTAAGTCAAACACTATGAATTTATTTTTTTTAATATTTTATTTATTTATTCAGGAGACACAGAGAAAGAGGCAGAGACATAGGCAGAGACAGAAGCAGGCTCCATCCAGGAAGCCTGATGTGGGACTTGATCCTGGGACTCCAGGATCTCGCCCTGGGCCAAAGGCAGCGCTAAACTGCTGAGCCACCCAGGCGTCCCAAACACTATGGATTTAAAAAGAAAATCCATATGTAGCTAGTTACTTCTTGACATTAATAAAATTTTCTGAAAAATAAAATAAAATTTTCTGGATTTAATTCTGCAATTTCCACAGCACTATGATTACTCATAGTTTTACTGAATCACTGATAGGGAAGATTCAAAGCATTAGAAAACAGTGATTTCAACTCAAAAATATCCCTAAGACCATTTCATTGACACAGAATAAAGATGCCAAATAAATCTGGCACTACCACACAGTAAATAAATATAAAATACATAGCACAATTTCTTCCCTTCCTTGTCAGTACTAACAGTAGTGTCACATTTTTCTGCAGTTGTAAAATTTTTCATTGCATTCTCAAAGCTAGAGAGGACTTGCATAATACAAAAGAAAACAGTGAACAGGATATATAAGCTGCATATAGAAGACTTTCCTTTCATCCCCTACAAGGCCACAATGGAGCCAAAGTTACAGGAATACACCAGAACCAAGGATCTTCAAATAGAAGAACTTGCTTTAAAGGAATTCTGTTTCAAACAGAAAAAAATCCCAAGGGAAAAAATAGATTTAAGTTTGAGAAATTTTCTATGAGCAAACAAGAAAATATCAAAAATTTACTTTTATTTGTGAAATGGAAATGAATGAAAACTTTCATAAGGAAAGCAACAAAGCCTATTTGTAGTAATAGTGGTTAGTATATTAATGGAACATTTCAAATAGTTGATTCTGTATCAAAATAAGGAATATTTCAATTAAGTTTTCAAATTTTGCAGACTTAAGATGTTCCTCACTCGACAGCAAAATATTTTAGTTTGACCTCAATAATTTGGTCCATCATAGCCAACAGTAATATCTCTTTCACAGAACAACAGAGATAGGTACTGTTAGACCTAATGCCCAGAGAAGAATAGGGACAATTGTTCTCAGGTCCAACATTCACACTAGATATTAGGTGCCATAAATCTTTGAGTGGACTTCTCACAGTAAATGGTTCTTACACAAATTGAATATTTTTAAAAATCACTCTTTTTACAAAATTGATTATACCAGCAAATATGCTGGCACACTAGCAGGAAGAGCTATTGCCAGAAGCAACCCAAAACTCATAAATGCATAGATGTGCAGGTGCTTAAAACTTCAGAGAATTGTAACATGATTATTCTGGTTCCCAAAGACCACTGTTAATGCCATCTGTTCCTGCCAGCCCAAATCCAAATGTTTGGGCTGCTCTCGAAGTCACTCTTCAGCATTTGTTATGGATAACCTCTACACAAAATATTGAATCAGGGCTCCATCTTGCCCACATGATTGCTCCTTTCTTGTTGCCAATGCCTCAACACTCCCATCCAAGTCTCTAATGCCCTAGGAGATAATTCTGCTCTCATGGCTCCTCAAGGTGATGTCAAACATGGGCCAAATCTTCCCTTATTATCACAATCCAGATGCCTTACCTCTTCCATCCAGATGTGTGTTTTTTTTTTGCCTCAGTACTCTGCTAGTTCATCTAATTGCTTAACCAAAGTATTCATTTTTAAAAAAATCTATCTTGTTATTGCTTCCAGTTACCATGTTTATGCTCAGTGAGGATGTATTAGATGAACCCCATATAATGAGCAATGTGAGGCTTTCATGGACTGCAGGAAAATTGGAAGGCAAACAATTTGGGGGGCAGGTGGTATTCTGGTATTGAATTAGTGGCTGCCTTGTCAGTGTAGGTTTATAGGAAATCTAGAACTGGAATGTCTTTCTGTAATAGCTGCACCTGATAGAGATGGAATCCTCAAACTGGCAGCACTTTATTGCTTAGTTCATGCCTTCTATTTCAAATTCAGCAGAGAATGATACACAAGCCCATAGGTTGGTTGTTGTTGTTGTTTTAATATTATAACGGGAATTAACAAGTTGTTGACATTTTTAATGCTGGGAAAAGGCCAAGTGAAAATAATTGAAATGTAAATTATAAGGAAAAATGAAATTATAAGGGTTTTAGATTTCATAACAATCCAATGCACAGTTATGAATATCTGTGAAAGCAGAAGCTTCCTAGTACCTGCTGCTCTTGGAGAGTGGACTAAACACAGATGATTGTTTTTCTTATCACCCTCCTGGGAATTCATCAGATGTTAGAGACAACGGGACAGAAAAATGCCAGTTTGGATCGTTGCCACTGAATTAATAGGAAGCAACGAGCAGATAGACTAACAAGAAATGACTTCAACATTTCTCAGGACAAAGCTTTCCATTGCCTGCTTTTTTATTCCCTTTGCAAGCCTACCAGGTGTTTTAAAAATAATTTTTTAGTATCTGAAACATTAAAAGTATTTTCCATAGTCTGACAATCTCCCATGGATGAGATCTCTATTAGGCACTTACATTTTTGCTACTGAAATACATTCTTTATCAGAGGTTAATGAAGTTTTTCTGTAAAGAGCCAGATAATAATTTTTTATATACAGTCTCTGTTACAATGACTCAATTTGGTCATTGTTATGTTAAAGTGCTATAGGAAACACATATATGCATGAGCATGGCTGTGTTCAAACAAAATTTACAAAAATATTTAGCAAACTGCATTAGGCCCATAACCCATAGTTTGCCCACCTCTTTTATATAGTGTTTTTATGTATTTTTTCCATTCACCACCTGCTACATTGCCCTGCATATGGATGCTACTCAATATTTATTATAGACAGGATGACTATATGAGTTATGATATAAATTATTTAAGGTTGGAGAAAAATGTTGATACATCTTTACAAAGTTTTATTAGGGAAAAATATAGCTTCATAATCCCTTACTAATCTTTATAATTTCCTTATAAAATGAGCAAATATCAAATGTTCAGAGACAATCCCATAAAAATAGTTTAACATTTTTATGATAAAGATACAACAGTAGAAGCTTTCATTTAAACTATTTAAAGATAATTTTTGTCACTAGATTATTAGGAATTAATATCTTACTTAAATATTCTGCTATGCTCTTTTTCATAGAAAACTGAATGACAGCAGTACAAACAAGGAGATTTTAAAAATAAGGGAAAATCCTTCTAGATGTAAAAACAACACTAATAACTGATTATAGATAAAATATGGGTTAGCAATTAACATAAAGTGCTTTCAAATGAAATAACTTAGTTACCTTTATTTTTTTACTCTAAGACAAAACTTTGAATAATGTTGGGTATGATTTCACTTACTTCCAAAACCACACAATTGAACCTATAATGTGATAAATTTTAGGACATTGTGATTCTAGTGGTAAAACTTTCTAGCTCTTGATACCCCACAGCGTATATAAAATAAAATGTTCTTATGGTTCAAGGAACATGAAACCTCACCAAATTACTGGGATAATGAAAAGATCCATGGAGTTCAACCTTTATTGTAAAGCATATAAATTCCTACATATTAATTTGGACTTGAACAATTTTTCACACTTAATTTCTTGTTTCCATTATGTTGCATAAATATTCTATGCATTTAAACCTCCTCATGTGGTCTCCAATAAGAAATGTCAGTCTTCAGGAATCTTTGGGAGACTTTTCTAGGAACAAGGGACTTGGTGGGTGCCATTTCCCTCCCACAGCCCCCACACTAAACATATATCCATCTGTGGAAACCAGCACAACACCAGCAATCACTGCCTAACCTGTTAACAGCGAACTCCACACCTACATGCCCCTGCAGACACCCCCCCTCTAGTAAAACTTCTACTCTAAGTTCCCAGTCACAGAAAAACCACACAAACATTGCTGATACCATGCTTCTGCCAAGCCCCACCTCCCCAGCCAGGCCTCACCTCAAGGTCTCCTCCCACAGCAGGAGTGCAAGCAAACCTAGCTAACACCTTGCCTCCCACTACCTCAAGTTTCTGCAGATGCTTTGCCTCCAAGTTGGTCTTGGACAGAGCCCATTCAAAGATATGACAGAAGCCCAACAGTGTGTAAGCAGTCCCAACAGGGGCCAGCTCCCTCTCCAAATCCAGGGCAGAGGAAGAGATAACCACACATAAGATTTCAACCACGGCTACAACACTGGGCTGGAGGCAGATCACTGATCTCACTGCAGGCTCCACCCACCAAAAAAAAAAAAAATTCACAGGGGGAATCCCTGGGTGGCTCAGTGGTTTCGCGCCTGCCTTTGGCCCAGGGCACAATCCTGTAGTCCCGGGATCGAGTCCTGCATCGGGCTCCCGGCATGGAGCCTGCTTCTCCCTCTGCCTGTGTCTCTGCCTCTTTTTCTCTATGTCTATCATAAATAAATAAAAAAATTAATCTTTAAAAAAAATTCCCAGGGTACAATACAGGGAAAGGGCCATGCTGTTCCATGACGCAGCATCTATGGTAAATGCCTGGTCTGACCCAAATCAAGCCCAAAGTAGCCCCAGACAGGCCCACTAATAACCCATAGACCAAAATCTTCCCACAGTAGTAGGGTAGGGCAGTACAGGAATTTTTCTTCACAAGGGGGGTGGGGGAACTGCAGCCAAGAATATGCCACCCAGCAATGCTATTCTTCAGGATAAAAAGAAAAAAAAAAAGACTTTTCCCACACAAAACCAGCTCCACAAGAAATGTTCAAGAGGAATCTTTAAGTGGAAAAAAAGACCAGAAGCAGGAATAAGTAGAAAGTACAAAAGCAGTCAAAATAAGAATATCTATGAAAATCAGTCAAGGGACTCACAAAATAAAAGGTTTTAAAGTATGACACTGTTTATCTAAAATGTGAGGGGAAAGGAGTAAAGAATAGGTTCAAACTTAAGAAACAATTAACTTAATAATATAGACTGCTATATTCTTAAGATGTTTCATACAAACCTAACAGTAACAAAAAATCAAGAAGCAGTGACACCTATGAAATAAAGAGCAAGGAATTCAGGCATATCACTAAAGAAAGCCAACTAACCATGAGAGAAGAGAGCAAGAATCAGAAAGGAACTACCAAAAAAACAAAACAAAACAAAACAAAAACAAAAAACAAAACAAAAAAAACATACACATGTAAAATAAGCAAAAATAAGTACATACCTATCAATAATTATTAAAAACATAAATGGATTAAATATTCTAATCAAAAGACAAAGGATGATGAAATGGATTAAAACAATACAAGACCCATTTATATTCTGCCTACAAAAGACTCGTTTCAGACCTGAAGACACAAACAGATTGAAAATGAAAGGATGGAGAGAGATTTATCACACAAATGGAAGTGGGAAAAAGAAGTCAGGGTAGCAATATTTATATTGTTTTAAAGTCTCTTTAAACTTTGTCTCTGTCTAATAAGAGACAAAGTAGTACACCATATAGTCATAAAGGAAAAGTCCAACAATAAAGTATAATAATTATACTTATGCACCCAACATGGGAAAACCCAAATGGTTAAAGCAACTAATAACAGACATAAAGGAAGAAATTAACAGTAATATAATAATAGTAGGGACTTCAACACCTTCATTTAAGTAAATGGATACGTCATCCAAACAACAAGGAAACGGTGGTTTGGAATGACACACAGGACCAGATGGCTCCAACAGATATATTCAGAACATTCCATCCTAAAACATAAGAACACACATCTTTTCTATGCCCTTGGAATATTACCCAGGATAGATCACACATTAAGCCACAAGACAAGTTTCAAACTCAAAAAACCAAAGTCATATCATGTATCTTTTCAAACTAGAACAATGTGAGACTAGAAATTAACCACAAGAAAAAAAAATCTGGAAAGATCACAAATATATGGAAGTTAAATGACATGCTACTCAGCAATGAATGGATCAACCAAGAAATCAAAGAATAAATCAAAGAATACATGGAAATCCATGGAACAGTTCAAAAATCACTGAGATGCAGCAAAAGTGGTCATGAAAGGCAAGTTTACAGAAATTCAGGCCTACCTCAAGAAGAATCTCAAACAACCTAACATTATGCCTACAGGAGCTAGAAAAAGAGTAACAAAACACAAAACAAGTAAAAGGAAAGAAATAATAAAGATTAGAGCAGAAATAAGTGATACACAAACTAAAGTAACAACAAAACAGTAGCTGGTTGCTTGAAACAATCAACAAAATTGATACACCTTTAGCCAGACTCCTTAAAAAAAAAGGGATAACTGAAATGAAATCAGAAATTAGAGGAAAAATAACCAACACCATAGAAATAAAAAGGATTATAAGAGAATATTATGAAAAATGATAGAACAACAAATTTGACAGCCTAGAAGAAATGGATAAATACCTAGAAACACAGAGCCTCCTAAAACTGAAGCAGGAAGAAAGAAAATTTGAACAGACCAATTATCAGCATTTAAATTAAATCAGTAATCAAAAAACTCTTAACAAACAGAAGTCCAGGACCACATGGCTTCATAGGTTAATTCTATCATACCGTTAAAGAAGAGGTCATATTCTTCTCAAACTTCTCCAAAATATTGAAGAGAAAAGAAAGCTTCCAAATTCATTCTATGAGACTAGCATGATCCTAATACCAAAACTAGGTAAGATCACTACCAAAACAAAAACAAAAACTGTAGGTCACTATCTCTGATAAACAGAGATGCAAAAATCTGCAACAAAATACTAACAAACTGAATCCAATAATACATTTTAAAAAAATCATTCACCACAATAAAGTGGGATTTATTCCTGACATACTTGGTTGATACAACATTCACAAAATCAATGTGATATATTTTATCAATAAGAGAAAAAGGATAAAAGCTATATCATCATTTCAATAAATGCAGAAAATGCATCTGATAATGTTCAAAATCCATTCACGATAAAAACTCTCAACAAAGTAGGTTTAGCAATAATATACCAGAACAAAATAAAGGCCATGCATGAAAAGCTCACAGCTAACATTATACTCAATGGTGAAAAACTGAGAGTGAACAAGACAAAGATGTCTATTCTCATCACTTTTATTCAATATAGTACTAGAATTTCAAGCTATTGCAATCAGGTAAGAAAAAGGAATAAAAGGCATCAAAATTGGCAGGGAAGAAGTAAAATTTTCACTATTTGCAGATGACGTGATACTATATACAGAAAACCCTAAAGACTTTATGAAAAAACTACTGGAACTGATAAATTCAGTAAGAGGTCAGCATACAAAAATCAATATACAGAAATCTGCTGCATTTCTAAACACTAATAATGAAGTAGCAGAATGAGAAATTAAGAAAACCACTCCATTTTCAATTATACCAATAATAATAAAATACATAGGAATAAACTTAACCAAGGAGGTGAAAGACTTATACTCTGAAAACTATAAAATATTGATGAAAGAAATGGAAGACATAAACAAATGGAAATACATTTCATGCCCATAGACTGGAAGAACGAATATTGTTAAAATGTCCATACTATCTCAAGCAGTCAACAGATTTAATGCAATCCCTTTCAAAATACCAACAGTAAAAAAATAAATTAATTAATTAATTAAAAATAAATAAATTAAAAAACCAACAGTATTCTTCACAGGACTATAACAATCAAAATCTGCATGAAACCACAAAAGATCCTGAATAGTCAAAGCATTCTTGAAAATCAAAACTGGAGCAATCACAATTCCAGACTTCAAGTTATATTACAAAAGGCTATAATAATCAAAACAATATGGTTCTGGCACAAAAACAGACACACAGATCAACAAAACAGAATAGAAAACCCAGAAATGAACTCACAATTATATGGTCAATTAATCTTTGACAAAGGAGGCAAGAATAGGCAATGGGAAAAAGAGAGTCTTCAATGAATGTTGTTGGGAAAACTGGACAGCAAAAGAATGAAACTGGACCACTTTCTAACACTGTTCACAAAAATAAACACAAAATGAATTAAGGACCTAATTGTGAGACCTGAAACCATAAAAATCCTAGAAGAGCACAGGCATTAATTTCTCTGACATCGGCTAAAACAACATTTTTCTAGATAGGTTTCCTGAATCAAGATAAACAAAAGCAAAAATAAACTATTGGGATTGCATTAAAATAAAAAGCCTCTGCATAGCTAAGGAAACAAAACTCAGAGACAACCTATTGAATGGAAGGAGATATTTGCCAATGACATATTGAAAAAGGGTCAGTTTCAAAAAAAAAAGAAAGAAAGAAAGAAAGAAAGAAAGAAAGAAAGAAAGAAAGAAAGAAAGAAAGAAAAAGGGTCAGTTTCCAAAACATATGAAGAACTTCTACAATGTAATATCAAAACTAGTAATTTTTTAAAAAGGCAGAAAGCATGAGCAGACATTTCTCCAAAGACATACATATAGATGGCTGACATATAAAAAGATGCTCAGGACACTTATCATCTGGGAAATGCAAATCAAAACCACAATGAGGTATTACCTCATAGCCTGTCAGAATGCTAATATCAAAACCTCAAGAAACAACATGTGTTGGCAAGGATGTGAAGACAAAGAAACCCTGGTGCACTGTTGGGAATGCAAACTGGTACTGCCACCATATAAAATAGTATGGAAATTCTTCCAAAAAATGAAAAATAGACTTACCATATAACCCCGGTAATTCTGCTACTGGGTATTTACCCAAAATATACAAAAACACTGATTTGAAAATACATATGCACTCCTATGTTTAATGCAGCATTATTTACAATAGCTCAATTATGGAAGCAGCCCAACTGTCCATCAATAGATGAATACATAAAGAAGAGGTCACAGACACATGCAAGAATATTATTCAGTCATTAAAAAGATGGAAATCTTGCCATTTGCAATGACATGGATGCATCTAGATAGTATAATGCTAAGCAAAATAAGTCATAGAAAGACAAATACCTTATGATTTCACTCCTATGTGGAATTTAAGAAACCAAATGAACAAATAATAAAAGGCAAACCAAAAAGCAGACTCTTATTTATAGAGGACAAATTGATCATTACCAGAGGGACGGTGGGTGAGGGAATGGGTAAAATAGGTGAAAGGGATTAAAAGCACATGAGCACTGAGTAATACCTAGAATTGTTGAATCCCTATACAGCACACCTAACACTGTATGTTGGGGTGCCTGTGTGGCTCAGTCATTTGGGCATCAGCCTTTGCCTCAGGTCATGATCCCAGCGTCCTGGGATGGCGTCCCACATTGGGCTCTCTGCTTGGTGGAGGTCCTGCTTCTCCCTCTCCTTCTGCCTGCCATGCTGCTTACTTCTGTATGCATGCACACTCTCTGTCAAATAAATAAATGAAGTCTTAAAAAACAAAATCACTATAAGTTAACTACAATTTAAAGAAAAGAAAAAAAAATACCTGTCCTATATTTGGCCTTCTTCAAGTATCTTATCACAAAGTCTTACTAATTGTGACTCCATCTTTGTCAAAATTTACTTTTTTTCCTATTATTATTGTTACTAAATCACACACTGAATCTTCTCCTTGGCCATCTAGCCTCATGAAAGACAATAGACAAACTTTCTAAAGAACCCCAATTACATTCAATTACCCTTGTACTGGATGGTTAGAAGGAATACTAGGGGCCACCAATGTTACTTCCAAGCCCCCTCTATAGTATTCTCGGTCAATCATCATTTAGTTTCAGCTCTCCTGCTTACTACTCCATAAGGTACTTAGAAAAGGCAAATTTTCTTATTATAGGCCAAGGTATATCTTTCTTCATCTTTTTCCATTAGCTTTTAAATTTAGCCTCTATGGAACACCTGGGTGGCACAGCAGTTGAGGGTCTGTCTTTGGCTCAGGGCATGATCCCATGGTCCCGGGATCAAGTCCCACATCAGACTCCCTGCCTGGAACCTGCTTCTCCCCTGCCTATGTCTCTGCCTCTCTCTCTCTGTCTATTATGAATAAATAAAATCTTTTTAAAAAATTAAATAAATAAATTTAGCCACTAAAAACAAAAGGCATAATTAAGAACCATCATATAAAAGTCCAAGATTTTCCTTAATTTTCATTTTAGTTCCTTAAATCATTGTTCATATGGCATTTATCCTAAAATTCCCCGAGACACATTATCAACCTTTGCAGGCTCCACTAAACAACTTCCGTATTTTCAAATACTTCTTTTTAAAACACTCAGATTTTTAAAATAGTATTCTTATGTGATAGAATGGCTTATCTCACCAAATACCATTTAAGATACAAAATAAATTCAAGTTATGTACTTTACATGTATAATTCATTTCTAGTAACAAATTCAGATTTCATTAGTAAAAAAAAAAAATCCACATACATTTTAAATACTTCAGACACCAGAGTTGCAAACATGTTTACAGATGTCAAAAAAACACTATTATTGTAATTCCCCTTTGCACATACACAATTACATTACCAATAACTAAATCAGTATTTCTGACAAGTACTAAGCACTAGTGATAGCAAACCTAATATTTTTACACATATTTTATGACAAAAAACTTAACTGTGAATTCATAATCAAAATCAAAAATATTTTAAAGAGAAAAGGGACACAGAAGAATAGGCTATAGAGACAGGATCAAGATGGCAAAGGAGGAAGATCCTGAGCTCACCTCCTCCCACATACACAACGAAACTATAACTACCTGTGGAACTATCCCTGAAAACAAACTAAGGACTCATAGAACAGGTTCTACATAGCAAAGGATATAAAGTAAAAATCATATGGAGATAAGAAGGGCAGAGAGTAAATCTAGTCAGGACACACATCCCTAGAACGATGACCCACAGCAGAGGACATGTCACAACAATGCAGGTCCTCCATGAAGAATCAGGACTAAAAGTACCCATCCATACTCCCCATCCCAGGGAATCTACAGTAGGAAGGTAAGCCCCCATAACATCTGGCCTTGAAACTTGAGGGGCCGATATCCAGAAGAGCCAAAGAGCAGCAGGAAACCAAGACTCCACTGAAATTTTAAAAGGCAGACACATCTCACCTGTTTCAAGTCTCAGAACAGAAGCAGCAGTTTGAAAAGCACTGGGTTTATACATGAAGACAATTTCAATGACTAATTTTAGAGCATGCTGACAGAGTAACAGTGATCTGTTGACCAGGGCTGGAAGCACTGGCAGACCACCTTTTACTCACTTCCCTTCTACTGAGCTGACCAAATACTGACAGGAGTCAATTCAGACACTCTCCACCTACAGAGTATTCTTCTGGGAACTTGCCCAACCACCCTGCCAACCTGGCAAGAGGCACCAAAACTCTTCTCAAGCAACCCATCACATCCTACTGGATGGCCCTGGCCAATAGTGGCAGTCCTGCCCTATATAATATAGGGGCCAGCCTATATCTGCAACATTTGCTGCCAGACTTTATGGCCAGCAACAATATAGGCCCACATCACCCACCAGCATGCCCACAGCAGGGTCTCTTATCCAACAGATAAGGAGAGCCAGGGCCACTGACCAGTGTAACTGTAGCAGTCATGGTTGGGCCTCATAGCCAGCCACACCAGAGCACAACCCTGCACACCAGAATCCACACCAATCAATCACAGCCCAGCCACAGTAGAAAGTGCATGTAGCCCACATGGAGATGCTGTTGGAACATCTGGCTTGGGTGAGCATTGCAATTACACTACTGGACCCCACAGGACACTTTCTAAATAAAGTCACTCACATCAAGACTATGAGACATAACTGATCTACCTAATATACAGAAACAGAGTTAGACAGAATGAGGAGAAAAAAGAATATGCTCCAAACAAAAGAAGAAAACCTCAGAAGTTACAACAAATACCACAAAAATGAAAAATATAAGAGACTAATAACAATTATATCCCAACAAATGGGACAATCAAATGGCAAGTCCCTAGAAACATAAAAGCTTCCAAAGAATGAATCAGCAGAAACAGATAATCTGAACAGACCAACTACTAGTAATGACATTGACATTAATGACTAATGACATTGCATTAGTAAATCAAACTCCCAACAAACAGAAATCCAGGACCAGACCACTTAAGTATATTCTATGAAACAGTTAAAGAAGAGTTAATATCTATCCTTCCCAAATTACAGGCCAATATCATAAATGAACACAAATGCAAAGATTCTGAATATATTACCAAACCAAAAGAAAATAAACATATAATACAAGGATCATACACCATAATCAAGTAGTATTTATTCTAGGAATACAAAGATAGTTCAATATCTGCAAATCAATATGATACACTACATTAACAAAAATAAACATCATAAGGTCATCTCATAGAAAAACCATCTGACAAAATTCAACATCCATTTATGATAAAAACTCTAAACCAAATGGGTCAGAGAGAACGCAGCTCAATGAAACAAAGGCAATAAATGACAAACCAACAGCTAACATCATATCTAGTTGTGAAAACCTTAAAGTTTTACCTTTAAGATCAGGAAAAAGACAAGAAGGCCCACTCTTGCCACTTGTGTTCAATGTGGTATTGGAAATTTTAGCCATAGTAATTCCACAAGAAAAAAAAGAGGGCATCCCAATAAGAAAGTCAAGTGGTCATTATTTCCAGATAACATAACTCCACCTCAAGAAACTATTAGAATAAATTACTTCAGTAAAGCTGAAAGATACAAAATTAATATACATAAATCTGTTTATTTGAAGGTGATCAAATAAACAGAGAGATATACCATATTCATGGATTAGAGGAATATCCAACCATGGATAATATAGAAATTACCCAAAGTAATCTACAGATTCAATGCAATCCCTATCAAAATTACCAATGTCATTTCACAGAACCAGAACAAAGAATCCTAAAGTATATATGGAACTACAAGAATCCAAAATAGTCAAAAAAATAGTGTAAAAGAACAAAGCTGGAAGTATCATACTTCCTGATACTCAAACTATACTACTAAGCTACAGTATCCAAAGAGTATGGTACTGACACAAAAATAAACAAATTTAATGGAACAGAAAAGAGTCCAGAAATAAACCTACACATATAGTCAATCTTCAACAAAAGAAGCAAAAATGTACAATGGAGAGAAGGCAATTTTCAATCATTGGTGTCAGGGAAACTGGACAACATAGTCAAAAGAATGAAATTGGACCACACTCTTATATCACACGCAAAAACTCAAAATGGATTAAAGTCTTAAATTTAAGACCAGGAATCCTAAAACTCCTTGAAAATAAGCAGCCAGCTCTCTGACATCAATTGAACAGTCTTGTTTCGGATCTGTCTCAGGCAAAGAAAACACACATACACACAAATAAAACTACACCAGAATAAAAAGATTTGAACAGCAAAGGAAGTCATCAACAACACAAAAAGACATCTTACTGAATGGAAAAAGATATTTGCAAATGATCAGCCAGTAGGTTGATACCAAAGGAAAGAATAAAAACAAAAAGCAATCCAATTTAAAAACTAGAAGACTTGAACAGATACTTCTCCAATTAAGACATACAGATAACCAATAGACACATGAGAAGATGCTCAACATCACTAATTATCAGTGAAGTGCAAATCAAAACTGCAATGAGAGATATGTGTGCTAAGGATGCAAAGAAAAGAGCACCCTGTCAGGCATTATTGGTGGTAATCCAAAATGGTGTCGCCACTACAAAAAAAAAAAAGAAGACTTTTCACAGGTTTAAAAACAGAAATACAAAAAAAAAAAAAAAAAAAAACCAGAAATACTGTACAACCCAGCAATTCCACTTCTGCATATTTTTTAAAGGAAAAGCAGTAATTTGAAAAGATATATGTACTCCTTAATTACAGCATCATTTGCAATAGCCAAGATATATGGAAGCAATATAAGTGTTCAAGAGATGGATAAAAAAGATGTAGTAGTGTGTATACACACAGAGAAATATTATACTCAGCTACAAAAAAAAAAGATGAAATCTTCTGTTTGCAACATGGGTGGACCTAGAAGGAACTATGCTAAGTAAAATAAATGATTAAAACAAATATATGTAAACAACAACAACAACCGATACCAAAACAAAACACCAAATGGAAACTGACTCATATATAAAGAGAACAATCTGAACAATCTGGTGGTTGCCAGTGGAGGGATGGGCAAAAGACAGGAAGGAGAATAAAAGGTCAAAATTTCCACTTATAAAATAAGTCACATGGGTATAATGTATAGCATCAAAAGTATAGTTAACAATATTGTAACCACTTTGGCAACAGGTGGTAGCCACATTTATCCAGGTGGCCACTTCCTAATATTCATAAGTGTCAAATCACTATATTGAACACCTGAAACTAATACACTTCAATTACAAAGAAAAGATAGGTTATAAAATAATCAATAATATTATTTGTTTCCAGAAAAAGAATAAGCAAGCAGCAACATATGGTAAAAGTGCTTTTGTGGGCTTCCTTCCACTGATTAAAGAAAAAAAAAATAGGACTTTACACATGACAGACTACCTGTGGTATCTACTATCTTTGATAAAGCCAACATCAAACATTGAAGTTATGCTTAATATTCAGAGAACTAGGCGGGAAAAGGCAACATTTTCTAAAACTCCACATCATCTCTATACTCTTTTATGTGCAACTACATCAGGAAAAAATACCAACATACTCAGCAATAGAACATGACTGGACATTGAGGTGTGCACCTTTTAACCACACACCCAAGGGATGGCAAATCAACAAGATGGAAGGATTTTGACTCCCTAAATAACTTCATGAGGCAGAAACACCTATATCAATCTAGGCCACCTACTCCCAGACTGTTACCTTATTTAAACCATCATGTGTTTTTGCTGTTATAGCAGCCTAGACTTTACCTTTCCTCATTCAAGTATCTAGAACTCTGAACTTCCATCACTTATGGTTCAGTTTGCTATTATAATTGTAGTTAAAAGTATAGCTTCTTAAAATGAATCATATGGTCTTTGGTCCAACACATTTTCTAAGTATTTGCTGCCTTTGTATACCTGGAAATGCAGAAATGCTATAGCTTTTTAAGAAGACTGCTTCTTACTTCTTAATATTTCACAGAAGAACACACCACACTTGATGATCTATGTTCTTTGAGTATAAATTTATGTCACATTTTTTCAATCCATTCACTGTCAATTCAGCTACACTGCTATTTTGGACTGTTTTATGATGCCCATTTTTCTCAGTGTGACACTTCAGAGGGTCCTAACACACACACATTCACTGGGGAAGTCTAAACACTAAAGAAATACAGGGTTATCAATCAAGCAGCAAACACTTACTGAGTGCCTACTAAAGTCAAGTTCTCTACTAGATAAGAATGACTCACAGAAGGGCAAAACATGATCCTTGATATCAAGGAACCCATGATATTGCTAGCAGAGACACACAATCTGAACCAAATCCCTAAAAAGTACATGATAAATGCCACTAAGCTCTGATGAAGAATTGGCGAATATTCTAAGGTTAAATTGATGAAAAATGTAAATCTGCCTAAATATACTGTTAGCCCTTGACACATTTCAATTTTCTTCGTCACTCATTTTGTGACCATATTCCTGAAACATAGACCTAACTCCTCAAATCTACCATCCATTACCCTGTCCCATGAATTATGGACTGCCATCCAGAGAAGTTAAAAATAGCAAAGCCTTTTGCTATGGATTTATCCACCATTTAATTTTTCTGCTCTATATATACTTGAACTCCAGTAAGATTCTGATGTAGACAAACATATACTTCTAGGAAATTCAGAAGTATATAAGAGCATGGAAGAATGATAGCCTGGAATGTGTTGACAACTTGGCATTGCTACTAGACTCCTCTAAGTTTTTTTTTCTCATCACAAAACATTGCAAATACTTTTTTTTAGAATTCACCTACATTACATGGGACTTAAACAGTATTTGCCAATGAGAGCACTTGTGTGAGATTTGGAATGCAGAAACATGGAGCCATTATTCACTATAGGAAGTTGTAGATAGATGTGCAGACAGACAAGAGATACCCCAGTGGGTTCCTGAAGAATTCTTGGAAACATTCTTTACTGCTGCCAAGTGAGATAGCTGATGGTAGTTTCCCAGAAAGTCTTTAGAAAATGCCACCATTTCCAAGCAAACAACTGAGAACCATCTATTCCAGAGCTTGTGGCTGAGGTCCCTGTAAGGACTTTCCAAAATTCACTGTCACCTTTCTTGGCCTTTACTCTTGCAGCTCTTGCTTCATTCATGTAAGCCCCTATTCCTTCAATTAAGCCTTTTACACCAATACACACAGCAGCTAATATTTTCCTGAACCCTAACAGCCACAGGTGTGAATCCTTTTTAAGTAAGAAGATATCAGAAGAAAAATGCTTGGCACTCATTCTCTAAATACACACACACACACACACACACACACACACACACACACACATATACACACATCCCAAATCCTGAACAATGCTTGGAGGGAATAGGAAAAGTAAATTAAAATCTAAACTTACTAATTCATTCACTTAAGTGCAACAAGAAGGTAGACTTGAGCCAAAAGTCAAACAGGATGCCAGACATAAGCACTAGTTTAATTGAGCCTTGGAGGAAATGCCTAAGAGTAAGGCCAAACAGGGAAGAGTTCACATGAAATGCAACAAAGGATACCAGCAGAATAATAGAAGTATATATTCAGTTTGGGCATCTTGGATACAGACTCCTTTGATGTATGGAAACAAATATATGGGCAATGCAGATGAATAGATGGCTCTGGATCTCAAGGCAAGATTGGAACTGGAGATACAGATTTGAGATCAATACACATAAGCCATAATAATAGCACTCCTTAGGGAATATGGGTAGAACAAGATGAAAAGTACAGAGTAATATATATTCCAGTAATGCAACAGCTTACATAGAAGCTTCTAGAAAAAAAGACTAATATACAAACAAAATAATGTAAACTTGCCAGTATTATTTAAAAAAACTTAATAGATGAAAGCATTATTAATTTTGTACCACCAATCTGAATCTTCTCTCAGTTTGCCACCTCAGAACATTAAGTATATGTATAGATCTATAGAATAGTAATAGATATAAAGCAATGTGCGATACAATCCAGACATCATGAAATCTTCACACTTCATATCACTTTGATGATCTTCAGCATAATACTGCCTTTCTCCCATATTTATATCTGCTTACACCTGTTTTACTCCCTAAAACTTAGGGTTATCATCATACACCCCTCCTGCTCTTGGGACAGTCTCTCTGGTCTTCCAACATCCACAGCTCTCTTCTCCATTGGATAGCTACCCTGAAAACTAAAACTAATTAAAGCATTAAACCTAGCATCCTTAGATGATGATGGTTTAAATCCATATGTGTTTTCTGTTGTTGTTCAGGGTTCTTTTTGTTTGTTTGCTTTTTTAACTAGAGCTTTCCCTCTCTTCTTAACCAAAAGCAATGATTGATGTATTGTATTAAAAAAAATTATGGACCATGACGCTATGTTAGCTTCCCCATATGCTACCTGGAAAGCTATTCCAGAACTCACACAACAGAAAGACACACAGATCACATTAAGATGTTTAAATAATACACAGTGAGAAGGAAAAATATGGGTCAAGTTAACACACTTTGTATAGAGTGTAAGTGCAGTAGTAGAAACACACAACTGAAATCCCAGGTCATACAACGTTCTTATGTATACTTGCTCCACACTGTCTCCAATATTAGCCTTATCTACCAATGATGTGGCCTATGAAGACCAGAGTTGAAATTTTAACAAGGGGGCTTAGTAGGCCAAAAGTGCTGGCACCAGCACACTCTGAGCTCTGTTGCAGTGTATAGTACTAAGTGTGCCAGGACACAGCTGTAGCTGGAAGAGGAGTTAGGAATTTTACATGTGTTTCTTGGACAGAAGACAGGGGGAGCCAGGATAGAATCTTAGTGGTTGTTACCAATGAATGGCAATTTAAGATCTCATGAATACTGAGTGCTTTAGATACATCATGTATATTTGCCTACTTTGAATACTAGCTATATCTGGGTCCTTCCATCTCTTATCTGCATTCAGTAGATAGGTTCTTGTTTTATCTCTTCCTAATATGTCTCATAGGTCATTAACTTAGTATTAACCCATAAATTTTGTTTATCTCCCATCTACTTACATATTCAATATGTATACCTAATACAGCTTATGAATTTCAACTATGTTCACAACTGATTCATCATTCGTGCTTCCCATAATGATTTTTTTAAGTAGTCTTATTCATACCACATATCTCCTCTTCATTTGCAACATAATTGTGGATTCTTAATTAACAAAGCAAAATATATTACAACTGAATACTGGTAAAATGCTCAGGCATGTGGCAGGCCATTGGAAGAGAAATTTAGATTAAAAAAAATGAAAACTTTTGATTTCCATGAAATTATGTTTTATAGACACATGTTTCCTATTTAAAGACTTAACATTCTGATATACTCTCTCTCAACACCACTGCTTGAAAATACAATGCAAATACCTAAAATTGTTACTGCTTTATTTAATGGGAACTTCTAATATTCTCAATAGTTACTCTACCAAATTTCTGAAGCATGTGAAGAATGAGTAGAAATGGAGAATGAGATTTTTCTCTATTTACTAAGATAATTCAACTACCCTTTCCCATTGCTGTAAGTTTAACAGAAAAATTGAAGAAGATGTTCCCTAGAGGTTCCTAGAAATTCTTAAAATAATCACCCATTGCAGTTATAATAAGAATCTATTTGTGACATTAATTTCCTTTGTGAATAGCCGTATTTATTTTTATAAAAATGTCAAGTATTTTTTATTTGATATAGAAAAGGCCCAAAGAGCAACAGTCTAATTTTTTTTTTCAGAGTCAAAGGATGTCAACTCATGAGAGGCAGGTATATTGTAAAATGTAAACAGTCCATGGTGCTCATATTTATATCATTTACTATGCTAGGTTTTGTACTAATAAGTAAAAATCTCAAGATACCAAATTCAAAAGGCTGCAGCATAATATACCCAAACCATATTAGAGGAATCAAATAGTTTTTTTTTTAATATTACTTTGCTGATTCCAAATATAGTAAGGTTTTCACCTATGTTTTTCAACAAGTATTTAACAAATCAAAAAGAAGTTGAAGATCCTGCAATTAAAACTACTAGAATAAAGAAGAGAAAAGCAGCTTTTTGCAATTAGTTTTAGCAATTTTCTATAGGGCAACAAAAACAAAATGAGACATGTATGATTACATCATACTAAAAAGCCCCTGCAAAGCAGACTATTGACAAAATGAAAAGACAATCTACGAATGGGAGAAAATATGTGCAAAATATGTATCTGATAAGGGATTAATATCCAAAATATCTGAGGAACTCATATACCTCAATACCAAAAAGCAACTCAATTTGATAAAGGACTTGAGTATGCATTTCTCAAAAGATGACACACGAATAGCCAACAGGTATATATATATTTTAAAAAATCACTAGTAATCAGGAAAATGCAAATCAAAAGCACAATGAGGTACCACCTCATACCTGTTGGGATGACTAGTATCAAAAAGACAAAAAATAACAAGTAGTGGCATTGGTGAGGATAAAAGGGAACCCTCATGCACTGTTGTTGAGTTATGTGAGTTGGTACAGCCATTATGGAAAGACAGTATGGAGGTTCCTTAAAATATTAAAAATAGGGGCAGCCCAGGTGGCTCAGCGGTTTAGTGCCCCTTCAGCCCAGGGTGCGATCCTGGGGTCCCAGGATCGAGTCCCTCGTCAGGCCTCCTGCATGGAGCCTGCTTCTGCTTCTGCTTGTGTCTCTGCCTCTCTCTCTCTCTCTCTCTCTCTCTCTCTCTCTCTCTTTCTGTCTCTCATGAATAAATAAATAAAATCTTTTTAAAAAATTAAAAATAGCATTACCTTCTGACCCAACAATCTCACTCTGTGTATACCCAAATAAAAGGGAATCAGTATCTCAAAGAGCTATCTGCACTCCAGAATTCATTGCTGTGATGTATACACATATATAAGCACACCTACACATACATACACATACACAATGAATTATTATTCAACCATGAGAAAGATATCCTGTACTTAGAACAATGTGCACGAGCCTAAAGGACACTGTGCTAAATGAAATAAGCTTGACATGGAAAGAAACACTTCGTAATTTCACTTTCACATAGAATCTACAATAGGCAAATTCACAGCAGCAGACTGTAGAATGGAGGTTTTTGAGGGCTTAGGTGTAGGGGCAATGAGGTCATGTTGGTTAAAGAGTACAATGTTTCGGTCACAAGAGGTAAAGTTTGGAGATATAACATAAAGCTAGGTCCCTATAGTTAACAATACTATATTGTATACTTCAAATCTGCAGAGAATTAAATGTGCTCACCACAAAACAGAGAGAAGAAAACGGTAGCTCTGTGAGGTGATGGATTAGCTTGATTGTGATTGCTTCACAATCCATACATACAACAAAACACCAAGCTGTATACCTTAAATATATACAATCGGTTTGCCAGTTTACTTAAATACAGAAAATTTTCTTAAATATATCTGAAATGCATTAAATAAAAGAAGCAATTTCTGGCTTATATCTACAATGTGATCCTTTTTTTGGTTGAAATAAAAATTAAGTGGCCTACTGTATGTGTTTAGTAATACCCATAGTACTGTATGTTAAAGAAAATTTTACTGTATAAAGTGAACAGTAATTTTTAAAAATTATGTGACCTCCTATAGGTTATTCTATAAACTTAAGACCACATCTATCAAAAATATGTGTCAGATCTTATAATACCTAAGGGGGGAAAATTTTTAAGTAATTTTGCCCCTGCCAAAAATAAGCATATTGACGATAGTTTTTTAGGGGTCAGAGAGGATTTAAAGTATTAAGAAATCTGAAAGGGTGCTCAAGCAGAAAGCCCAGAGGCACCCAAGTGAAGTCAATGAGGCATGTCAACTATAGATCCTGGATATGTCATCATAAAACCAAAGTGACAAGGAGATAAGAGCAATAAATATAAAATGATAGCCATGCCATCACAAAGCCACGTAGGCATCAAATACTGACAGGACAAAGGATAATGTTCAAAGGTAATTCACCATCATCAACCTTAAGGGTCAGGTCAGTCTTTAATCCTATACCCAAGAACTTCTGGAAATCCAGATTTAGGCAGGAATGTATGGAAAACAATCCTCACAAGGTCACATGTCAGAAAGTAATATAACTATCACCCCTGCTTCTGTGACTTAGTGTCAATTTTTAGTACTACACATTCTTAATAGATGACATCCTAGGTAGGTGGGTGGTAGGGCCAATTTCTAAGTTCACAGTGCAATTTAGAAGTGCAAAATAAAGCATGAAAGCATACACAGTGCTCCAGCTCACATTTCAAAACTTATGTCTCAAAGTGGCCAGAAAGGCATGGTTTCATCATCTAAGCTTTAAGTGTTAAGGATGGGAAGAATATCACACATATGTGGCTCTTCTAACTTACTTTAAGAAACATCTGAATATTACCACCTCTTTGGTAATAAGTATGGGTGAATAGCAACATGAGTATAGTGCTCAGAGTTTCTTATAGCCTTGTAAACAAGTGGAAATGTTCACGATCACAAGGAAATCAGAGAACGCACTGGCAGGATGTGGCCTTAACATGAATGTCCTCAGGCTTCCACTTCCAAAACTGAACATTGATATTTCACATATTTTCCAATTTAAAGGCCCATCCCAGGGAAGTCCAGGTGGCTCAGCGGTTGAGCACCTTTGGCCCATGGCGTGATCCCAGGATCAGGGATCAAGTCCCACATCAGGCTCGTTTGCAAGGAGCCTGCTTCTCCCTCAGCCTGTGTCTCTGCTTCTCTCTCTTGCTGTGTCTCTCATGAATAAATAAAAATATTTTTAAAATAATAAATAAATAAATAAAAATAAAGGCCCATCCCCAAGGCCTGGTCTGCTAAGAGTTCCAGGCAGTGAAGAGGCAACTGAATGTCATGGGAGAAGAATTAAAGTCCAACTAAATGCTTGGCTAAAGAGACATATCCTACCTGGAACACAGGCAGAACGGTGAAAGAGATAGTGTCTGTTCTGGCACCTGAAAATGTTTTAATTATGTAAAGTCTTAAATATAATATTTACTAACCGTTAAAAAACTGCTTTCTGATATGCTACAGACTCAATAACAAATACTCTGAATAGTCATGGAAGTGCTACACTATATTTTGGTAGTGAGACAAAAGAGAAAGAAAATCTGAACAAAATCTTTAGATTTGTTCTAAAGAATAAAAATCACCAAGGGCAGTTTAGAGTTAAAAAGGAACATCCATAGTAATGGGGTGACTTCCTTATATTACAGTACAATCTCATATAATTTGAATCAATTAATAGCTAAAGTGGAAATTGGAGGCTTCGTGGCCAGCAGGGAAATGTGGGAAAATGTCTTATTGATCCAACTGGCGTTTCTCATCGAGATGAGGATAATGCATTGATACTCCAGAGAGAAGATACTGTTTTGTTTTGGTTTTCGTCTGTATCTCATTTGATAAGACTGAAATGTAAAAGCATGCTGACAGTAGTAGTGATTAACTGTCCATCTCAGTTTTAGCTGGTCCCTTTTCACAGATTCAAGATTTAAAAAAAAAAAAAGAAAAAACACACAAAAGTTTAGAAGAATAAAATGCGTACTAATCCAAACATTTAAGTGCCACATACACAAAAGGTAGAACTCTACCTCTGACACACTGTTCCCTTAGACTTTAACTTCTTGAAGAACAAGTTTCAGAGTTCAAGGACTATTCAAGTTACGGAAACTTATTTCACCCAACAGCTTCAGCTCTCTTACAAAAATATTCAAGGTAGATAGAGCAGGTCCATGGTCTTGAAAGTCATTTCTAATACATGCAGGAATGAAATGCTCCTCTTCCATTATTTCACTTGAAGAGAATGTCTTCTGAAGTAATAATGCAGTTGTTAGATTTAATTCTTTCAAACCACAGAATACCAAACCTTCCATCCACCAGCTATCAAGATTTTTTAACCTATTTAATATGACTTGTGTTATCAAAGCCTAGAGGATCACAGGTTTCCTAATCAAATGATATCAAACCCTAATATAAGAAACCGTATTCTGGAGTGAAAGTCAGGTAGCAACCATATGAGAATTTCTACCGAAACAAACCAAGGCCAACATAACAGAGACGATGCTTGAACCAACTAGTTGTGTACAGAAATCTTCTAATGAGTGTCAAAAGCTATATAGTCAATGCTGTTTTTTAATTACATATTTTATGTAGTTTACTTTTTATTTGGTACAGAAAATAAGCAATTATCTATTTCACATGTTTAATTTTATTTTTAAACGAATTCTAGGGGGCAGGTGGGGGGGCTCAGTGGTTGAGTATCTGCCTTTGGCTCAGGTTCGTGATCCCCGGGGTCCTGGGATTGAGTTCCACAACAGGGCACCCAACAGGAGAGCCCCATGGGGAGCCTGCTTCTCCCTATGCCCATACCTCTGCCTCTGTCTGTGTGTCTCTCATGAATAAATAAAATCTTTAAAAAATAAAAAATAATTTAGTACAATATGCAAACAGACATTAAGCACAAAAAACAAAAGTCAACAACAACAACAATAATAAAAGGATTCTGTTAACACAAGAAACCAAGGGTATGTTCCCACACAATCTTTTAGTTCAGAAGGAAAATCAAATCAATATCATCTGACATGCCTATGCACAGATATATGGTATATAATCCATAATTTGATTTGGGAAATACATAGATCGCAACACATTCTGTCCTCAAATAACTGTAGCTTCTTGTGATGAACCACTATGATGGCTGGCCCAATTCTTGATGGAAAGGCAGCTGTGTGAATCTATCAGCTACCAGCCCTGCTATCCCTGGAAATATTTTTAGGCTATTGAGTACTCTTCTTGGGGTTCAAAAACATGAGCCTCAGAAGCTCACTAGGACTCCTAGTTGGGAAGGACCTTTATAATCAGTTCTGGTATCTCATCCTCTGAACTGAGTCAAAGAGATGGACTTTGTTTCTTTCCCAGGGAACCTGGCCCAGAAAGAAACCCTGAAGGGACCATGCAGTCCTGAAGCCACCCTTGTTTTGAGAATAAACACTAGGAAAGATAAAGCAGGGTAATACAGAGACAGAACTGTAGCTGCCCCAAGCAAGCACAGGGGACAGAGCTTCAGTTCTTTAATGATCCTCTTGGGGAACAGAAAAATCCCTAAGATTAAAATTCTTTCCTCTGTGAGAACTATTTCACATTAAGGAAGTGTTAACATATTAATAAGTTAGTAGATTGTATCTGAAATGTAGGACTGCTTGAGTTGGAATCATTATTTGAATCCAGATTTTAGTCGCATGTCTTTACACCTTATTTCACCAAAGCAATAAAATAAAAGTTCCTATATAAACTCCATCCACAAGGGAGGGGCAAGATTTCATTAGTGGAACATGTGTACGTTTTCTTGAGGTTCTTTCAGGTAAGCTGTTGCATAATATTAAATCATAATGTTCAAGTTATTGGATCTTAGCAAACAGCACAATTAACTATTTAATAAAAGACAAGTGAGAATTTATAAACTAAGATAAAATATGCATTATGCAATTAAGCTATGTAACGTTCTTTTCTGGAAACAAAAGCAAGCACAGCTTTTTCCACAGCTCTAATGTCATTTTGAAAGCACCATGTTTCTCCGGAGCCATCAATAAAGGCACTGCATCCATCTCTGTCAATTTCTTAGAGGAGTCATTAGTGAAATGTCACCTTCTGAGTTCCTCACACCTCGAGTACAGAAAGTTTTCACTTTTTTAAAAGAGCAACAGTAAAAATATCCGATGATGACATCATGCATTAAAATTGTGCAACTATCCACCTTGTCCAATTACAAAAAGATCTCAAATGATAATGGGATCCAGATTGTTGTAGCTAATTATCATTATTTTGTCATTATAGCAAAGTTCACCTCCATTATTCTCCCCTCATTTAAAACTGCCTCAGAAATACTGCACTATGAGAAAAGCCATGCAGAGTAACTATATCATTTGAATAAGATAATATCACATTATGTTTTAAGCTTTCCCTATTTAGGGATCACTTATCACTGTATAAGATCTCCAAATTTGAAAATAAGGAATATATTACAAATCTTATCAACCCCCATAACTTTAAACAACTGGAAAGAACAATCAGGATCTGGTGCTGAACTATGTTGTCTGAGGTAACCTTAGCAAATTCCAGATACCTGTATATCCAAATATTTTGGTGGCTGAATCACATCACCTGCTAGAATTGACGTTAAAGAGGTAGTTATATGTATTAGGCATCCGACAGCTCTGCTCTCCAACCTCACTTCCACACACAGGATTCCAAGATCACAGTTATAGGTAATAATCAAATTTAGTTCCCAGGTAAAAAATCTGCCAATATTTCAAAGTATTTTTAGTAATTTTGCTGAATTCCAATTATTTAAGACATAAAATGTAAAAGAGCAAAACTATGAAATCTACTCATATCCCTGCTGAAAATTTATTTTTATTCAGTATGTTTTCACTTAGTCCCTTGCTAAACATCAAGTTCAAATACAGCTAATTAGAAGCCCTATCACTTATCTATCACTTGCATGTCTGTAGCAAATTCAAAAGCACATGCCAGTCCTGTGCCTTTTATGTAATCTGGACAACTATGCTAATACAGAAACAAAACTTCTATGAAATGAAACAAATGGACTTTAACACTGATAATATAGTTAGACCTTTAATAACATGGGTTGGAACTGCACAGGTCAACTCAGATTTTTTGTTAATAAACACAGTATTATAAATCTTTTTTTCTTTTCCTTGAGATTTTTTTTTAAGATTTTAATTATTCATGAGAGATATAGAGAGAGGGAGGCAGAGATATAGGCAGAGGGAGAAGCAGGCTCCCGCCTAAGGAGCCCGATGTGGGACTCAATCCTGGGCCCCAGGATCACACCCTGAGCCAAAGGCAGATGCTCAATCACTGACCCCCTAGGCATCCTTTTGCTTTGAGATTTTAATATTTTCCTTTCTCTAGATTATTTTCTTGTAGGAATACAATATGTAAAACACATAACATATAAAATATGTTAATCGGGATCCCTGGGTGGCTCAGCGGTTTGGCGTCTGCCTTTGGCCCAGGGCGCGGTCCTGGAGTCCCGGGATCGAGTCCCACGCCGGGCTCCCGGCATGGATCCTGCTTCTCCCTCCTCCTGTGTCTCTGCCTCACTCTCTCTCTACGACTATCATAAATAAATAAATCTTAAAAAATAAATAAATAAATGAATGAATGAATAAATAAATAAATACATACATACATACATACATACATAAAAATATGTTAATCAACAATGTTATCAGGCTTCTGGTCAACAGTAGGCTACTTATTAGTTCAGGTTTTGGAGGGGGAACATCTAAAGCTAGATGCAGATTTTGACTACATGGGGAGTCAGTAAGCCAAACTACTGTGTTGTTCAAGGGTCAACCATTTAATGAAATGCACAACTGATATCAACATATAATGGACTATAATACTTATAGGAGCATAGTTTATATTTAAATAGCCCATACTGCTTAAGTTATACCATTGCATCAGCAGATTCTTATATTTCTATATTCATTTTGGCTTTGAACTACCTCTGTTGACTGAGTTCCAGTTCCATTTTCGTAAAAAACTGCATATGTATTTTTTCATATATCCTTTCCACTTAAACACCTCTGGTGTTAAAATTTAACAAATGCAGGGACGCCTGGGTGGCTCAGTGATTGTCTGCCTTCAGCTCAGGGTGTGATCCTGGAATCCTAGGATCAAGTCCCACACACTGGGCTCCCTGCATGGAGCCTGCTTCTCCCTCTGCCTATGTCTCTGTGTGTCTGTCTGTCTGTCTCTCTCTCTCTCATTCATGAATAAATAAATATAAAAAAAATAATAAAATAAAATTTAACAAATACATATAAACACATGATTGTACTTGGGTTGAAATGTTTAGTGTTTAACCAGTTTTCAGGGATTCATAATTACTATACTGATGAGATTCAGGGTTATGACTTGACTATTGCTTGCAGTTTCTATAATTCCTTTATCATTAAGGTTGAAAAATGTAATTCTCTCAATAGTGCAAATTAATGAAATACTGTAGAGCTCTAACTGATGGTTTATGAAGAAATCTGAGAAAGCCATTATTACTATCTATACATAGAGGGTAACAAACCTTTGGCCTTCTAAGACATCTTCCCATCTTGAGACAGATGTTCTGTTTTCTAATTTATGTCCAATTTTTGCAAGTTTAAGGTAGATTTGGAAAAGAATAAAAAGCAAATTCCAACCTGCTGTCTTTTAGCAGATGCATCAGTTTGAAAGAAGGAACTTACATCCTTGTGGCACTTCTAGCTCCTCTCCCATTCCACTGGATGCAAGCTTGTATCACATGAGCATCGTCTTCTATCAGAAAAGGAAATATATCATACACCTGTTGCTATAAAGGGTTACAATTATGCACTCTACACATTCATTTACTCATTCAACAAATGTTCATTCAATTCATATATAAAACACTATATGCAATTTAAGGATACTGAGTAAAACAAATAGAGTAAAACTTTCATTGGAGAATGTCAGGTCTAGAGAGAGAGGACAAGTCATCGATGACAACAGCACATGTAATATTGTAATGAAGTAAATAGGTTTACCACAGACGCACAAGAAGAGAGTATCTAAGTCCAACTAGGAAGAGTAAACAGCACAGAGAGCACAGTTGGTGAAAAAGCATGACACGGCACCCTGAGGAATCAAAGATAGTTCCACACACAGCTAGAAATAGGGAAGTTCAAGAAAACAGAACCTAGGCCATAAATGATCTTGCTATATTTTTGCTTAGGTTTTTTCATTCCAGTATAGTTAACATACAGTATTAGTTTCAGGTGATTCATAGAGATTCAACAATTCTCCATATTACTCAGTGCTCATCATGATAAGCTACTCTTTAATCCCCATCACCTGTGTCACCCATCCTCCCATCCACCTCACCTCTGGCAATCATCAGTTTGTTGTTCTTGGTTAAGAGTCTCCTTCTTGGTTTGTTTTGTTTCTTAAATTCCACATGAGTGAAATCATATCGAATTTGTCTTTCTCTGAATTCTTTTTCTTATACTTTCTAGCTCTATCTACTTGTTGCAAATGGCAAATTTTTTAATGGCTCAATAATATTCATGTGTGTATACACATCTTTACTCACTTATCTATTGGTAGATATTTGGACTACTTCTATAATTTGGCTATTATAAACAATGTCTTCAACATAGGGGTGTACATACACCTTTGAATTCTTTTGAATTTGGGGGGAAATAGCCAGTAGTGTACTGGTTTGTAGGGTAGTTCTTTAACTTTTTGAGGAACCTCAATAAACTTTCCACATTGGCTGAAAGTTTGCATTCCCACCAACGGTGCATGAGGGTTCCTCTTTTTCTGCATCCTCACAAAGACTGCTTGTGTTCCTCGTGTTGATTTTAGCCATCCTGACCAGTGTGAAGTGTCTTTGTAATTTTGATTTGCATTTCCCTGATGAGTGAGGTTGGCCATCTAGAGGTCTTCTTTGGAGAAATGTCTGTTTGTGTCCTCTGATCATTTTTTTAATCGGATTATTTTTGGGGTGTTGAATTATATAAGTTCTTGATGTATTTTGGATACTAACCCTTTATCAGATATGTCATTTGCAAGTATTTACTCCCATTCAGTAGGTTGTCTTTTGTTTTCTTCATTGACTGGAAGCTTTTTGTTTTGATATAGTCCCAAGTTGTTGGATGGGAGGGGGGGTTGCTTTTATTTCTTTTGCCTCAGGAGACCTACCTAGAAAAATGTTGCCATAGCCAATATCAGACAGACTTCTGCCTGTATTCTCTTCTTGTGCTTTTATGGTTTCAACTGTCACATTTAGGTTTTTAATCCATGTTGAGTTTATTTTTGTATAGTGTAAGAAATTGATCCAGTACTTCCAATATCATTTGTTGAAGAGACTTTTTTTCCCATTGCATATTCTTTCCTTTTTTGTCGAGGACAAATTGACCATATAGTTGTGGATTTCTGGGTTTTCTATTCTGTTCCATTGATCTATGTGTCTGTTTTTGTGCCAGTACCATATTGTTTTGATTACTATAGCTTTGTAGTATAACTTGAAGTCTGGAATACTTTCAGCTTTTTTCTTTGTCAGGATTGCTTTGGCTATTCAAATAGGGTCCATACAAATTTTTTTAATTATTTTTTTATTCACGAGAGACACACACACACAGAGAGAGACAGAGACAGAGACAGAGACAGAGGGAGAAGCAGGCTCCATGCAGGGAGCCTGACATGGGACCTGATCCCAGGTCTCCAGGATCAGGCCCTGGGCCGAAGGCAGTGCTAAACCACTGAGCCACCAGGCTGCCCGGTTCCATACAAATTTTAGGATTGTTCTGGTCCTGTGAAGAATACTGTTCGCATTTGATAGGGACTGCTTTGGGAACTATGGACATTTTAACGATATTGGTTCTTCCAATCCATGAGTATGGAATGTCTACGTCTTTGTGTCATCTTCAATTTCTTTCAATGTTTTACAGTTTTTAGAGTCCAAGTCTTTCAACTCCTTTGCTAAGTTTATTCTTAGGTATTTTATTATTTTTGGTGCAATGGTAAATGGGACTGCTTTAATTCTTTTTAATGCTGATTAGTGTATAGAAATGCAATGGATTTCTCTACATTAATTTTGTATCCAAAGAGCTCAAGAGCTGAATTCATTTATCAGTTTTAGTAGTTTTTTGGTGGAGTCTTTAGGGTTTTCTATTTATAGTGTCATTTCATCTGCAAACACAAAGTCTTACTTCTTCCTCAGCAATCTGGATGCCAAAATGATCCTGTTCTAAATGAAGAATTATGTGTTTTATCCTTTAGCTACTATAACTCTTTAGAAGCCTGGAAGCACAGTACTTGCATGATCCAATAATATACATTAGATGTAAGCACCAGTCTCAGGGACATGTTATTTGACCATCAGGTATGCTCTGACCTGCCATAAACCATGAGGTGTCTATGAAAGCTCATGTGTATGCACTGTATCAGTGAGCTCCCCAGGATCTATTGCCAGGTAGTTTTCACTAATGGGTAGCACCAATAGAGGAAGAGAGGGAGGAAACTAAGATCAGTATCTTTATTCCTCTAACTCCTTGCCTGATTTTCTCAGATCAGATGCATCCCTCAACTAAATTTAAGACTCCTGTAGATAGCTATCTCTACTACTAGTAACCCTGTACTAGTACTGGTAACCATATCTCTGCTTGCTTCCATACATCCTGCCTGCAACTGTTTAAATGATACCCTAATTAAACTTGGCTGTAATTTTCCCATATATTTGGACTTCCTTTTATTATATCCAAATCCCCATTGATACCGTGTTTATCCTCATACATCATAGTGAAGTCAAAATCCTCTTCCACATTTCACAGGTAAATTTAAAAACTAGCAAATTAGGAATGAATGCTCCCTCTACCTAGAAAGCCCCTAACTCCACTTTCCGAAACCCAGTGCACTGGCACAAGCTTCTTATTGACCAGGGGATGGCTCGCAGGTCATGGGACTTAGTATGAATGATCATGTCCCATCATGTCATGCATTTCCATGCTTTACCATGGTAACATATTGGATTTGCAAGATGTGACTTCCCATGTATGTTATCTTGCTTCAAAAAAACCCTTTGGATAAACCATCAGAATGAATGAATCTTCACAGTTATTTCCTTGTTAACATAAGGGGACTATGACAATCACTCAAAACTGCCTAAACCTATGATACAAACACTATTCATCAAAATATATTTCTAGGGGCAAAGGGTGCCTCAGTCAGCTAAGCATCAGCTCAGGTCACAGTCTCAGGGTCCTGGGATTGAGCACTGCATCAGGCTCCCTGCTCAGCTCTGCCTCTCCCTCTGCCCCCCTCTTCCCCTGCTCATGCTTTCTCTGTCTCAAGTAAATTAAAAATCTTTAGAAACAAATAATAAATTTCTATTTTTAGTATACATGATTTCTAAGTATCATTCCTCCAAAGGAACTGTCAACTCCAGTGAAGACTTTTTTTTCTCAGTTTTGTATATATTTCAACAGGGTATTCAATCTGTACCCCTAATAGGAAGTCTTTGGCAAATATTTAAAAAGATAAACAATCCCAATGACCATGTTTAAGCAAAATTCCTATCCTATTCCTTTTTTTCTTTTTACCAAAGAGTTTAAGATAATACTAACTTGTCTACATAATGATTTGTTTTCATATTATACCATCACATGGAATAGGGCATTGATACCTTACCCCAAAACAGATGTAAATGCCGAAAATTTTATCAATCTTATTTATACTAATAGCATTGTCTTTTTCAGGATCTAATTTGCTTGGCCTCATATCACCCCTCCTTCCTTCCCTATACTTGTGTCCTACTCTGAACTCTTGATATTATTGATAAAGACATCAGAAATAAGATGATGTGTCAAAGTCATGGGCATACTAAAAACCTTAAAAACAGATACAATGACACCTAGTGGTCCCAAGAAAATGCATTTCCTTAAAGCTAAATAGATTCAATGAATGTGCATAGAAAATAAGTGAGAAAATTGAAGGATTTCAAGCTTAAACATTAGAGCACATGCATTTGCTCTCCTAGTACATACGTCCTTCACTTATTTGACTTTACATTCCGGAGAGGACAAGTTGAATTAATTCCAAAGTGATTTGTCTTCTTACAAATCTTTTGAATGCTGACAGAATACATTTGAACCTTCAATTTTAAAAATTAGATGAGGCACTCTACTAAAAGATTCATCTAATTTGAATTGACCAATGAAATATTATTTAATAGACCAGCATTGATGTATAACTTTGGTAAAATTTCAAAAAGGTTCTTCACATTTTTGTTTAATTCCTAGCTAACACAGAACTAAATAAAGCACTGTACAACCTTTCACTGTAATATTTACAAATAAGCAAATACCCATCTTTCCCAATTCCTCAGAGAATTTAAAATAACAGCTTTGAAATGCCAAAGTCTTCAGGATAATAATTTAGATGGTGCCTGTTATTTAAATTATCAGAGTGTCATCATAAAAGGGACTCTGTGCTTAATTTTCTACCTGCCATGTGAAAATGTCAAACTATATTATAATACTTATTAAGGATGACTGAAAAATTTGATTTTGCCTTCTGTCCCAAAAGGAGTTTTGTTCAAGGTACATGCAGTATCTACTTTGCTGCCCTCTCAGGAGAGACGCTAACAAGAGTATTAACTCTCAATTTTATCATAGTCATCAAATGGAGAAAATGCCTGTCCTTCTGCTGTATTTATTGGAAATAATATTGGATAATTGAAAAATAAACATGGTTTTAACTTGAAAAAGTTAAAAATTGAAAAAATTCCTAACGTTAAATGTATAAGCTGTGGTGTGAAGAATGAAGAACTGAGTATCAGGGGAGCTGGATCTAACCCTTGCTGCCCTTCCCCAAACCTGCATGACCTCCTTTTATGATGTCCAAATCCCCACTGATACCATGTTTATCAGGTAACCTGTTTATCAGATAACCTGCCTGACCAATCAGCTTCGGATTCCTCACCAGTAATACTAGAGGGTATGCCTAGATTATATTTAAACTGCTGCTTCTGCTATTATGACAACACACACTTAAAGCTATCAAATTCACAACAAAAGACTGTGATTTACTCCATAATTATGACTTTCAGAAAGTCATTTTCTTAACTTAGTAAGGCTATTGTGTTCATTAATCACATTTTTCCCTCCAGATACATAAATTCACCAGAAATAAAAATCCTGCTTATAATTTCCCTGAAACACTGAAACAAATTCATTAAATTTAAATAAATATGCAACTATAAGGTAATGAAACTTATTTCTGTAAGATTCTGCATACCAAAAAAAAGTTCCCTTCTAAATTATTTTCTTGAATGACATCACATTACAGTTAGTTATGCAACAGAGCTTTATTGCATCCATTAACATATTTAGAGGGAGGTAGAGAAGGTACAAATAAACCTTCTCTACATCTGAATTCATATAAGAGTGAGCTGTGAACTCCAATGCATTACATTTACAAAGCCTGATTAATAATATACCTCTATTAAGTTTCTGCCTTCTGGTGGGAATTATAACATATTAAACACGACCTAACTTCTTATTCCTACATTATTATTAAAATTATCTTGGAGGGAAGCTATTTTTGCATTCTAACACATGCCTTAGGAAGAAGGCATAAGCACATTCTTTAGGAAGGGCAATCAATTCTTTAATCATCTAATAAAGGCAGAAGTTCCTGCTTGAGTTCATTCATTCTACCCCTCAATCAACAGCAATATCATAGAACTTGGACCAAAATATGTACCACTCTCATTTTAGAGCAGAGGGGCCATGGAAGGGATTATGAAAATCCATATATATTGTGATAATATTTTACCCTTACATCAAAAGTTTGTGCTTTATTTTTCATAAACTCACATCTCAGTATAAGCAATATAAGCAACCTTCCATATTTCACTGTAATTCAAATATAAATATCTAGAAGATTGAAATTTGATTGTTTTCTCAAATATTATATTAAATCCCTAAGAATAAACCAAGACAGTCTAGGCATATTCATGGATTTCAAACAACACTTCTCTCAGTTTCAATTTAGTAAACATTAATATCTGCTTAAATGTATGAACATAAAACATACAAATATGTATGAATTCCCATGCATGATGTTAAAAGGCTCGATTTCATTGAGTTGTTAATGACAATATAAATAAAATGAACAAGGATAGAGTATGTTATACTTTCACTAAAATGCCGAAATACAAATATATCTTTCTAATAAGTTAAAATGGGAATCAGTTTATTACTTGTAATAAAATTGCTAACAAACCTATTCACCCTAAAGTAATGTTAATAAATGTTTCTTTAGATTATATATTATGCAATCTAGGACATTTTTTTCCTAATTCTTCCTATATACTTTCAAAATTTTTCTTTGAAACAACTATCTGGCTGCAGTACCACTATGTCCATTTCACAGATAAATATGCTGTTGTGTTACTTGCGTTATCAAAAATAGTTCTTTCTGACAATCACTTTTTCATATCTTTCTAAAAAGAAAATGCAGTACATTTTTTAAAAAGATTTTATTTATCTATTCATGAGAGACAGAGAGAAAGAAAGAAAGAGGCAGAGACACAGGCAGAGGGAGAAGCAGCCTCCATGCAGGGAGTCCGATGTGGGACTCGATCCTGGGACTCCAGGATTACCCCCAGGCTGAAGGCAGGCGCTTAACCACTGAGCCACCCAGGGATCCCCAAAAATTCAGTAAATTAAATATATTTGGTCCATTTGTATTAAGCATGAACCTCTTAGTCTGAATCAGTACAGGCTTCTTATTGTAAACTGTTTGGATTTTGAATTCATTAAATAAGCTATAGAAGTCCATGATATTAGAATTATTGTAGGAAAAAAGTAAAGACAATTAAGATATAAAAATGTGGAATGGATGAGATATTACATCAATCTGTATTTTGAACTCAAACAGCTTGGAAAATTTTAAATTTGTGTAAGGGAACAAAAATTTTACAAAAGCCTAATTATTTGATATTAACACAGGTAGGACAATCATTGTCATCTTCTTATCAAAACAAATAGGTGGATACAGATGCTGTGACTTTAGTTTCCAGAAGTTAATTTTTTAAACCACTCCACTGTAAATTAATCCCAACAACAAGGTATAATGATTACAAATATCCTCCCATTCATTCCTGGTCTGAAAGATTCTGCCCAGGGTAAGCACTCCAAGAACTCCACTATGATTATCCCACTGATCCACTGTTGAGCCAACAGAGGATTCTTTTCTTCTCAGGGACTATGTTTCATCTATAGAAAAAAAGAGTATTATTATTTCAAATTATGTAAAAGAGTTACTGTCGATTAATTCACAACTGCACTCTTCAGCTAACTCTACATTTTTCCTAGGGAACGTGGCCAGAAGCAATTTTACCTTTTCCCAAATACTCTTACACAACGCCTGAAGGATTCTCAATACAGTATTTTTCTAAGAGTTTATTCCTTTCAACCATCTGTAATGACTGGTTCCTTTATATTTCAAAAAGGCAAAATATCCTATCAAAAACTTTCTCCTAGTTTCATAAGGGCAGAAGGTTTCCAAAATTGATGTTAATACAATACGTAAGGTAATTTTCAGTTAAATATTAGGAGCTAACTTTATCAAAACTAAAATAACACTGTCCTCTGAAAGTTTGGCTTCAGCACTTTTTTGATGTCTGGGTCTCTGCTGTGTGTTTCCTTATTATAATTCATTCTCTGTTGAAAGACTGAAGAGAAGAATGCTAGAGCAAAACCCGAGTTTAATCATAGGATCTGTGACTTCTAGAACTTAAATATGTCACAATTGTTTAAGAAACAATATCACCAATTTATATATTTTTCATTAGCAGTTTACCTCAAGATTGCCTACTTCAAAGCCATTTGCAAATCAACATGAAGTATACTAATAAGGAAAAGATAATCTTGCACAGTTCATTAAGGCTTTCTCTATTTTGTTAAAAAAAATATGTAACATTCACCATTTCACAAGAGACGTGTAATTTGGGCAAAAAACCTGAAAAATCACAGCATTTATCTGTAGAATATTCAACCTCTACAAAATATATGGCTTTGTAATAAATTGTATGCTAATATGAACATGCAAGCTTGTCTGAGATCATTAGAATTCAATGTAGATATTAAAAATGTATAAACGGAGGTTGGGGGTTTAAAGGCCAGGTCTACAAAGCAAAGACTCTATTTAACTCCTTTCTTTTGAGGGTATTTCTATCAGTAATAGACCTGATATATATAGTGCTTTCAATAAGGTCAGAGAAATCAAGTTCATAATTTATACAAAAAAAATTAGACATTAGTTATTTCTGCTTTAAAGAGAAAATAGTGTTGCCCACACATCACAAAGAGAAAGAAAGACAAAACTCTATTTATTGACAAAACTATATTTATTAAAGATCTACTCCATATAAAGCTGTCTTAGGTACTCTAATAGGCATGACAACATATTGCACACTCTCAGTTCATGCCCTCCTGGGGACAGAGGATCATTATCTCAGGTAGATTCTCAGAACTCAAAATTTGCAAAATATTCTCTCTCTCTCCTCTCTTTTGCTCTTGTTGTTTAAGAAAGTCATCACCGGGGATCCCTGGGTGGCGCAGCGGTTTGGCGCTTGCCTTTGGCCCAGGGCGCGATCCTGGAGACCCGGGATCGAGTCCCACGTCGGGCTCCCGGTGCATGGAGCCTGCTTCTCCCTCTGCCTGTGTCTCTGCCTCTCTCTCTCTATCTCTCTGTGACTATCATAAATAAATAAAAATCAAAAAAAAATTAAAAAAAATAAAAAAAAAGAAAGTCATCACCTTCATTTTTAGGTTCTAATACCACAAGCTACATCGTAGGAATAAGCATAGAGGAAGACAACATCAATAACAAAAGTATTTTGCAGCTTAAGCATCAAGAGCTCAAAATGATCAAGAATTGAGGCCCAAAGATTTATCCAGTCTCCCTGCTTCCATGTTAGCAAGACTAATGGTTTTCACAGCCAATTTGTGATCCAACTACTATGTGAGTTAGATGTAGCAGGTGTGGGGTCAGGGAGCCCCAGACAAGATCAAGATCATGATCACAGACTCACTTTTTCAGGAATAAAAACTTTTCAACTTACAGCTTGCCACTGGTAAATTTTAAATGTGTGGATATGGTTGTGGCAATTTTATACAATTTAACATTTATTTGGGGGGGGAGTGAAGAAGATTCACCTACTTATTCACACCGTCATAATCAAAGGCGCGTCCATTTTTCCATCTTTATTTTTCCTTGCCAGTAAATAATCAAAATCTGTAAGAAACTTCTTTTTTCAAGATTAGGAATTCAAGTTACCATTTAGCTTTGACAAAACACCCTTACTTTATCAAGACAGTACTTCATAAACCAAACAACATGATAAACTATTGATTTCATGGCAGTGAAAAAGAATAATTAGTGGCTTATTTACAAACTAAGATTATTCATGCAGTTTATTTCTGATATTTATGCATATTTGATTAATATTAATATGATTAATATGAACCCATATGGCCAAAGCCCAAAATTGCCCTGAATTATCTATATCTGTTTAAAAACTTGTGTGCACAGTGAAGGAAAGAGTCAACAAGACAACACAGGGAATGAAAGGATATCTGTAAATGATATATCCAATAAGAAGTTAATACATACTGAAAAAAAAAGAAGTTAATACACAAAACATATAAAGAATTTATATAAACACCAAAAAAATCCAATTAAAAATGGGCAAAGGATCTGAATAGACACTTTTCTAGAAAAAGACACACAGGTAAGTCAACAGACACATATAGATGTTCAACATCACTAATCATTAGGGAAACACAAATCAAACCCACAATGAGGTATCACCTTATGCCAGTCAGAATGCCTACTAACAAAAAGACAGGAAATAAGACATGTTGGCAAGGATGTGGAGAAAAATAAATCCTCATACACTATTGTTGGGAACATAAACTGGTGCAGCTGATACAGACAAATTACGGAGGTTCCTCAAGAAAATTAAACATAGAGGCCCGCCTTGGTGGCTCAGCAGTTTAGCACCGCCTTCAGTCCAGGGTGTGATCCCGGAGACCTGGGATCGATTCCCATGTCAGGCTCCCTGCATAGAGCCTGTTTCTCCCTCCCCCCGCCTCCTCCCCCCGCCGTGTTTCTCATATATAAATAAAATCTTTTTTTTAATTTTTATTTATTTATGATAGTCACAGAGAGAGAGAGAGAGAGAGAGAGGCAGAGACACAGGCAGAGGGAGAAGCAGGCTCCATGCACCGGGAGCCCGACATGGGATTCGATCCCGGGTCTCCAGGATCGCGCCCTGGGCCAAAGGCAGGCGCCAAACCGCTGCGCCACCCAGGGATCCCCTATAAATAAAATCTTTTAAAAAAATTAAAAATAGAAATGTCATATGATCCAGGAATTCCACTACTGGGTATCTACCCAAAGATGATGAAAACAGTAATTTGAAAAGATATATGAGTATCTATGCTTATTACAGATTTGCAAAAACCAAAATATAAAAGCAACCTAAATGTCCATGAATAGATAGATGAATGGATAAAGAAGGTGTGGTGTGTACATGCACGTATGTACACACGCGCGCACACACGCACATACACACACTGCCATAAACAAAAGAATGAGATCTTTCCATTCATGACAGTATGGAAAAAACTAGAGGGTAATGTGTGAAGCAAATCGAATACCATATGATTTCACTTATATGTGGAATCTAAAAAATGAACAAAGCAAAGCAGGAAACAGACCTATAAAATACAGAGAACTGGTGGTTTCCAAAGTGGTGGGGAAAGAGGGGGAATGGAGCCTATGCTCTCAGGGATGCAATGCCTAAGTCATGGAGATGAAAGGTACAGCATAGGGAATATAGTCAATGGTCTTTTAATAGGATAGTACAGGATAGTAGCTACACCTGTGGGGAGCATAGTAAGTTAAAGTCACTATATTATATACCTCAAACTAATATGACACTAGGTCAACTACACTTCAATAAGGATAACAAGTTACTTCCCTATGCCTCAGTTTTCTTATGGTAAAATGGGGTATCACTACTATCTATCACAAAAAAATTGAGGTGAAGATCAAATGAGTAATATTCCCAACAGAACAATGCCTAGCACAGTGACTTGTGCTATCTACATGTCACTTGGTAATGTGCCGGTGATGATAATTCACAGCACAATTATATGGCAATGTGCAAACAGAAGCTGCATAGTCCAGCTTCCTTGAGTAAAGCAAGCACTTACATGCAATGAGTAGAAATAGCTCCATACTGACTGGAAAGAAAGTCATAGACTAATATCTCATTTCTATCCTTTATGTGATCTGAGTTTGAATTCTGTGTGATTCCTATTCCTATTGTACTTGTTGTCTTAGTTATTTCAGTAAATGTGGTAAAGTTCTCAGAACTACTAGTTTTAACTCACTTTAACAAAAAATTGTTTACACATCAAAAAAAGGTTTCTATTACAATACTGCCATTTACACTTTTATTGTCTCTCAAAATGTTTCATCCTAAATTTTAGTTGAAACTGAATTTCAATTTTAACTATTCAACTTTAAAAATTACAAAAAATGTATATGTATGGAATGATGGCTTAAATATATAGAAACAATTTTGTGAACAACTTTCTTTAATAATTGGTAAGTGTACATAATTTATTTTTCTCCTTGAATTAATTCCCTATTACTTACTCAAGATAATTTTATCATAATCATATAAATATATTGTATATAGACATATCTATATCTCCTATGCTAATTTTGAGTAGATAATATCTCTAACAAACTTTTGGATTTTTGGACTGCTCATTTCACAGTTTGCCTAACCACCTACAAATACTACTGATGTCTCAAGTGAAAAAAATTATAGAAATTTATCAAAAATAAATTAAAACAATGAAATCTTAAATTTATATTTAATTCATTTAAATTTTAAAATTTGTTTTGTTTGGTATATTTCTGCAAAGAGTACAGGGTCCCATTATGAACATTACTGCTAAAATCAGACACATTTTAAGCTCCAATTCTATGTTCATAGATCTAAGCATTAAAGAAATCTTGTTTATTGAAATAGGATATAAAAGGCTTTCTTTCAAGTAAAGTATACAATATTTTCAATTCCTACTGAATTAAAGGTCGGAAATCTCATGGCAATTCATCATTTTTTTCCATTTTGGTCTATCTACTAAGATAGCCATTGGGTGTTTGTAAAAATTTTGTAAAAATAGGGATCCCTGGGTGGCACAGAGGTTTGGCGCCTGCCTTTGGCCCAGGGCGTGATCCTGGAGACCCGGGATCGAATCCCACGTCGGGCTCCCGGTGCATGGAGCCTGCTTCTCCCTCTGCCTATGTCTCTGCCTCTCTCTCTCTCTCTCTCTCTCTGTGATTATCATAAATAAATAAAAATTTTAAAAAATTTGTAAAAATAAAAAATTGGGGATACCTGGATGGCTCAGGGGTTGAGCATCTGCCTTTGACTCAGTACCACATTGGGGTCCCCACAGGGAGCCTGCTTCTCCCTTTGCCTGTGTCTCTGACTCTGTGTCTTTCATGAATAAAATATTTTAAAAAAGAAAAAAATTAAGACTGACCTGTGAAAATATTTGGTGCGCATTCATCAAACTCTCTCAATATCAAGAACATAACCCCTTTGTCCTTTCCTTGGTGTTGTTAAGGTAAAGCACCATGGGGGAGACTGAGAATATGCTAGAAGTATGGCTGGGAGAAGAGCAATTACAAAATCAGAGTTGGAAATGAGTACCAATATGATGACTAAGAGACTCTGTTTCATGAATATCTGCAGAGAGAATGAATATACATGGATTTTTAGGCTCTTGAAATGAATACTCAAATATACCAATCCCCAAGTAACTGTGTCATATACACAATGGTAAGTAGAACTCAGTTTTAAAATCACTGATCTACATCAAGCTCTGTGTGTACAAAACTAGCCTATGGTAAATCAATTAAACATGTTTAACCTGAAGACACATGTGAAATGTGGATGTGAATACACCACCCAATATGTTGTCTATTTAAAATCTGCTGGTTTAATTCATTAGCATAGAGTAAACATTTTCACATAAAAAACAAATGACTTGCAAACTGCAATACCCAATTTCAATTCATAATCAACTAAGATGAGCCATGAGATGCCTGAGATTCCTCTTCCTCTCAAATCCTGAAGAATATGTTATTGTAACATACACACACACACACACACACACACACACACACACACACATAGCATAGACTAAACAGCAATATTTAGAACAAGGATCCTTTCCTTATATATGTTACAAAATATAAAACAAGCAGAAATCACTAGGTTATTTGTTCCAGGAAATACTCACTCCTAGGAAAAATAATGAGCTATTAAAATAGCTAACTTGTCAAGATTAGCAAGTTGCTTACCAGTACTTACTTCAAAAATTTTGGTTAAATGAGAGAAGTCAGAGAAAGACAAATACCGTATACCATTCACTTATCTGCGGAACCTAAAAACACCAATCTCATTAAAAGAGAGTAAAATGGTGGTTACTATCCAGGAAGTGGGAGAATAGGAGAGTAGGTGTTTAAGGGGACAAACTTGCAACTAGTACATAAATGAGACTTGGAAATCTAATGCAGAGCTTATAATACATTATTGTCTGTATTCACTAATCATCAAACTTACTAAGAGACTAGGTCTTAATTATTCCCACCACAAAAAGTAATGATAATTACTTGAGGTGATAGAGATGTTAATATCAATACAATGACAATCATATTACAATATATAAGTGTATCAAGTCAACATGTCGTACATGTTATATTTACACAATGTTGTAGGTCAGATACAGTTCAATTAAAAGTAAAACTTTGAAAAGCTTCAGTTCAATGTGTACACTCACCAAGCACATTGATGGAAAGGACCCAATCAAAAGCTGTTAACGTTAGTAAAACATTAACCTGTTAGACCTTTAGATACGCTTCTCTTAATCAAAGAGACATAAGTCATCCTTGAATTACTGAAAACAGCTATCTAGATTGAAGACCCAAAGCATAGAATTAATCTTGATGGAGGAAATAGCTTCTAAGCAAGACCTTAGGATCAAGACAATGAATGCATAAGACTGACATCTTCCATCTAAGACCCAAAAAATAAGATCCAGAGAATTGGAAATGTGGCTTGTCATATTTTAATCAAAGTTTTTTGTTGTTGCTTTGTTTTTATCTACCCAACTATTTTCATCTTTTTGGTCAAATACTCTGCAATGTCTTAAACACTTGAAACTAACTATGAAATTACCAATTAATTTGGTTTCATTTGGGCATTTTTGCCTAACATAGTGGTAGGCTTAAAATTGTGATCAAATCCTTTCCTTAATACTCATGTTTGTAGGAATGAAATGCATGATCTCAGGAATCTTAAATACTGCCCAGCAGCTACTATACCATATGATCTACTAATATTCCATTTATAGAGGAAAAAGGAAATCTGATACTTGCAAACATTGGAACAACCGTATCTACAATCTGTATGCAACCATGATATGTTGAGCAGCAATGAATATCTGGATTGATCGTATACTTTAACAACTATAGTCTATTTTCCAGCTTATGTTGAAGAACGCATAAGGAGAAAACTAAAAACAGAAACTAATAAAGGTCCCTACTCTTTTGTTAAATTTTACTGGACTCTTATAAACCCTTCATCTCTAAATAAAACAGCATTGAATATGTGCAGAGGTTATTTAGCCATTTACTCCAGGAAATACTTGCTCCTGGAAAATGACACTATTAGTGAAATAAAATGGCTCACTTGGCCACATTAACACTTTGCTTTCTGCTTGCTTTAAAACCTTGCCTCACTGTGCCCATCAATTTAAAACTATTCTATGTTAAATCTTGCCCAATCCCATCCTTCCCGTGCCTTAAAACAACTGACTTAAAATTACTCATTCAGATCCTAAAATTGTATTCATTTTCTCATTTTATTTATAGTGCCCCTTAGCACTGTATCTTAAGCATCTAATACTACAGGCAACTATTTATTCAATAAATGCACAAATATTATTAAGAACCTTTAATATATATTTATTAAATTCTGATTGTTTATACGTGCAAATATATATATATATTTATACACACACAGAGAAATATATGTACACATGTTTCTGATACATTATAAGGGTTATTTACATAATACAAAAATTGTATTTTTACATGTGTTTGTGGATACACATCCTTGAGACATTATTTGTGACACAGTATATTTTCCAGTTTGTATCTTAGTTTTTTTTGTTGTTGTTTTTTGTTGTTGTTTGTTTGTTTTTTTTATTTTTTTTGTATCTTAGGTTTTTATTTGTACATGTTACACACTAAAGAATATTCAAAGTGGAGGAAAAAAAAACCTAGGCATCCTTCATAATCTTACAAAACATTATTTTAACACCAAACCTATATAATAGACAACTTATGCATAAAATGAAGCGGTGGCAAAGTCTTAAGTAGTGTTTCACTCAAAGCCTGAGTTTGTGATATTAGCCACTGATAGTGAAAATGCCATGACTTGTCTGATTCCCCAAAATAAAGCCAAAACCTAAGAGTATGTATAATTATCTTTCAAATATAAACATGATTTCTTTTCCTTATTTACCACATACTCAGAGCTGTGAACCATTATTCCCTTTCCTACCTTTCATGATGCTCTATGCTATGAGACTGCTACAAGCCGATGACTCACATTTGAATGCTCAGATTTAAGCCAGAATTTGGTTTATTGTTCTGCACCTGTGAGTTTCAAGCCAGTTAGCTTTTTGCCCTGAAGAAATAAAATATTCAATTTAATATATTTGTGGAAAAATCCATTGAAGCCACAAGAAATTCCTATGAGAGTTCTAAATATTCCTGGAGCATATTTCATAGTCCCCAAGCTATGAACACGTATTAAGATATAGAGGCTTGGTAGAGGCAAGATGCAACCCTTATTCACATCTGTCAACTAATGGAAGACTAAAATGCTATAGCTGCCAGGGTAAATATTAATCACTCAAAAAAGGAAAATTGTATTAATCTCTTGTGCATGCTATGTTTATATATGAGTGCTATTTATGCACCGTATGCTATGCTTTTGCTAAAATAACCTGCCCTTGATAAGCCATAGGGAAGTTTTGTGATTGGAAACAAATCATGCATTTATGTGAGTTAAAGTATTGGCATACATTAGAGATAAGAAAGGCCAGCTTTATTATTAAATACAGACAATCACAAATGTAACTGAAAATCAAAACTGGGGTTTTCCTTAATAGGGTGACAGGTATAAATAACTTAGGTTTATCAAATAACTAACCTTTATTTTTCACAACAAATGAAGCCGATTACTTGGTATTATAGTAAATTTCTTTCTTTAGAAAAGCATATAATTGGGGAGAAGAGATGGATTATTTTTAATTTCAGTTTGAAATCTGTATTCAGAGTATATTTAAAAAAATCTTTCCCAACAAAAGTAAATAATATCTGATGTCTTATAAATAGTACTGCCACTGCTCCTTGATGTGACATGGTTGGCAGCTATTCCTCAAAGCACAACAGGGAGAGTAAGATGGTCTACAAGTGGAGTCCTCTACAAATCTAGAGAGAAGATCCTCTGGCTTAATGCTATTTCATTCCAGGAGCACCTGGTTCTGCTCCTTCAGACCCATATACAATCGGCCTCAAAAAGCCAGTAAACTCTAGAAAAGCAATATTAGGAGTGATTTTGGAATCTGGCCCTCAGCGTTTAGAACCAATGTCAAGCCAATGTCGACTATTTCTTTCTATGGGTACCAAGTACCAGAACTTATTTTTTTTTTCCTTCTCAACACTAAAATACATTAGAGTGGGGGAAGGAATTGAGTCCCAGTTAATAATAAAAGAATGATCACATGATTGTCAAGTAATTTTTCTAAAGCCTCCCTAAGAAACAGAAGAGAATAAAAGCAATGATGAGACAGTGTAAAGAGTCAGAAGTGGAGAAGAAATTGTAATAATGAGGTAGAATAGTAAAGAGGAGTTAAGGTGGACAGAAATACTTACATAGAAGTTCTACTGAAATGGAAGCAAATAGAACTTATAATGACAGCATTTTCCATGAGAATGCTAGAGAATAATGGTGAAATTGGGGCTGAAAATGAGAGGATAAATCTGAAGTCCCACATATAGATTTTTAAAAACCTCCAATATCTTACTTTCCCAACAGGCACAAAGAGAACCTAGGAGTCCAATTCCAAATTAAAAAAAAAAAGAGTTATTCTTTAAAGGATTTGAAAGATATTAGAGGAAAAAAATCCTTCAAACATACTAAGATACTTTAGGGTAATCAGATATAAATCCAGCTCTTAATCTGAAGTATAATAAGGGATTCACGGGGCCCATATTAACAGTTCCCAATAGAACCAACAGTTCTGTGCTTCAGTCTTTTTCTTAAAATATTTTGGTCATGAGAGACACACAGAGAGAGGTAGAGACATAGACAGAGGGAGAAACAGGCTCCCTGTGGGGAGCCCAATGTGGAACTCAATCCCAGGACCCCAGGACCACAACCTGAGCCAAAGATATATGCTCAACCTCTGAGCCACCCAGGTGCCCCTGTGCTTCAATTTAAATATAAAGACAAAAGTAAGGATGAGACCTCACTAAAAAATGATAACCATAAACAATAAAAATGAAAATATAGAGATCCTTAACAACTATGCAATGTTCTCAATTAAATTCCTCAGCAGCATGTACCATTACACATTGCATCTCAGCCAGGAAACAAGATCCATGAAAAAAAAAAAAAAGAATTGGAGAATACTGCTTAGCAAGAAAAATGTAATAAATTGAGAAAAATCAATAAAACATTTGGAAGATGCTATCAATTTCACAGAGTTGAACAAAAGGTCAAAGATAGAAAATGTGAAAAACAAGGAAGTTGAGCATTTAATAAAAGTTCCAAGGGGAAAAAAAGGGGAACATAGAAGAGATGGGTATAAAAATACAGAAGTCTCCAGATTAAAAAAAAAAAAATCCTATCAAAAGTCCAAACTCGTGGGAAAAAAAAAAAAATCAGGCCAATTCAAAAATGTGACCAAAGAGGTCTTAATGTTCCCCTCAGATTAACTAAACTTTAGATACATTTCTTGCTGGCTACTGGTCCTAGACCTCCATTTTGTTAGAGCATTTACTTTAGAAAACTTGTAGCTATAAATTATTTCTTCCCTTCTTTGAAAGACCATCTTCTCCTAGGTTTTTGCCAATTTTACTACCTAGGAATCTCTTTCTCAAAGCCCTAGAAGGCATCCCTTTCAAAGGTAACCATAGGAGACAGCATCCTTATCTCCTTGGAATGTTAAGGTGAGTGTAGAAGCCCAACTTCAGTAAGCACTAATTAGCAAACACAGAAGGTATAATCACATTGATCAACCATCCCCCACATTATCCTTCAGTACTTTTCCACTAGCTCATCCCAGGACTTAAAAATTCTACCAACTTTTCTTTCAGGAGAGTTTAATCTCTCAATTTGCGATAGTCCTTGATACAGTTTTTGTGTACCTGTTTAATTTGGCTGCTGTAATTTTCCTTTGACAATTGTATCAATAACTTTCAGAATATCAGAAATAAAGAGAAGCTCTAAACTAACTCCAGAGAAAGGGAAGGATTGTCAGTATTCTATACTTCCATATAACATTATTGCATATTAGAATAAAAAGGAACAAATCTTCCAAATTGTGAGAAAAGAATCTAATCTAATCCTCCATGTTTACCCAAACAATAAGTCAAGAAAAGGAATATAAATAGTTTTACAACCAAAGAAATGTAGTCTCCCTTAAACGTTCATTTAGAAACAGAATTGGGTTTGAGATTGGTGGGTTCTGCCTTGCATCAATTAAAATAGATTTGACTTTACAAAAAATGTATCTTCAAAATAGAGTTTTGAAAAAGATAGGAATTTATTTCTCTCTTGTATACCAGGGCTCCTTTATCATCAAAGACCCAAAACTCTTTAAACTGTTTCTTTCTCTATGGTTATTTTGATACAGGATACCTTCTATAGCTCCAGTCATTACATGCTTATTCCAGATAACTGGATGAACATGAAAAGCAACAAATCTTCTCTTTTTAGGAGCTATCCCTAACACTGATTCTAATCCATTGGCTAAAATTTAGTCACATGGCCACAGCATGATACAATTGAGGCTTTAAAAATGTTGGCTTTCTCATGGGTGGCACCATGCTAAATTTAGAATTGATGTTAGAGAACAACAGTAAAATAGACCTAAAGAGGCAACAGTCTTTCATGAGATGGCACTCAAAATGTTGAGTATTCATAGTATAAAAAAAGTAATTTCAGAACCTATTTTAGTACCCTCCTCTCTAAACCAGACAGATAAAATGGACAAATTAGATAGTACACTACAGATACGAGCAACACAAATCAAAAGGATTATTTTACTTGGCATATAAAGATATAGATAAGACAACTGCTGCAACCATAAGTGGAAAAATGCAAATTAGTTCTAAGCACATGGGAAACAAAAAATGACTATATATTTGACCACAAAGAAGTCTCATCAAGTCCTAAATAAGGACTTCTATTTAAATCCCATCCCCCAAAATCAATAAGACCCAGGACTGCATTCTTTTACCATTATGACACTAAATTAGTATTGATTTTTAAAAAGTCAAAGCCCAACACCCTTTCATGGTTAAAACTCAGAAAACTAGAATAGATGGAAACTCAAGTTGATAAAGAGTACCTTAAAAAAAAAAACAAACCTATAGCTAACATTACACCCAATGATGAGAAATTGAAAATCTTTACTGCAAAGATAAGGTACACAGCAAAGACATTTCCTTTTATTATTCCTTTTCAACATCATACTGGAAGTTCTATATAATGCATTAAGAAAAGGTATACCACCAGGGTGTACAGAGAGGTCTACAAAGAAATAAAACACAGATGATATGACTGTCTATGAAGAAAATCCAAACTGAAAAAAAAAATCTCTTGGAATAAGCGGTTATAGCAAGATTATACAGAGAGGTCTATAAAGAAATAAAAACACAGATGATATGACTGTCTATGAAGAAAATCTAAACTGAAAAAAAAATCTCTTGGAATAAGCAGTTATAGCAAGGTTACAAAATATAAGGTTATAGCAAGGTTACAAAATATAAGGTTAATATACAACTGTCAGCGGCTTTCCTATATACCAGCAATAAATAAAACTGGAAATTAAAAGCACAATATAGTTCATATTAGCACCTCCCAAAATGAAATGTCTGGGCATTAGTCTGACAAAATACATACAAAATCTTTATTATCTTTCATCATTGACATGTCATTTTATCATGTCAATGTGTCACTTCTTCCTAACTTTATCTATAGGTTCAAAGAAATCCCAGTTAAAACCCCAGAAGTTATTCTGTGACTTTCAACAAAGTGATTCTCAAGTTTATTTGGAAAAGCAAAAAGATCCAGAATAGCCAACACAGCATTAATGGAAATGAACAAAGTTGGAAGACTGACATTACCTAGTTTTAAGACTTACTATAAAGATGTAGTAATCAGAGAATGGTACGGCTGAAGGAATAGACAAATATATCAAAGCAATAGAATGGAGAGCACACAAGAGCAAAGGCAATATAATGAAGCAAACAGTCTTTTCATTAAGCAGTGCTGGAACAACTGGACATCCACAAATAAAAAAACAACATGACGCAACAACAACAAAAAACACTTTAAACACAAACCTTCTACTCTTCACACACACAAAAAAATACAAACAAAAAAACAAAAACCCTTGATATGGATCACAAACCTGAATGTGAAATACAAAACATAACTTTTAGAACATAGGAGAAAACCTAAGTAACCCTGGGTATGGTAATGTCTTTCTAGATACAGTATCAAAGGCATGATCCATGAAAGAAATAACTGATAAACTGGACTTCATTAAAAACTCTGTGAAGGACATTTTGAAGAGAAAGAAGACCAGTCACACGCTGGGAGAACATACTTGCAAAATACACTTCTAATGAAGGACTGTTATCTAAAATATACAAATCCAACAAGAAAACCACCAACCTAATTACAAAAAGGGAAGGGGAGGCAAAGATCTGAATAGACACCTAAAGAAGATATTCAGATGATCAATAAACATATTGATGATTGAAAAGATGTTCCACACCTTATTTCATTAGGGAAGTGCAAATTAAAACAATGAGCTACCACTACACACCTATTCTAGGAATCAAAATCTGGAATGCTGACAAAACCCATGCTGGCAAGGATGTGGACCAATAGAAATTCTCATTCACTGCTGGCAGGAATGTCAAATACAACAGCCACTTCGGAATCTTAAACGCATATTACTAAGTGAAAGAAGCCAATCTGAAAAGGCTACACATTGTTTGATTCTAATCATATGCCATTTTGAAAAGGAAAAATTCCGAAGAGTAATAAGACCAGTGGTTCCAGAGGTTGGTGGGGGGGAGGGGAACAGAATGAATGGGAAGAGTACGGAAAATTTGGGGTCAGTCAAAACAGGGTTTTTTTGACGGTGGATGCAGGAAATACATTTGTCCCAACACATAAAATATACACAAAGAGTGAACCATCAGGTAAGCTATGGACTTTGGATAATTATGATGTGTCAGTGTAGGATCATCAATCTTAAATGCATGACTTTGGTGGGGATGTTGATAATGGGGAGGCTTTTCATGTGTCTGGGTAGGCGGTTTATGGGAAGTCTCTGTACCTCTCCCTCAGTTTTTCTGTGAATCTAAATCTGCTCTAAAACATAATCAAGTCTTAAAAGAAAAAGTCAATGCAGATCTAAAATAAAAAATCACCACATTGGGCAGCCCGGGTGGCTCAGTGATTTAGCTCCACCTTCGGCCCAGGTTGTTGATTCTGGAGACACAGGATAGAAATAAGAGCCTGCATGGAGCCTGCTTCTCCCTCTGCCTGTGTCTCTGCCTCTCTCTCTCGCTCTGTGTCTCTCATGAATAAATAAATAAAATCTTTTAAAAAAAATCACCACATTAAAATTAAAAATTTTCAATACATGCAAAAAATTCAGTGTCCCCAGGACTATTGCCTCGATCAGGCTTTTTTGAAACTCTGTACTGCCATGGACCAGCTGTCAGAAAGTTGCAAAAATGTGTATTTAGATATTATTGAGCTCTAAAGAAAGTAGGGGATAACTGAAAGGAATAGAAAAGTGAAATGAAATACAAATATGTAAACTTGAAATTCTAAGGTGCTCTTCCTTAATGGAAATACCAATGCTGGAAACTGAGGAACAGGGAGAGAAAAAGAGAAACAAGTTATTATTCCAACAAAAGGGGGTCGAAAAGCAGAAGCACACAGTACCAAGCATAAGGTTAGGAAGTTCAATAAAAACACTTACCAAAAACCTGACTAGGGAGAAATTTGGGTCCATGTGAGGAGACCCACAAATGACTCTGCCTCGGGCCTGTGCTGTAGACAACAGTACTGGCACTGCCAATGGTGACAATGACATCATACCACCATTAACAAAACAATAATTGTGATATCTCCGAATCATTTGTAACTCCAGACCTGGTACCACTCGGTTCTGTGACTTAAATTTAAAGAACACTTTTGTGCAGGGAGAAAATCTCCAGGTGAAGAAATTAATATGGGTTTATTTCAGCTTGGTAATATCAGCTGACAAACATTACAGAAAATACCAATATTCTCTGGGTATAATCATCCTTAATTAAGGTATTCTAAGATCCCACAGATGAAATTCATCCAAGCATGAACTTCTATAAAGGAATTATCAAAAAACTGATGAAACAAAACATGAGCAGCAAGTGTTGGCTTAAGTACACCAAAAACAAGATCATATTTAGACTCCTCAAAACTTCAGACTAAAGAATTATCAGTTGGAATAAAGCAATACTCTGAAGGAAATATTGGAAGGCATAACTGATGAAAGTTAAAAATAAGAGATAAAACATGTGGATAGGAATATACAAAATAGGAAATAAAGATAAAATTCAGTGAAACACAGAAGACACCATGTTTCAGTGTTTGAATGAATGGGATGCCCATTACATATCCCATTCAACGATGTACTGACAGTCCAGGTAAAGACAAGAAGTCAACGAAAAGTATACAAATCTCAAAGAGTTGACAATGCTAACTCTCCAGACACACAACTTTCTACATTGAAACCCTCTTATCATATATTTGGTTGATAAATAGGTTCCATTTACAGGAGTAGTGACACAGAGCAGCGTCAAAATAATATAAAAGCAGGACAGAGAGACGGGAGAGCTCAGCAGTCCAAAACCAAAGGCTAGCTGCCCTTCCCAAATTGCAATGGTAAGACTCTCCTGGCCCTCTTGTGAACGTATTATTTTCCCAAATGCTTCATTACCCTGTCCCCTCACACACTCTTACACAAACCATGCAACCCATTAACAAATCTTCACGACCTACCTTCAAACCATATCTGGAATGTGGCTCGTTCCCAGCTCCCTTAGTGACTACAATGGTTTCCTCACTCTAGCACCTCACGGCTACTTCTTTTCCCCTCCTTTATCTGTTTTCATCAGTGCACTGAGAGAGTTCCTCCAGAAGGGCAAGGTATAGAACTATTTTACGATGAACCCCGGCCCCCAACCTTCCAGTGTCCTGTGAAACCCTACATTGCAGGTGACTCTCTCAACTCCAGGTCTCCATCTTCTGCTATGATACCCCTTGTTCCCTGCTCACTTCAAGTCAAGCTGCTTCTAGGATATTCCAGACATTCTCTTGTTTGGAGATCTTTGTTCCAGGTGATGCTTCTGAAACTCCTTCCAGATGCCTTTTGTGCTTTATCCCCCCCACGAATTCAAGCTTACACTAAAATTCCTCCACCTCAAAGATGTTGACAGTGACCACACACTAGCCACTTGCAGCCTTCTACAACTTCCAGTCTACCTTTTTTTTTTTCCTACAGAAGTCATTAATTCTAATATTTACTACTCAATTCACTACCTGCCTTGGCACAGAATGTATGTGCCAAGAGTCAGAATATCTAGTTAGAATAATAATGAAAAAATCCTGCTTTATGTAATTTACTAGAGAAGGATTTAAGACACAGGATGCAAGAAATCAAAAGAATCTTAAGAGTATACTTTTCCCAATATTTTTATAGCTTTATTTATAATCAACTGATCATAAACAACTGAAAACAACCAGTTGGGGACTAGGTAAGTAAACTGTAGATCCTCCATACAATAGGAAATCATATCTTCATTAAGAATGGGCAGGCAGCCCTAATTATAGTGTAGATTAACCAAGAAATATTGACTGCCAAAAATTAATGTATAAATAAAGCAAAGTGTAAAGCAATATGCATAGTATGCTATAATTCCATGTGTCTATAAATCATATACATAATCCATTTCTGGAAGAAACACAGATACCTTGTAACACTGGTGGTCTTTAGGATGAGCAAAATATGTGGCTAGGGGCCAGGTTACGAAAGGAGACTGTCCCTTCAGTTTCACATGTCCCAAATCTGGTGCCTTATAACTGTAACTACTATATAACAACTGAATATAACTATTAGCATATAGAACAAAACCTGGGCAGAAGTCTCTCACTTTTAAGTTTATATATTAAGTGGAGAAACATAAAAGATTTAAAAACAAATTATCTGATTATGTTTTTTCCTGGAAAAATAGAACTTTTACTCTGTGTAGGAAAAATGGCTATCCTGAATTTCTCCAAGGAATCCTGAGCATTCCCTCTGACCACATCTCCACCCCTCCAAGGGACAGGTCATGATTTGAGCATGTTTTCTCTCCTGAACATAAACAAATGACTTTTTTTTTTTTACCCCTTTTTCTGTTTCAGAGAAATAAATCAGCATGTGTGCATGTCCACATGTGTGTAGACACACGCATACACACACACTTTTAACCTTAGGACTCTCTGGTTATACTTGCTTATTTTTCTCAATTGTGTGCTTCATGCTTCCTGGGCACATTTACAATAAAATATTCAACTAGGCTTGAACTGTGTCCTCCTTTTGCTCAATCTGGCATACAACCGTCATCATCCAAGACTCTATTTTGATGTTACCATCTTCATGCAAAGCCCTATGCAAATTGAGTTTCCACAGTCTTTGTCCTTGTGGGACACCCTGAATCTATCACAGAAGACCTACAGCAGAAAACAGCACATCAGCAATGAAATAGTGCGCTTGCGTTCAGATCGAACAATGAATTTGCTCTGAACATTAAGGGCCAAGTTTACTGTGTCAATAGCATGCTCACAGTAAGCATACAAAGTTTTACTCCTATCAAAAATCACATTTTTGTTACTCATTCATCTCAATCATTTAGGCCTTATAAGCAATATTTAATTTCAGGACAGTTGTCCTCACAGGCCTAATCACAACCTCCCTTTGTTTTTTATTTTTATTTCCCCCCCTTTGTTTTTTAAATGCTGGAAAGACCCTGGAGGGTTTCCACTGGGGCCAGACTTCCTGGAGACCTTCTCTGGATTCCAGAATTCCTGCCCTAACATGTGTTTCTTCAAGGCCTCATTCTGCTTTCCAAGGGGGCAGACAGGCAATACATATAATCACTCTTCAATGTGAATGTGAGATTGGAAAAAGTGTCAGGCAAACTGTCAGGATACTAGAGTTCTTGTGATAGGATCCTATGCCTACTTAGTCGTATCTATAGACAGTCATTAAAAACCCTGGGTCTCTCTCTCTCTGTGAAACTAATTCAGTCAACTTAATCATTTCTAGGACTCTTTAAATTCTAAAATCCCATGGATGTCCATGTGGACATTTGTACATGATGACGATTTAGTTGGTCCTTAGTTATATGGGCCTTGTAAGCCAGTACTTTCCCCTAAGTACCACAAGCAAAATGGCTTTAAACCAACAAGAGGGCAGCCTGGGTGGCTCAGCGTTTTAGTCCTGCCCTCAGCCCAGGGCATGATCCTGGAGTCCCGGGATCGAGTCCCATGTGGGGCTCCTTGCATGGAGCCTGCTTCTCCCTCGGCCTGTCTCTGCCCCCCTCTGTGTGTGTGTCTCTCTCATGAATAAATAAAACCCTTAAAAAAAATAATAAACCAACAAGAATCTCCTTACAATTCTGGCATCTAGAATTTCAAAATCAAGGTGGAAAGAGGGCCATGCTCTCTCTAAAGGGACAGAATCTGTTCCATGACTTTCTCCTTGATCCTGGTGTTGCCTGTAATCCTCACTGTTCCCTGGCTTATAGATGCTTCACTGGGATCTCACCACCATCATGTGGTTTTCTTCCTATACCTGCCTCTTTCTTCTTAAAAAGACAGCAGTCCTATTGGACTAAGGGCCCATCCCACTCCAGAATTACCTAATTGTAACTGCAACCAAATAAGGTGCCATTCACAAGTATTGTGGACTCGGACTTCTGCATATTTTAGGGGGTACACAATTCAATGGAAAAAGAGCACAGGTGATGTGGTCTATTTTCCTATACACACATTTTACACCAGATGCTCAGCAGGTGATGCAGTTTACCAATCTAATCTTCAGAGAAACTGAAATACAGATAATTAGAACTTAGAAACCTAAAACACCCATAGTCATGAAGAGCATCTCAAAGGACATTATCTGTCATGCCTCTGCATTTTATAAGAAAAATGTGCCTCTCAAAAATATTGCTTCTTCAGGAAAATATATTGAAATTGAAACATAAAAATAAAGAAGATCCCATATCAGATATTATTGCAGGAAATTTGAAATCTGCCTCACACATAATACCTAAGGAAACAATTGACTTTCATTAACAAAATTACAAAACCTGTAAAGTTTAGATGATAAACTTGTGAAGAATATTTTATAGTCCCTGATAAGGTAATATACTGCTACTAGAAAGAATACACTAGGGGAATTTAGATTTACATAAACACATTATTACCTAAGCAGAGTATCATTATGATAATCCTAATTATAATACTTATTAGAATCTATTAAGTGACTATTAAGTTAATCCATTCCCTTATTTTCCATAATGAATGGAATGCCTCCTCAAGGTGTGGTCAGATGTGTCCTGGTTAAACCAGAACACAGAAAGTTGCTAATGTTCTGCTGATGGCCTTTGTGTTTCTTCCACCGGGAGTTCTGTGAATACAAGAAAAGTCAGGCCTGGAGAAGTGGTTAAAGAGGGAAACAACTATACCTTGGGTTGGCATAAAGTTTAAAACTCAAGACTCAATACAATGTGCTATCTTGTTACCTGGTAAAATCAAGCAGCCTCAAAGGCCTAACCACAAATGTTCCTCTCCTTTCTGCTCCTGTGGATAAGCCTCCTTGAACCAAATAATCCGACTTCTCTAATGCACTTGGCAGAGTGCCTTGTTCTGAGTAGTGGGTGACAGCTGCCTGCCAGCCTGCAGAATCATTCCAACAAGCCAGTGACATGCCCTGGTGAGAACCAGGTGTTACCTCACCCACTTGATACTTAAAAGACTGCCTTCTACACAGCCCCAGGCTGTTGGTTCCATTCCCAAGTGCGACACGCCTGTGGTCCTGCATGGCATCCAGTGTCCTTCTCCTCAGGCTGTGAACACATGTGACTAATTCACACTGTTGATCTCATCTGTCCAATGCCTGGTGTCCATATTCAGTGTCCACATTACTCTAGGGCAGGAACGCCTTCCTCATCAATGGAGTAATTAAAACATACGTTTAGTTAAATGGCTGGATAAGCGAGGAATCCCTAGCATGCTGCAGCATCCTCACAAGTACTTAGCACTTGACTGGACACAATGTGCTAGATCTCCCAGGGCAGGAAAGAGTAGCAGTCACCTGTGCAAGACCATCTTCTTATATGCCATGTAATATCGCCGGATATAAACATCACTTTATCACCTAATGGACAAAAAGGAAGCTAAATGGTCTACCTGTTTGGAAATAAAGAAAATTCTAGATAAAGAGACCTAGCCGATTCAAGTCAGAAGCCTTGAAGGAAAAAAGATTTGTTTAAGCCAAAGTTGTTATATTTAATTATCCATTAACCAGTTTTTGTTTTTTGTTTTTTTGTTTTTTAAGGAAAGTCTAATAACACTCAGCAGTATCTAGTATCTAGTCTTTTGCAGAACACATTTTAGGAACATTATTTACACTTTTGCCTCCTAGTTACACCTCTACATCCATTTCCACAAAGCAAACAGAATCCTTTATCTACAATGCTAATATGATCATGTGATGCCCCTGCTTGATTTCATTCAGTGGCTTTCCATCCCCTAAGAAAGTATAAAGTCCTAAATATCACATGCATGGCTTTTGGTGACCTCTCAGACCCCTTCTTTAGCCTCCTCTCTCATTACTGACAGTGTTTTTTTCTTTTTAAGCAAAGAAAGACTGATCATGTCTATAGCCTGAGGGGAAGCACCGAGTGGAGAGGAAGAAGTTAAATATATATATGGGCAGGGGAGATGAATCATAGAAGGATATTCTGGAAAAGAGTGGACGTGGGCTCAAGGATTTAAGTAGGAAGGGCCATAGCTCATACTCTGATCTTGACATAATGGAGGTAAGATACAGGCTGAGAGAAATAAAAGTCCATGTAGCAGAGGGAAAAGAAGCAAGATTACCGAAGGCCGTGGTATTTTCACTGAAGTAGGAAGAAAGGTCATCTACTTAGGCTGAAGGGAACAGGGACTGAGTTGGAGTTTTGAAGGAAAAGGCAAAATGGGGATAGTTATTGATATGAATAAGAGGTAGGTCTTTCCAAGGGCTCCCCGAGGGCCAGTTTGAGGCAAGGCTCTAATCTGTAGGGCCATGTGCTATAGCCAAACATAATTCAATCACCCAGGTGATTTATAACTAACTGTACTCTCTAGGAAAAAGTGATTTCCAAGGCAATTGATAAATCCTAGTTCATATCATTGAAGAAAGATGTGTATGAGTGAATTAAAGGAAAGAGAAGAGTGGGACTTGTAGATAATGGGAGTTCTAAGGAGTAGATATCTTTCTGAAGTCAAGTATCATATGGAGACCTGAAATTTTGGCAAGGTTTTGCCGAAAGACTTAATATTTACCGTTTCAGAGACTGTAATATTTCTAAAGGATAAAAATTTCTAAACAGTATCTCAAAATCTTCTGTAATTATAGAAAGAGGTAAAGTAATGAGATTATGAAATCATTTCCAAATCTTCAATAAATGGTAGGAGTATCTCATTTAGAATATTCTGATAGAAAAATCTATGAATACTGGAGAATTACTGACTCATTTATCTGAAAACCTGTGATTGTGCTGCCTTCATGGATTTAAGGGCTCAAATAGTATTATAAAGATTATATTTTTTTTCTATTTTTAACTGTTTGAGAAATCTAAACTTTGTAATATCAAGTAATCGCCCTAGTAGGTATTTACAAAAAAAATACACAAACACTAATTAAAAGGGATACCTGCACCTCTATGTTTATAGAAGCATTATTTACAATAGCCAAGATATGGAAGCAGCCCACATATCCATCAATTAATGAATGGATAAAGAAGTGATGGGGGTGTGTGTATGTGTATATATACACACACACCATGGAATAATATTCAGCAATAAAAGAGAATGAAATCTTGCCATTTGCAACAACATGGATTGAGCTACAGAGTATAATGCTAAGCAAATTCAGAGAATGACAAATACCCTATGATTTCATTTGTGTGGAATTTAAAGATCAAATGAGGAGAGAGAGAGAGAGAGAGAGAGAGAGAGAGAGAGAGAGAGAGAGAAACCAAGCAACAGACTCTTAACTATAGAGAACAAACAAATGGTTACCAGAGAAGAGGAGCAAGGTGGGAAAATGGGTGAAATAGGTGATGGAGATTAAGGAGTACACTTGTGATAAGCAAGCACTAGGTAATATATGGAAATGTTGAATATTGTACACCTGGAGCCAATAAATCTATATGCTAATTATACTAGAATTAAAATTAAAAAATAAAACAATTATTTAAAACAGATTTCTCTATAAATAACTGAGCTCTGCTTTGCTACTCTTTGCTTGTAGACTTTAGATCAGGTTCTATGTGATAGCAAAAAGTCTGTAGTATCTCCAACTGCATATCATATTCTATGCAAGTCTGGCAGGAAAAACATTTCAAATGAAAGCCCCAGAGTTAGCTATAATGGTACCCAACCCAGAAACAACATTGTATCCAGAGGTGTGAGGCACTAATTGGCTACAGATAGACCACAAGCTCTACTCCTGGGAGAGGATGAGACCTCACTCAAACTTGAAGTATTGTGATTGGGGAAGGCATAGATCCACAAATAGAAATCAGAATCTGTTAAAAAAAAATCCTAAAATGAATTAATGATGAGAAAAAAAAATTCCTCAAGCCACAGTCACTCTATGGTTTTTCATACCCAAACCACAGGATACAAGCTCCAAGATAATGACATGGAACAATTTAATCACTAGGTTGCACTTGTATAAGAATTTACAACTTTCTAATCCTCCACACAATAATCAACTTAACCAAATTCATGTTTTCCAACTGTCGCTTTTAAAATCCCATTATGGTACTGTTTCTGTTTCAGATTACTTGCAAGCAAGAGAAACCAGCACTACATACTTAAGGCAATTAGCAATGAATTTGAAAGGAATTATTAGAAATGAACCAATTTTTTGGAAGTCTGAAAAATCAGCCTCTAAGAAATGGACATGGACAAAGGCAATTCTGGATGCTGGTTACCAAGAACTCACCTTTATTTTCATCATGGAAGTGAAGTGCAGGATTGAATGGACTCCAATCCCTTTTCAATATATTGTGTAACTCCATTCAAAGATTCAAATTCCAGGGAAAAAGCATTTGATTGATTTAGCTTGAGTGACATAGATCTTGGCTAGGAGAGGTGAACACATGCATTAAAAATTATATTAGAATAATCCCAAAATGAAGAAGGTGTTATTTTTATATAGATGTATAGATATCTACAGATGCAGCGATAGATCAATAGGTAGATAGATATGAGGATACCAAAACAAAATACGGCAACAAGAGTCTATTGAGAATTACAAGGAAGCAGAGAGTACGGTGGTAATCATTTCATAAAATATAAGCGTATCCAATGAACATGTTGTACACTTTAAATTTATACAATCTTCACCTCAATTATAGCTCAATTAAAAAAAATAGAACTCAGAAAAATACATCCACAAGAAAGAGCGAGCATAGAGAATGATAGTCAGGATAAGCTTCCAATGGGTAAAACCACAGAAGAATGATCAAGGATGGCGGCATTTGTTGTTACTGAGAATCAACAAAGAGCCTCCAGGACAGAGAAGCCAAGGAGGCAGATGTTTAAAAAAAAAAAAAAAAAAAAAATGATGATTGCCCTAAGGGGCTGCAGAGGGCAGCGGTGCCCATGTGGAGGAAGTAAGGTTTATCTAGGATAAAGGGATAGAAAGAGAACTACCTGAAAGAATGAGAACAGTCAAAGCCTCAAGTAATGGACCAGACTGAGGTCTGGTTTTGCAGAACTCCAGGCAAGCTCCAGTGAGAAGGAGGAAAAACTGCACGACATCGCTGAATCAAAGGTCTTGACAGTCGTGTGAGAGGGCGCTGGTACATTTAGCAGAAGTACCAGATACAGCCTCTGATTTCAGGTCTTTATGTTCTAGCATTTCATCACTGGTTAATAGACCTTTCTGCCATAACAGAAATGTTCTATAATTAATGCCATCCAACATAGTAGCCATTGGCCACTAGAGGCTAGTGAGTACTTGAAATGTGGTTACTGTGACAAAAGAATTGGATGTTGTATTATAATTAAGGTTAAAAATGAATAGCCGTGGGGTACCTGGGTGGCTCAGTGTTTAAGCGGCTGCCTTTGGCCTAAGGGTGAGATCCCAGGGTCCTGGGATTGAGTCCCCATCAGGCTCACTTCAGAGATCCTGCTTCTTCTTCTGCCTAGGTCTCTGCCTGTGTGTCTCTCATGAATTAATAAGCTTTGTTTTAAATGAAGAGCTATCTGCATGAGACTAGAGGCTACAGGAGACAACATAGTTTAGGATGACAGTATCATATGAAATAAATACTGAAACATACAAAACAGAATAAAATTAGAGCCCAAAAGCCTCCAGATTTTGTAAATAGATATTTAAAGTAGGCTTTGGATTTAGACTTGAATTTTATAATATTTGAATATTTATCCGTACATCAAAATTCTCACAGATGGTTTGATAAAAGAGTGGACATAAGTAATCCTATTAGGCAGTTCCATCTGAGAATGCAGCCTGAGCTAGCTAGGAGCGGTAGAGGGGCATTCACAGGAGAGAAGCTAAGGTCCAAAGAAGAAGAAAATCACAGTAATTGGGGGCGTTCTCAAAGCTGAAGCTGACAACGGGTGGCGCACATCCAAACAGGAAGCTATTCAAGGGAAACCACAGAAGTTCCTCCATCAACTCATAACTAGTTACCATAGGTTTTTTTCTTTTATGTTTCCCACCCCCACCCCCACCTCCCAGTGCCTTGTGAAAACTACTTTAATATGGAACTAACTGGGCAGCCCGGGTGGTTCATTGGTTTAGCCCAGGGCCTGGATCCTGGAGACCAGGGATCGAGTCCCACGTCGGGCTCTCTACATGGAGCCTGCTTCTCCCTCTGCCTGTCTCTCTCAATCTCTCTCTCCTCTCTCTCTCTCTCTCTCTCTCCCTTTCTGTGTCTCTCATGAATAAATAAATAAATAAAATATTTTTAAAAAATATGGAAGTAACTGAGGATCCCCAGTATTCTTTTTATTCCCTCTGCCTGTCAGATGATATTCCTACTGATTTCATTAATAAGTGGTACAATCACACAAATTTGAAAATGCCCACCTACCAGTTTAATTCAGATAAAACTGTTTCGTAGGTGACTTGAAAAAAAAAAAAAACAACAGTATGACAGGTCACCAGATGAAGAACTGAACATACCACAGACAGCTGTAAAGAAATGTAACACAGTTTATTTCACTTCTCTGAACCAATTGAAAGTAAGATACAGTCACTTGTTTTTTCAGACATGCTCCTACACACCAGTCTTTTTTGCTAAACAATGAATATGTATAAACTCAAGAAATCATCAATGCAACAGTAGGAGGGAGGCTCTATTATTATGCCCACTTTAGAAGAGCAGTAACTAGAGCACTGAGCGGTCAAGCAACATCCCAAGGTCAAGGACTTGATGTTGCAGGAGGACTCTGACGGAAAAGTCTAGTTCTAGAACCTTTGCTTTTCAACTTCACACCACACTTCCCTCAGCCTACACAGGCACACAACCACCAGAAGAGCTTATGAAAGGATTCTGGAGAATGAAGAGACACGTGCTGTCAATCTGTTTACATATATTCGTCTCTAGTATGTCCCTTCTCTGCTCTATACCTCTTTTCTCTCTTCCTATCTGGTGCTTTGTGGGAACCACCAGGATAGACTGGGGAAAACATTACAGATTGCAAGTAATCCATAAATTTAATACACATCTGTAGAGAAAGAAGTGTTTTTATAAAGTGTTTTTGCTACCTATCACATTCTGGGGTAAATTCAAGAGAGAATTTCTAAAGATATTTTACATAAAATATCCTAACAAAATGGGAGAACGCAAAAGCAGCCATGGCAAAGCCACCGCAGCCTGTATTTAACAATACAATTTAAAACAAGGCAGTTATCCTTAAAGAAATGCCAGGCACTGACAAAAAAAAAAAAAAAAAATCCTATGACTCAGTTACAATGTTTAAGAAATTTGCAACAAGAAAATGTTTACATTTAATTTAGTGGGGTTTTATAGAATAAGAAGTAAACAACTTAGTGAAGTTTCATTTTCCTGGCAGGCTCAACACTGGTCAGTTTTATGATAATGATGCTGGATTACTTTGTGGAATGAGGTGAATAAAGACACCACTTTCAATAACGTGCACAAACTTTAAGTTGCAGTGCAACCAAATCCTTCATCTTGAAGATTATGTCCTTGGTCTCGTTTCCAACTATGCATGGTAATGAACCTTAATGTGTGTGCCTAGGTATACACAGGCCATTTCCTTTGACTGTCACAATTGCCGTTTGAAGAGACATGCTGTTCATTAATTTGGTATCACATCCAACTATAGTAAAGGTATTGTGATATTCACATAAAGGCAACCAAGACCTCCCACATGCCTTTGCTTCTATGGGTCAGCTGTCTTCACAATATTTCTGTTCATTAAATATTCCCATGGTTCTCTCTCTCTCTCTTCATCGCCATTGTTGTTACATGTTTATTTCTCATTTTTCTCTTTTATATTCTAGATATAAATTCTCTAAGTATGCAACCATGACTGTTGAATTATCACTTTATCTCCAATGCCTAGTACAGTGCTTAGACCAATAGGTGTTCAACTGCGACTTGACTAAATGGGTGTGTTAGCTAGCTAGATATGTATCCCTCTTTCTTAAATCCCCCCAAGCCATATACATTGATGAAATGGATGATTACCAAGTTGAAAAAGTATTTGAATAATTTACCATCTATTAGAAACTACATAAGGTACCTCAAATATATAAGATAGTCCCAACTATTTAGATTATTTTAATGGAGAGTAAGAGGTAAACAATTATGATTTTGTTGAGGTTTGTAAAAGATTATGGAATTAAATACCTTGATCAATCCTACTTGGGAAGGCAGTGGCTGACAATTTAGAGCAAGCATTATAAAGTGAGTGCTTAAACCTGGCCTTGCAAGAAATATGGGCATCCTCAACAGAAGGATTGCCATGAACATAAAGATTGCCATGAACATAGGAGTGGAGACATGGAAAGCACTGTATACTCATGTAAAGACAGAGTCCAAAAGTCCTGAAGTATGGATGATGAAGAAAGTGACAAAAGATTAAAGATATTGACGGTGGTCAAATCATAGAAAGCTTATAAACTACGCTCAAAGTTTAAACTTTGTACAATGGATCAATATTTTCAAAAATGTTTAACTGCAACAATCCCAACAGAAGCTTAAAGATTTAATAAAGAAATTACGGAAGTGTGCTACACACTATGTCTGCGCAGATAATCACAATGCACATGATCTCATTAGAGTATCGATACGCCCTGCAATGAGTAAGTGTAACTCAGAATTTCACAAATGATTTTGGAAGTATGTATGTGTGTGTGGTTTTCTTTTTGTTTACCTAGAAAAGGACACTTTTGTCTCCTATGCAGAGAGAGCAAACAGCTGAACACCTCAATCCTAGCACAGACAAGGGTAGACCGAAGTTGGTGTGCAGGTTAACAAGAGTCAGAAAATGACTCTCTAGAATTCTTACTGGAAGTATTTTTCTCTATCACTTGGAGTTGCCAGAAATCTACTCTGGTTTACAGATCTCCCAGTCTCCAGCTCTGAGCTTCATTAGCTTTTGACAAAGGCCTGAGTTTGGGACAAGCTGTGTGTGAAATGCTCAAGTCTCCCATTTACAAGACAGTTGGTCTGTGGTATTTGGTTATACCAGTCTGAATGGATTAAGATAGGATTTAAACGGTGTAGAAAAATCAATAGTTTGGTAGCAATGTTCAAGGGGGACAAGTAGTATTGCCAGCCATCTCTCCTTTCTGTTTTGTCCCAAATCCATGGAGAGGGCAAACTCAGGGAGGCACTACAAACAGAACATGTAGTAATACATACCTTTCCCAGACACAAAGATGGGGAGCAGGGGGTGAAAACATTGTTCAGAAGGGAGAAAACATTATAAAAATCTTCTCCATCACTTCTTCACACCTACCATAATTTTCTCTTCATTCTGGAACTAACAGCTCCTTCTACTAGCAGGTGTCTATCAAGAGGCCCCAGAAACCAAACACAGGAGGAGCCAAGAGAAAGGGCATCTACAGCACGGCCAGCTCTGATCTGGCTGAAGGACACAAAGTTAACCTAGGCGTTTCTCCATCACCCAAGTAGAGCTTGTGGAGCTAGAAAAGGACACATGATTTGGGATACACAGTGTGTATTTGGTAGGAGGACCTTCTGCCTGTTTCTTGGAAAACAAGGTATGGTAGGGTGTCATTTAAAGGGTGCAAATGTGTAGATAAGGGATGAAAGCCAGTCAATTCTATCAACATGACAGATTAAAAGATGTTATACCTAGCTACAACATCACATATGGGCAAATTCATTGATGCACTGGAATTTGGAAGACACACACTGTACTTTTTCAACAGCAAAAAAACGAAAAATGAATAAGGAAATGAAAGTCCACCAAAATGTTAGATAATCATTTGTTCAAAAACTGTGCCAAATGGGTTTAGCATCTAATTAACATACTTAGTAGGTCTTAAACTATCATCACATGATTTAAGAGGAAAATATTTTAGAGTCCTTTAGAAAATATCCAGTATTTTCAAAAAGCCATCTAACTGGGGACCTGGGTGGCTCAGTCAGTTAAGGGTCTGCTTTCAGTTCTGGCCATGATCCCAGGGTCCTGGGATTGAGCCCTGCATCAGGCTCCCTACTCAGTGGGGAGTCTGCTTCTCCCTCTCCCTCTGCCCCTCCCTGCTACTCACTCTCTTGCTTACTCTCTCAAATAAAATCTTAAAAAAGAAAAAAAAAGTCATCTATTCTTCCAGTTCTCAATGATACTTAAAATGACACCAGTTATATTGGATTAAAGACCCAACCCACTCCATAATGATCTCATTTCAACTTCCATAAAATTGCAACAACCCTATTACCAAAAAAAGTCATATTCTGAGGTTCTAAAAATTAAGACTTCAGCATTTCTTTTATGGGGATAATTCAACCCATAACAGATATCTCATTAGACTATCATCTAATCTACATAACAGGCAAAATTTTAGATCTGATGGGAGTAGCCTGGGAAGACAGTGGAGGAAGAGGATCCTAAACTCATCTCATCCCAGGGACACACCCAGAGAAGCACCACACCAGGGCAGCTACCCAGGAAACGATCTGAAGATTGGCAGAACAGACTCTCCACAGTTAACTGTCAAGAGGAGGCCACCCCAAAGAATGGCAGGAAGGACAGAGTCTGGTAAAGAGACAAAATCATCTGGAAGACTAACCACAGACTTGAGGGGGGACAACACCGTGAACACCAGACAGGGAGAGAAGTGGACCCGTCCCAGGTCTCCCAGATGTGGGAGACCAGCACTGGGAAGACAAGACCTCAGAACATGAGGCTCTGAAACCAAAGGTGCTTGGCTGCAGGAGTTTTTACAATCAGGGGGCTTCATACTGAGAACTTTGAAAATCTGTAGGCTTGGTGCCAGGAGAGACTAGGTCAATAGAAAACTGAGTCCCACCACTCCACTTAAAGAGACACCATAACCAACAACCCTCCAAGATACAGCATAGAAACAGCAGTTTCAAAACCACTTGGGGGATACAGGAAGGAGATTTATTTACTAACCTCAGAATGTGAGCAGGAGCTGCAGGATCTTTAGAAGACTTCTCCAATGGTAAGAAAGTTTCCAGGGGACATTTCTCTACCCCCACCCACCCTTACAAGCCTAGATACCCAGACTCCTGCAGGAACCAGCACACTCTTAACATAGCTTGCTAATATCATGCACCCTGCCCTCACATTCTCCTGTGGATTCACCCCATCCAACCTGTCCCGCTCCACAGAAGTCCCTCCAGAGCATCTCCTGATTGATCTCATTCACAAGCAGCCAAAACAGTGACTAGCACCACTCCAAAGTGGCTCTTGCTCTGGGAGTGGGGATGATAACCACACAAGCCAGCTCCACTGCAGGCCCAGCAGTAGGTAGGGGGTGGAAGGGGTGCAGGTCAGACATCTGGTCTGACTGCAGGCCCTACTCCATTAACAAAAGCCTCTAAGGACAATGATCTGCAGTTTGGTACAACTGCAGTATGAGTAAATGGGCTGAAGGTAGGCATCTAGTCTGACCCAACTATAAGCCTAAGGCAGTCCCACAATGGCCTCTTAACAGCATGTTGGATCAAACCCTACTGACAAAAGGCAAAGAGAATCACTGCATTTGACTGGATTGAAGACAAATGTGGCTCAGGCACAACAGTAAGGCACACACAACATACACAGAGGACACCTCTGAAGCCCCTGGTGCTAGTGAACAAGGGACATCACCCTGTAGGATCTGTTCATTACACCACTACTTTCAAGGAGATATAACTTTCCTAATACACATAAACAAAGTTGTACAAAATGAGGAGACAGAGGACTATGTCCCAAATGAAAAACGGAACAAATTGACAATGAAAGAGCTAAATGAAATGGAGCTAAGCAATATACCCGATAGAGAATTCAAGTAATGCTCATAAGGATAGTCACTGGATTTGAGAAAAGAGTGGAGGATCTCAGAAAGACCTTCAACAAAAAAATAGAAAATGTAGAAAGAATCAATCAGAGATAAATTTAAAAAAAAAACCTCAATTAACGGAAATAAAAATAAAAGAAATAAATAGAGGAAAGAGAAGAAGGAAAAAGAAAAAAATGAGAATAAGTTAAAGGAACTCAGTGACATCACCAAGTGCAATAACATTCACAGTATAGGGATCCCCAAAGCAAGAAAAGAGAGAAAAGGTGATAGAAAATGTATTTAATGAAATAGCAGCTGGAAATTTCCCTAATTTTAAAAAGAAAACAAACATTCCAAACCAGGAGACAGAGTGCATCCAACAAAAATCAACTGAAGGAGATCCTCACCAAGACATGTAATAACTTAAATGGCAAAAAGTGCTGGTAGAGAATTTTAAAAAGCAGAAAAACAGTTATACACAAGAGAGAAACCCCATAAGGCTTTGAGCTGACTCTTCAGCAAAAACTTTCCAAGCCACAGGGCATGGCGTGATGTAGTCAAAATGTTGAAAAGAAAAAACCTGCAACCAAGTTTACCCTATCCAGCAAGGTTGTCATTCAGAATAGGATAACAGATAGAGTTTCCCACACAAAAGTTAAAGGAGTTCGTTACACTAAACCAGCCCGACAGGAAAGGTTAAAAAAATTCTGTGAGGGAAAAGAAGAGGCCATAATCAGGAGTAAGAAAATTAGGAAACAAAAAAAATTCACAAATACATACAAACATAGCAAGAGTAGATTATAGTCACTTATAAAACCGATACAGTGGTTAGAGCACAAATGCAGTAAAATCAACTGTATCTATAAAACCAGCCAAGGGATTTACAAAATGAAAGGACATAAAGTATGATGCTATATACCTAAAACATGGGAGAGGGAGAAGTAAAATGTAGTGCTTTTAGAATGGGTTCAAATTTAAGAAACTATTAACAGATTGCTACATGCATAAGATGTTGTATACCAACCCAATGGTAACCACAAATCAAAAACCTATAATAGATATGCAAACTATAGAGAGAATATAGGAAGCCATCAAACCACAGGGGGGGGAAAGGAACCAGAAGAATTACAAAAACAACCGTAAAACAAGTAACAAAATGATAGTAAGCACATCAATAATTACTTTTTAAAATTCAGTCCATTTACATTTACATTACATTTATATTACTTTTAATTAATAATTACTTTTTAAAATACAGTCCATTTACATTCAATTAGAAAACATAGGATAACTGAATAGATAAAAAAGAAAAATCAGATCCATCTATATGCTGCTTACTAGAGATAGAGATACTTCAGACCTAAAAGCACATGTGGATCAAAAGTTAAGATATGGAAAAATATTTGTCCTGCAAATATATGGAAGTGAAAAGAAAGCCAGGGTAGCAATACTTCTAGCAGACGAAGTAGACTCTAAAAGACTAACAAGAGACAAAGAAGGACATTATTTAATGATAAAGAGAACAATCTAACAAGAAGATATAAAAACTGTAAAAATTTATGCACCCAACATGGGAGCACCCAAATATATAAAGCAACTGTTAGTAGATATAAAGAAATTGATAGTAATACAATAGTCTTCAACACTCACATCAATGGAAAATCATTCAGCTAGAAAATCCATAAGAAAATGCTGGCTTTGAAGGACACACTGGACCAGATGGATCTAACATATATCAGAGCATTCCATCCTCAAACAGTGGATTATATATTCAAGTACACATGGAACATTCTCTAGAACAGATCACATGTTAGGCCATAACACCAGTCTCAACAAATTCAAAGATTCAAGTAATCTCATGCATCCTTTCTGACTACAATGCTATGAAACTAGAAATCAACCATAAGAAAAAATCTGGAAAAACACACAAAGACATGGAGTTTAAGTAACATACTACTAAACAATGAATGGACCAACCAAGAAATCAAAGAGGAAATAAAAAATACATTGAGACATATGAAAACACAATAATCCAAAATCTTTGGGATGCAACAAAAGCTGTTCTAAAAGGGAAAATTATAGCAATATAGACCTACCTCAAGAAGAAAAATCTCAAATAAGTAACCTCAACTTATACCTAAAGAAGTGAGAAAAGAAACAGTCCAAAGCCAGTAAGAAGAAATAAAGATTAGAGCAGAGGTAAAATAGAAGAGACTAAAAAAACAATAGAACAGATCAATGAAACCAGGAGCCAGTTCTTTAAAAAGATCAACTAAAAATCCATAAACCTTCAGCCAGATTCATTTAAAAAGGGGGGGGGGCGGTTGAAAGGATTCAATTTAAATCAGAAATGAAGGAGAAATAACTAACACCACAGAAACACAAAGGATTACAAGTGAATATTATGCCAACAAATAGGACACCTTAGAGAAAATGGATAAATTCCTAGAGACATATGACCTTTCAAAACTGAATCAGGAAGAAAGAGAAAATTTTAACAGAAGAGTTACTAGAAATAGTAATTACTGAAATAGCATCAATAATCAAAAAATTCCCAAAAAACTCAAGTCCAGGACCAGATGGCTTCATAAGTGAATTGTAACAAACATTTCAAGAGTTAATAGAAGAGAAGGAGAGCTTCCCAATCCATTCTACAAAGTCAACATTACCCTGATACCCACAGTATAAATATACCCAGTATAAAAATACTCCAAAAACAAAAGCAAACAAACAAAAAAAAATATGAAAGGACAATACCTCTGATGAACATAGATGCAAACCTCAACAAAACATTAGCAAACCAAATTCAACAGCACGTTAAAAAAAAAAAAACATTCAGCATAAACAACGGGGATTTATTTCAGGTATAAAAAGGTGGTTCAATGTTTGCAAATCAAGGTGATGCCTCACATTAACAAGAGAAAGGATAAAACCATATGATCATCATCTCAACAGATGCAGAAAAAGTATTTGATAAAGTACAACATCCATTTATGATAAAAATTCAACAAAGTAGGTTTAGAGTGAATATACCTCAATGTAATAAAGGCTCTATGAAAAAACCATAGTCAATGTCATACTCAGTGGTGAACAATTGAGAGCTTTTCCTCTAAGGTCAGGAACAAGACAAGGATGTCTACTCTCTCCACTTTTAGTCAACAGAATACTGCAAGTCCTAGCCATAGCAATCAGAAAACAAAAAGAAATGAAAGATATCTAAATCAGTAAAAGTCAAACTTTCACTATCTGCAGATGAAATTATACGATATAAAGAAAACCCTAAAAACTCCATCAAAAAACTAGAACTAAAAGAGCTGATAGATGAATTCAGTAAAGCTGCAGGTTATTAAAAATCAACATACAGAATCTGTTGCATTTTTATACACTAATAACATAGCAGAAACAATCCCATTTACAAACGCACTGAAAATAATAAAATACCTAGAAATAAACTTAAAGTCAAGGTGGTAAAAGACCTATACTATGAAAACTATAGAAAGCATTAATGAAAGAAATTGAAGATGACACAAATGGATAACACTCCATGCTCATGGATTGGGAGAACCAATATTGTAAAATGTCCACATTATCCAAAGCAATCTACAGAGTTAATGCAATCCCTATAAAAATACCAACAGGGTTTTTCCACAGAGCTAGAAGAAACAATCTTAACATTCTTTACCAGGGCAGCCACTTCCTTCATCTCTATATTCTGGGCTCCTGTCTTGAAAAATAGTTTTTGATTAGTATACAGAGACTTCTATGGGCACTACCTCACACCCCAAATTATGCTCAACATTTTTAGTGAATATCCTTTCTGTTGTCCTTGCAGGTGGCTTAAAGAGATGAAATTATGTGTTGGATGGATAAGTATCAATAATTTATAAATGATTCTACACAATATTTCACTGAAAGATGTCAATTTTTTTTCTATTGGTTTCTGTCTTTGCTTTTATGCTTAGAAAACATTTTTCCATCTCAAGATCAAAAAAATCATTGATCTTTCTTTTCTGTCTGTTTGGAGATAGTAGTTTACCCTGAACAGTGAATAATGGTTGGGCCCTCAAAAAATCTTACAACAAAGAGCAGTAGTTGGTATGCAAATAAAATAATAATAATAATAATAATAATAAAAGATTTGTATGGAACCACAAAGGACCCCAATCAGCCAAAGTAATCTTGAAAAAGAATAACACAAGAAATATCACAATCCTAGATTTCAAGATATACTACAAAGCTACAGTAATTCAAAGCAATATGGTATTAACACAAAAACAGACACATACATCAATGGAATGGGATAAAGAGGAAAGGAAGCAAGAATGTGCAATGGGAAAAAAATAATGCTGGGAAAACTGAACAAGTACATTCAGAAGAATGAAACTGGACCACTTTCTTACACCATACACACAAGTAAGTGAATTAGAGACCTAAATGTGAGACCTGAAACCATAAAATTTCTCAAAGAAAACATAGGCAATAACTCTTTGGCATCATCCATAGAAGTATTTTTCTAGATCTCCTTTGACAAGGGAAACCAAAACAAAATTAAACTATTGGGACTATACCAAAATAAAAGTCTTCTGTACAGAAAAGGAATCAATCAACACAAAGACAACATACTAAATGGGAAAAGAGATTTGTAAATGATCTATCTGATAAGGGGTTAATATAAATGAAAAATACAAAGAACTTACATAACTCAACACCAAAAAATAATAATTTAATTAAATATGGGCAGAGTACTTGAATAGACATTTCAAATCCTACATATGATCAACAGACACACAAAAAGATGCTCAATATTACAAATCAGGGAAATGCAAATTAAAACCACAGTGAGCTATCCCCTCACGCCTGTCAGAATGCCTAAAATCGAAAACAAGAAATTACAAGTGCTGTTGAGGATCTGAAAAAAGGGAACCATTGTGCACTGTTGACTGAAATCCAAGCTGGTGCAGCCACTGTGGAAAACATGAGGATTTCTCAAAAAATAAGTGAAAATAGAATTATCATATCATCCAGTCTTTCTACTACTGTTTACCCCAAGGAAAGAAAAACACTAACTTGAAAAGATACGCACCCCTAATGCAGCATTATTTACAATAGTCAAGATATGGAAGCAACCCAAGCGTCCATTCATTGACAAATTAATAAAGAGGATGTGATTGATTTATTTAAGGGAGTATTACTCATCCATAAAGAGGAATAAAATCTTGCCATTTGCAAAAACTTGGATGAATCTAGAAGACGGTATAATGCTAAATGAAGTAAGTCAGAGAAAGATAAATACTGTGATCTCACTCACATGTGCAAGAAACAAAACAGCTGAATCAAAAGGACAAAAAATATCAGGCTCTTAAGTAGAGAACTACTGGTTCCTAGAGGGAAGGTAGGTGGGCAGATGATTGAAACAGGTGAAGATCACACAGAGTAACGTCTACAATTGCTGAATCATATTGTGCACTTGAAGCCAGTAAAACATTTTATGTTAATTACACGTGAATAAGAAAATAAATTTGTATCTCTTAAAAAGAAATCTAACCTGAGTTACCACAGCAGATAATCCTGTCCTCTCACCTTCAGTTCACAGATCCAAGCCCCTTAAGGGGAAGTGTCATCCCCTTGGCAAATATACTTCAACACTAACATGAATATATCATAAGTCTTCTGCCAGCATTTCCCCTAAAAGAGATGTGCAAGCACATGCTGGGTAACTAATGCACTAGGAAAGAGAACTTGCTCAATTTTGGCGGGCACATCAGACATTGGTTCTGAGTGGATGCTACTCTGAAGGGATCCCAAATACCACTGTGGTCTGGTCTCAACATGGGGGTGAGTACCAGACAATAAGCATAGTTTTGACCCATTCAGGCTGCAGAAGAACCTTGTCATTATCTCCCAAGTTCCCGAATTTACAAAGAAAATGGACATATGTAACAACTGGCAGACTTCCAGTGCAACGCCGTCACTTAGGGAGCAAGAGCTCCAGTAGGAAGAAGCAGATGAAAGCCACCAAAGCCTCCTTTCCCTACCAAGCTATTAGACCAAGGGGAATACGGCATCTGTGAAGGGACTGGAAAGATTCTTTCCACCACCAAAGATGTCAAAGATGATAGGGATTCCTACCCTGTCCTAAATTAATTCACCCATTGGATTTATGCAACTCATTTACACCTTTTTCTCTTTTCTTCTTGCGATGTCTCTTGACCTTCCACCATCCTGGTGACATCAGACACAGTTTCACTCTGTGTTCTCTTTCCATCTCCTGAAGCTGTTCTCCATAGTCAACGAATAGTCCTTTTCCACAATATCCCTCTTACCTTCTCAAAGTCCATCAGGTCTACTTCCATCCATCCTCATTATAATCCAATTTCCTCATCACTCAGAATAAAGCAGTATCTGGATCTCTGATGCTCCCTGTTTTGGCCACAGCTTCCTATCTCTCTGCTCCCCTGTGCTCAAGGAGCACATTAAAATATCAACCTTCTAATACGAGCATTCACTGGTTGCATCTTAATCTTTTAGACCTACTTCTGGCATGGTTCGCAACTTCAATACATAGTCCTTGCTCCTTGGGATTTTCTAATCAGTTAGAACCATCTTTCTAACTACATTATTCTCTACTTCTAAGCAAGCCCCACTAAGACTTCCTTTACTTCTAGACAGGATGACTTTTGACAATGGGGGCCGTTGTAAGTTGATACGTGAGGTGGACTCTCATTGATACTTAGAAATTCACTCATCCAGGCTTTCTTAGTATCCTGGTGCATTTCTTTAGTTCCTATTCCAAACTTTGTTTTTTAAAGCCTGTAAATCTCCATCTATCTCAAAGAATTTTTTTTTTTTACCAAAGAATGTTTTATCTTCATCGTATCTGAGAAAACATTGAAAACATTGCAAAATGCTTCAAGGTGTAAGCAGCAGCCCTCCATCAATCTGAATCCTCCAAAGGTGAATGGCAACCTGACATCAAAATTCAACACCCTTCATTCCCTCCTAGCTTCTTCAGAACTGGGGCATTTCACTTTCCACGAAGTTATTTTTCCCCAGTTTGTCCTTGTTTCCAAGTGTATAGATCCCATCAGGAAGACACTACCTCACTAGGTATTTCAAATAAATGAGATACAATGGAGGGGGTTCACCACACAGTGTGGGACCTCTCGCAGAGGAAAAGCAGAGGTGACAAAAGAAAGCAGAGCTACCACTACTGAAATGGCAGGGACATAAAGGGAAGAGCAGGAGTTTCCAGGGACTATGAACACAGAGCAGTGAGATGAGGGTGCATATATCTTCCAAAGTCCAGGTAGCTGGAGTCCATGCCTCTACTAGGAAGTGCTGTATGGCTGGCATCCAGAATCCCAAAAGCAGCTGCGAAGTGGGGGGAAAGGGAGGGTAGAGCTAAATTTTTTGCTGCTAAAGTAACACTGACAGCAGTTGAAAAAAACAGGAAATCCCTCTTCTCTTTTCTACTTTCCAATCTGCTCTAGTGCTTTCCATTAGCAGAACCTAGCAGCGTGCCACTTGTCAAGGAAATCCAGGAACCAACATTTGCAGAGTCCCAGCCCCATCAATTCAAGGTTGAGCACAGAAGTGTGGGCTTGGAGCAAAGAAACAGTAGTCAAACTGCTGGCACGCTGTGGCAAGAAAGCATCCGTATTCCAGGCTGGTATACACTGCTGTTCCACAGAGAATTTGACAGAGAAAGCATCAGTTTAAGAGTCAGTTCAGCTTAGAATTAAAATTCAGCCTCATGTTCCTAGCTAAATGCCAAACTTCTCATTCTCCATTCTTTCCTCTATAAAATGAGGATTATAATGCAATAGAGAGATTTTGAAGGGTTAAATTAGGAACTATATATAGTGAGTATCCAACCGGTAAGCACCCCCGAAATGTCTGTGACTTCACTTCCTGCTGTACTCCTACGCACCTAGTCACTATGCCTGTTTCTTCCTATTCCAATTATTATTTCTAGCTCCTCTCCATTTAGTAATCTTTGTACCAATTGTTTGTTTTAATACCCAGTGTCCTGCCTCTGGACCCATCTTTATACCGCTACGTTCCTTACCCTGCAATTCATTTAATCAAATCCTAAATGTTACGTCCAAACGAATGACTCCCGGTTCTGAATGTACAATATTGACTCTGAGCCCCAGATACATATATCCAATTATTCACTGAATAGAACCATCATTTAATCAACTACAGAACACAGTATTTCACAGAACACAATCATGTTCTCCAACAACCCAAACCAACACACACACACACACACACACACACTGCTCCATCTGTATTTTCCTTGGGGGCTAATGCACTACAAATATTCAATGCAAAAGACCTGTGAGAAAGCTTGTCACTCCATTTAGCCAACTTTGTCTCATTAACATTGATTAGGTCTCAATTTACCTGAAACTTGAGTATCGAATATCTCAAACATGTAAGGTTAAACATTCTTCACTCGCAATGTTAAGACCATTAACATGTTTATCTCTGTCTAATGAACTATAGCTAAATATCCACAGTGGCATTCAGGGCCATTGGAATATGGGTCTACCCAACACTCTAGCGTTCCCTATACCTCCCTCTATACCTGAGAGAGGCTCCCCTCAAAAAGATCCAGTCATTCTATCATCCATGTAGTCCATCCACAGTCCACTCTCCCTTTGTCTTCCCCCAGAAGGCTCATCTCAAAGAACATCTGTTCCATAAAACCTTACTGGATGCATTCCTCTTCCTTAGGTCTGTAGTTATACAATATTATTCATTCTTCTCCTAGACCCTTCTATTTCATTTTGCATGCACTCATTTAAAAAAAATAATGACTTTGACAGTACAAAAGTACATCTTTGCATGATACCATTTATTTTTAGGAATGGAGAGGTGATTCTGTACAAGGATTTTGATGTCCAGATTTACAGAGGCACAGAGAGTGCACTACTGAGAGAAAAGCAAAATATTAGAGCATTTCCAGCAATTTCTACTTTCTGGGATTAAATAATGACTGACACAGACAAGCTCTGGGTCTAAATTTATGTAATCTAAGATCTGAGAGAAGAGCGTGTGATTGCTAATCTGACTATATTCAAAATCCCTCTGGGGATGATTTCTAGTCAATTAAGGAAACACTGTCTGATGCTTACATATGAAATGAGGTCCTGCTTGCTCTGGACTAGGGCCATGATTAATGAGTTGAGGAAGGAGGACAGAAACTAAACCATTTTTTATGTGTTGCTTTGTACTCATCAAACACTAAAATGCTAAAGAAATACAAAGTTCAAGGGTACATTTCTACAACTTATAGCAAAAGTTTCACCTACCAAAAGTAGGTGACGGATGAAAGTTTGTTGAAATAAATAGTTGAATCTTCTCATTGTGCAAAACAGAAATTTGAAATTTGACTAATTAGCTTAGACAAGCTGTTTGCTGACACATCCAAAAAATTATTTTTGGCAGAATTCTTTCCCCTCAATCTTTCATCAAAAAATAGTTACACTAAACAGCTCTCTACTGCTAGTGGAAATCGTGATGCCTGAGCAGGAACTCAGAACTGCTGTCTGTGAAGCAGCTGTCCCTGAGGTCATCAACAAATACACAAGAAACTATGCTTTCTCCCTTCCTCTGACCTTCAGATCATCCTGCTTGCCTCCCATAGACAGAATCTTCCCCTTTGTTCCTCGAGCCCTTTCAATAACTTTGTAATAAATGCCATATATTAAGGTTTCTTTGTTGGGGGTCGGGTTGTTCCGAAGGATATAAAATCTCCTATGTCCAAAATATCTTCAATTTGTCAGTATTCTCAAAACATAATTGTGGATTCCATCTGATAGTCTACAGGAAATGTGGAATTGAGAGTTCCAAGCATAGTCTTTGGAATCAAGTCACCCGATGAAACAGCTCTTCACCATATTTGATAGGACCATTTTCATGGGTCTCTGGAAGGGACTATGCTGACAAGGAACAATCCCAGGGAGAACAGTCAGGAAGTTCACAGGACGTCATCTCCCAAGAAGAGTCCAAAAGTGATGTTATTAACTAAATGGAGTTTGAAATAAGCTATGTAGGGAGAACAAAAATTTTCAGCATAAAGTTGTATGCAGCCAATTCCCTTGCAAGGTTTTGTGCCTGGGGAAATTCTACTATCCAGACACAATTACAATGGGTAAAAAAGGATGTATCAGAAATAAAAATTGGTGGGAAGCCCCGGTGGCACAGCGGTTTAGTGCCACCTGCAGCCTGGGGTGTAATCCTGGAGACCTGGGATCGAGTCCCATGTCGGGCTTCCTGCATGGAGGCTGCTTCTCCCTCTGCCCCTCTCTCTCTCTCTCTCTCTCTCTCTCTCTCTCTGAATAAATAAATAAATCTTTAAAAAAAAGAAAAAGAAATAAAAATTGGTGATGCCATATGATGCTGGGTAAAAGGAATGAATCAGGAAATTGTTCATATCAGGTACCTTTCTTTCCTCTTATCACATTTTAATTGCCAAGTTGGTTTCACTTTGTGTCTGTCTGTGCATTTTCTTGGTCTGCCCGATGATCAAGTTTGTGTCAGTTCCTCTATTGCCACCTTTGCCTCTTGAGCACTGTATATGGAGTCCACCAGGGAGAGCTGATGGGCTAGGCAAGATCGTGTTCTAGAGTAGAGCATAATTTGAAAACTTCTGTCTTCTTAAAATCTCATCCTTTAAAAATGTCCACTTTTAATAGAGTTTCCACTATTACTATATTAATTCAGTGGAGTAGGTATAGAATATATGAAAACTTATATGTATACCTAACAAAAATATAGGTGTATATGTAATACAAAAACTTCTGTGTAAACACAACTTTTACTCATGGAATGTGTGATGAAAACATTTAGATCCCACAGTTCTCAAAAGCCAAAAGTCCATGGACCTTCAAATAGAAGGAAATGGAAAAATCAAGAGTGGCCATCAATGCTGTCAGCAGGGCACTCTAAGTAGCTCAACAGTATGTGTTTGGAAGACATAAGATATCGGTAATAACTCCAGACATTTTTTACCAACTCTGGATGACTCATCAACTAGTTTCTGAGCCACGCAGTACTCATCATTGCAGTTACTCCAACAAAGTAGGTGACGAGCTACCTTTGGCAAATGACAGCTCTGCTAAAAATTAGTATCTTAAACCACACCATTCATTTTGCCTTTCCATTCTAGAGCCACCAAATTGACAAACACACTCCCATCTTCAGGCTTAGTTTCTGCTGGTTGCCAATCCTTGGCCAGGGCAGAGCAGTAGCTACTTACTAGTTGTTGGAGTCAAATACGTTGTCTAGCTCAAAGACCAATTTGCAGTGGTCCCAGAACCATTTCTCTACATGTGTACACTTACCACTACAGACACTCTTCCACATCCAATTCTTTTCTTTATCCTTCTGACCTAGACCCCAGCTTCTGTCTTCTAGCTAGCACTATCTTTTCCTACAGGTGCTGGAGCACTGTCCCAACCTACATTGCACTGATTAGCTAAAACCATTTCCCAGTGAGCACTGCCTCCACCCAGACTATGTAAATAGCAGCCACCTAGAAATTTCTACCTACATGCAGAGCATCTAGCCTGTTCTAGATACTCAACTAGGCACTGATAATAGAGCACTGAAGAAACCAAATCTGTTTTTGGTATCATGGAACTTAGAATTAAGAGGAACTCTTAAATTCTCACTTCCCCTATAGCTGCCATAACTAGACCTTTTGTGAAAATAAGTACACATGGTGAAAATTATAATGAACCAACATATTCATTGGAAAAACAATCAAGTGTTTTCCTCCAAAACTAACTACCAGCTCTACTTCCCAAAAGTATTTTAAACTCAGATATTTCTCATTTATATATTTAAATACATGTATCTACAAGTACATAGACAATTATAGTTTATTAACCATACACTCTGAAGCAGGAGTATGTTCTATACACTGTTTTGTAATCTACATTGTTTATTTCAACATTGAATGAAAAAGCTCATATCAACATGTACAGACTTTTCCTTTCTTTTTCTTCCTTTTTAAGGATTTATTTATTTATTCATCTGAGAGCGTGCACACATGCTCAAGCAGGGAAGAAGGGCAGAGGGAACAGATATAGCAGACTCCCTGCTGAGCAGGGAGGCCCAGAGATCATGACCTAAACCTAAAGCAGATGCTTAACCTACTGAGCCACACAGGTGCCCCTTACTTTTTCTTTTCTAATAGTTACATAATACTCTATATAGAGAGAACATTGGCTATTTCCCTTAGGAATCTGCTGCACAGCCGAATTAGTTCTCCTTGTCCTAAATTCTTCTTTCACCAGGTCGCCAAAAGTTTGAGTAAACTTCAAAGTCGTGGCCACAGAAACCACAGAGCACATGTGCACAAACACACATATGCAAAGATATAAGTGGTTTTTGAAATACTGAGGGGAATGGGATATTTAAAGCTAGGAAAAGAACACTTTCAAAAAAATCAATTATCTCATTAATTTAGGAGTTCTAGGATAATTTAATAGAGTGATTTTGTGAAATTAAATGATTTAGACACATTAATGTTCGCTTTTAAAATAAATTACACTAAATATGAAGAGAATTTAAATAGAAGACAGATTCCAAGCAGGATGTGTTTGGTCTGTCAGCTTCAGGGTGAAGACTGCAGCCTTTAATAGGGCATTCTGGGGCTGCTGCAGGCTTTCTTCTACCTAAAATGGAGCATTTTTCAATGTAACTTAGGGTGTAACCGTTGGTTATGAGAAAATGGATTTCTTTTTTTTTTTTTTTTAAGACTTATTTATTTATTTATGATAGAGAGAGAGAGAGGCAGAGACACAGGAGGAGGGAGAAGCAGGCTCCATGCAGGAGCCTGACGTGGGGCTTCATCCCAGGTCTCCAGGATCATGCCCTGGGCTGCAGGCGGCGCTAAACCACTGTGCCACTGGGGCTGCCTGAGAAAATGGATTTCTGTAACACTTGAGAACACATGATGCAGCTCAGCTTCCATGAATTTAGCAAATATAACCTGGTAATATATTAAATTCTTACTGAATAAGGTAGAAAACTCTCATCTTGGCAATCTTGGTAATGCACTGGATCTATGGCCTTTCAGTACCTAAAAAGCAGTCCCTTGAAAAAGATTAGATGACAAAATTCTTTCAAAATAAGTCTTTGAGCTTATGAGGAGATATTTCTCCTATATTATAAATTACATTTTAATTATGATATTAAGTAATTTTACGCTACCTGGATTTGCACCCAGACAACATTCTTATAATTTTTGGCTAGGTCCCTGAACAAATTTTCTTATCTCTAAAATGAGAAGAGTAAATTTGGTATGCTCTTTGATATAGAAGCATTTTGCATTACATAAAGCACAGAAAACAAACTAAAATGTCAAAAAAAAAAAAAAACACCCAAAAATATAGGAAGAGCAAAGCACGGCTGGATAATGTGTGAAGAACATGAATGAGTGTTGTGTTCCTGTAATGGAAAGTTGAAATGAAATTGTTGGCAATTTCCACCACAGACAGGAAACTGGCATTGACTCCCACTGTTTTTATTGATTGGGTAAGCATATCGAGTTCTTGACACATGATAGAAGACGTAGCAGTGAAACAGGCCAGGATATCTTTCTCTTAGCTTTATTCAAAAGAAATAGTTATGGGTGATTTTCTTGGCAATTTCCTCAAAATCCCCCCATGTGGGTATTTTTTTCCATATAAGTATTTTATATAGGAAGAATAAGCACTATTTTAAAGGATATTTTGCATCACAGTCAACTTTTGGTCTAGATCTGAGTCACAGATTTTACCTAAGTGGAGGGTCAGAAGATGGGAGCAACCAAGTGTGAAATTTACAAAGAACTAATAAGCCTTTTTCAAAATGACGGTTTTTCTAACAGGAAGATTCGTTGTGAACAGAACATCTTCACATACACATATCAGAATCTGACATAGACTATTTTTCTCTGTAACCAACTTCACACCTAATCAGACTTTGTCTACGTGAGCATGTTTATAACCAATTCCATGCAGGGAATGTAGGACCTCGGCTGAGAGTAGAAATACTGGTAGGATTCTAAGACTGAGAAACAGACTTGTAGCCCACTTTCTAGATCCCAAATATACTAGGAAATTTGAGGAATATTCTAAAGCTTCATGACATCACCCTAAACCTGTTGAGATTCTTCCTGATTAACAAAGATCCACAGAGATTTGTTTCAGGTGGGATGGTTGATGTGGCCTTTTACTGCATTTATTTTTCTCTTGTTGCATAGCAAATTATCACAAATTTAGGAGCTTAAAATACCAATTTATTAGCTCATACTTTAAGTCAGAAGTCCAACACAACATGACTAGGTTCTGTGCTCAGAGTTTGACAAGGGTAAAATAAAGATAATTGGATATACTGAGTTCTTATTGGAGGTTCTGGGGAAAATCTGTTCTATACTTTGGGTGTTTTATATATAACATATATACAAATATATATATATATATACACACACACACACACAGAGAGAGAGAGAGAGAGAGAGAGAGAGAGAGAGAGAGTTCAGTTCCTTGAAGTTCTAGAATTTAGATCCCTGTTCTTTTGCTGGCTATCAGGTCAGGCTGCTTCTGGCTTCCAGAAGTGCCCCTTTTTCCTACCACAGACCCCATTCATCTAAGCCAGCAGCACTGTCAAATCCTCCTTGGGCTTGGAATTTCTGATGTCCATTCTATGGCCAGAGAAAGCTCTCCATAGTTAAAGGGTTCATGTGCTTAGGTCAAGTCCAGCTCTGTCATCTCACTATCTTTACATCAGCTGATATGGTGCTTTGCATCTACAAAACCTCTTCACAGCAATACCTAAATTCATAATTGACTGAATAACCTGGAGAAGGCGGGTATAGCAGCCAGGAAGGAGGGAGTCACCTTCAAGTTTAGCCCATTACATACCTTCAATCAAGAATTATGTTCCATATATACATACAAGGTTGCATCCTAAGAAACTGTCCTTTTCCACCACAATCCCATTAATAGAGAAGCCCCCAGAGATCACAGGATCTAATACATCTTAGTGGAACAAGTCGAGTTCTACAGTTGAGTCTCCCTGGTCTGAGGTCTGAAAGCTTGTGCCAGTGACTGCCAAAGTCCAATGTGCCTAACTTAGTCAACATGGCTCCCCAGATGCCTTTGGTGACCAAATTCCAGGGCAGAAATACCCTGGCATAGTATAGGAAGAACCCTAAATTGCTATCTTTCTAAACGTCTTTGTATTTCCATCACCTATATTTACATACCTGTTCTTAGAACTGCTTAATAACCTGAGATGCCTGAGTGACTCAGCAGTTGAGCAAGTGCCTTCAGTTCAGGGCTTGATCCTGGGATCTGGGATCAAGTCTCACACTGGGCTCCTTGGAGCGGGGTCTGCTTCTCTCTCTGCCTCTCATGAATAAATAAAAAATTTTATAAAAAATTAAAAAGAGAACTACTGAATGAATAAACTTTTACAATAAAAAGTGCTTGATTGAACAACAAATATTCAACTCCTGGGCCAATGCAGTTTAAGCCAAAAAGTAATTAGAAGAAACAAAGTATACGTGTGTGTATATATGTGTGTGTATACATACACACACACACACACACACACGTGTGTATATATATTTTTCAAATCACATGGAAATTTAAGGGTCTGGTGTTTGATATTTACATATATTAACATTTAGTAATATCCTACTGCTTTGTAATTAGAGTCAACTCCCAAGAGGTAGAAGATAATTGCTCATTTTGTAGATGTGGCACTTCTCAATCAAGAAGTGATTAAAATATTTATACTGCACAGCTTGTTCAATTCACTTATATTATCAGATTAATTTACTTTCATTCTCTGTGCATCAATATTTTTGTTTTCCTTCTTGGAAATGGCACTTGAAAGAAAATAATTTTTCATGTACTCTTAACACCTACTCGTATATTTGAAACAAAGAGATGGACTAACAACCTGTTCTATATCAGCACATGGTCAATATATTTCCTATGTACAAGATGTAGAATACAAAAGGGACTATAGTTAAAATCATTTCCAGCAGGACTTCCTTAAGAGATGAAATTTGAAGTAGTAATTTGCCAGTGATACATGATTTTGAATTTGTCTATGTTAGGAAGATGTTCCATGATTAAAATATTTCTAATTATGATGAATAAGAGGAGTATATTTATTGCCTTATTTTCTAGTAATAGTATAAATATTCCATGTCCTGTCAGGTGTATCTATGGATATTTATCTTTGGAAATTTGACATTCCAAGTGGAATTTATATGAATGCTTTTCTAGCTTTTCTAAATTCATTTATGTATTTTCTCTGAGTTTTAAGCAGTAGATACTTGATTTGGGTAAATACTGTATCAGATCGGGAGGGGCACGATGGCGGAAGAGCAGGGTCCCCAAATCGCCTGTCCCCACCAAATTACCTAGATAACCTTCAAACCATCCTGAAAATCTACGAATTCGGCCTGAGATGTAAAGAGAGACCAGCTGGAACGCTACAGTGAGAAGAGTCCGCGCTTCTGTCGAGGTAGGAAGACGGGGAAAAAGAAATAAAGGAACAAAAGGCCTCCGAGGGGGAGGGGCCCCGCGAGGAGCCGGGCTGAGGCCGGGGCGAGTGTCCCCAGGACAGGAGAGCCCCGTCCCGGAGGAGCAGGAGCTGCACCAACCTTCCCGGACGGGCGGAAAGGGGCTCGCAGGGAGTTGGGGCAGGACCCAGGAGGGCGGGGATGCCCTCGGGCTCCCGGGGACACTAACAGACACCTGCGCCCCGGGGGAGTGCTCCGAGCTCCCTAAGGGCTGCAGCGCGCACGGCGGGACCCGGAGCAGCTCGGAGGGGCTCGGGCGGCGGCTCCGCGGAGGGGGCTGCGGGGCGGGAGCGCGAATCCCACAGCGCAGGCCCCGGAGCACAGGGCGCCGGGACACAGCCCAGGATCCGGCCTCCCCCGGGACAGGCAGAGGCCGGGAGGGCCCAGGACAGCGAGGACGCTCCTGCCCCGAGCTGAGCAGATCAGCGGCCCCGCCCCGGAGCCTCCAGGCCCTGCAGACGGAGAACCGAGAGCCCCGAGCCCCGTAGTTCCTGCGGAGGCTGAATCCAGGCTTCCAGAGTTGCCATAGCAACTGCGGCTGATCCTCCTGGGGCCTCACGGGGTAAACAACCCCCGCTGAGCCCTGCAGCAGGCAGGGGCAGAGCAGCTCCCCCAAGTGCTAACACCTGAAAATCAGCACAGCAGGCCCCTCCCCCAGAAGACCAGCTGGACGGACCAGTGATACTCCCCCGTGTTCCAATACAACTTGTTTCTGGCCACTCTGCACTGAGCAAAATGACTAGAAGGAAAACCTCACCTCAAAAGAAAGAATCAGAAACAGCCCTCTCTCCCACAGAGTTACAAAATCTGGATTACACTTCAATGTCAGAAAGCCAATTCAGAAGCACTATTCTACAGCTACTGGTGGCTCTAGAAAAAAGCATTAAGGCCTCACGAGACTTCATGACTGCAGAATTTAGATCCAATCAGGCAGAAATTAAAAATCAATTGAATGAGATGCAATCCAAACTAGAAGTCCTAACGACGAGGGTTAACGAGGTGGAAGAACGAGTGAGTGACATAGAAGACAAGTTAATGGCAAAGAGGGAAACTGAGGAAAAAAGAGACAATCAATTAAGGGACCATGAAGACAGATTAAGGCAAATAAATGACAGTCTAAGGAAGAAAAACCTACGTTTAATTGGGGTTCCCGAGGGCGCTGAAAGGGCCAGAGGGCCAGAATATGTATTTGAACAAATCCTAGCTGAAAACTTTCCCAATCTGGGAAGGGAAACAGGCATTCAGATCCAGGAAATAGAGAGATCCCCCCTAAAATCAATAAAAACCGTTCAACACCTCGACATTTAATAGTGAAGCTTGCAAATTCCAAAGATAAAGAGAAGATCCTTAAAGCAGCAAGAGACAAGAAGTCCCTGACTTTCATGGGGAGGAATATTAGGGTAACAGCAGACCTCTCCACAGAGACCTGGCAGGCCAGAAAGGGCTGGCAGGATATATTCAGGGTCCTAAATGAGAAGAACATGCAACCAAGAATACTTTATCCAGCAAGGCTCTCATTCAAAATGGAAGGAGAGATAAAGAGCTTCCAAGACAGGCAGGAACTGAAAGAATATGTGACCTCCAAACCAGCTCTGCAAGAAATTTTAAGGGGGACTCTTAAAATTCCCCTTTAAGAAGAAGTTCAGTGGAACAATCCACAAAAACAAGGACTAAATAGATATCATGATGACACTAAACTCATATCTGTCAATAGTAACTCTGAACGTGAATGGGCTTAATGACCCCATCAAAAGGCGCAGGGTTTCAGACTGGATAAAAAAGCAGGACCCATCTATTTGCTGTCTACAAGAGACTCATTTTAGACAGAAGGACACCTACAACCTGAAAATAAAAGGTTGGAGAACCATTTACCATTCAAATGGTTCTCAAAATATACCCTAAAAACTATAGAACACTTCTGAAAGAAATTGAGGAAGACACAAAGAGATGGAAAAATATTCCATGCTCATGGATTGGCAGAATTAATATTGTGAAAATGTCAATGTTACCCAGGGCAATTTACACGTATAATGCAATCCCTATCAAAATACCATGGACTTTCTTCAGAGACTTAGAACAAATTATTTTAAGATTTGTGTGGAATCAGAAAAGACCCCAAACAGCCAGGGGAATTTTAAAAAAGAAAACCATATCTGGGGGCATCACAATGCCAGATTTCAGGTTGTACTACAAAGCTGTGTTCATCAAGACAGTGTAGTACTGGCACAAAAACAGACATATAGATCAATGGAACAGAACAGAGAACCCAGAAGTGGACCCTGAACTTTATGGTCAACTAATATACGATAAAGGAGGAAAGACGATCCACTGGAAGAAACTGTATCAGATCTCTGAACAATGTAATGAAAGTAGCCCCCCCACCCAAAAAAATAAATCAGACTCAGGGAAGATCTATATTTGGAAATTGGTTTTCAAAGTGCTGCATTTCAAATTATCTGTGTTACAAGGTCAAAAGCTAGTCAGGGAAATAATTATCCAGGATTGAGAATGCATAGCCACGGTCTCATCCCCAACTAAGTAAATTAGCTTTGGGCACTTCTGACTTAAGGCAAAATAAAGAAGTAGGTAAGAGAAGTTTAATTAAGTGACCAAAACACAACCCTGCTTTTATTAATTTGTGTGAAGCTAAGTTACTAAAAATCAAATCTGTTCACAATTTTAATACCATTTCTGAAGTATGTTAAGGAAATGCAGACTTCAGCCTAGGGGCCATTGAAGGCAACGTAAATCTGAGTCTTGCTGCCCCAAGGAGAGGTACAAAAGATGGAAGAACTGTCAGAAATTGGCAGTCCCATTACTACTAAACATTCACCGCCTGCAGTGTCTGATGACATGAAAGAAAAGAAAACAAAAGCTTGTCCAATTAGACCCTAACATCTCCTGGAAGACCATGTTGTAGTCCCTTAAGCAAAAGGGAAAATAAGCAGTTAGGAAAAGGGACATGCCAAAATATGAATGCACAAAATCTCTCTAGCCAGCAGAAGACCTCTGGTCAACGTTATTGATTTCACCTAGAGGCTAAATGTTCCTTCCTGTAACACACTAACAGGCTAATTTCTAAGGAGACAGAAAGAGAAAATCTTGTAAAACACGAGGATAAGAACATGTAGAGAAAGAACCAGTAAAGGGAGAAAGAATCCAGGAAAGAAACTTTAAAAATCAACAATGAACACTGGAATGCATGCACGTTAAGCTGAATATGTTCTCATTATGAAGATATAATCTCTCGTTACAAGACAGATAAAATAAAATGAAGTGAAATCAAATGTTACTCTCCATCCTTTAAAAGGATGGAGTGGAATCTAACACTGGAATCTAACACTGAGGAAAATCTAGGTCAAGTGGTAGGGCTACAGATTGCCTTTGAACTGAGCCACAACATGCCAGAAAACCTGTTGAAACCTGTGAAGACATCTGAACAACAAAGTAGCACCTTCAGGAAGAAAAAAAGTCAACATATTGAACAGGTTTCTCTCGATATACAGGTAGCATTGCACACACACACACACACACACACACAGCAGTCGTGGTTTTCAAATAACAATAGTGAGATGTGGGGTGCCTCTTGCCCCAACCCCCATGGCACAAATAGTCCCTCTTCTGCCCTGGTTCCATGTTCACAGACTCAGAGGGTCTGTGTCTGCCATGAGACAATGTGTCAGCTCCAGCTCATTCTCTCCAGCTGCCTCTACACCCTTGTCCTTGCATTGCCTTCAAGTCAGTTACTTCTTCCACCTGTTGCCAGAAGTTTGTAGAAACTGACCAGAGTATAAGATACTGGCAAACGGGGTCATATATGAAAAAACAAATTAGTCCCTGCCCTATGGTGTTTGTTGACTTCTGTGGTCTAAATACGCCCACCATAGCTAACTGTGGGCTGCAGACTGGATCTCACCAATCATCAAGTTGGGAAGAGAGGCACACAGTTGTCCCCCAGGAAGCCAGTGTGAGCCTGTGCTGCATACCTCTGAAGGAAAATGGAGCAGCCTGGTGAAAAGAGCTTCACAAATTAACAGCCAAGAGTTGGGTGCTATAAAAGCCATAGAAATCACCATCCACCCTCCTTTTCTTCACCCCTGGGGTGCTGGATTTAGACTTCCCAGGCTCTTTGATAAGCACACCTCCTCAGACGGTATCCTCACTGTCTCTGGAAGTGTGCTATGTTTTGGTTGGGGATTCAATGAACCTGAGTGAGTTCCTTTCTCTTCCTGCTCAACAAGCACCTCTCCGGAAACCCCTTCCATTACTGGACAGATCAGGAATAGCTCGGCAAAGGGAAGAGATCTACATGAATGTCATTACTGAGTCCTCGGCTCATCATTTTACCTTATTTATTTAGCCATCGTGCATGCACTCATATACTCATTTAATCCCTCAATAAACATTCATTTTATGGAACAGAATCTAATGTTCCTTCTCTTGTTTTTTTTTTTTTAATTTTTTTTTTATTTTATTTATGATAGTCACACAGAGAGAGAGAGAGAGGCAGAGACACAGGCAGAGGGAGAAGCAGGCTCCATGCACCGGGAGCCCGATGTGGGATTCGATCCCAGGTCTCCAGGATCGCGCCCCGGGCCAAAGGCAGGCGCCAAACCGCTGCGCCACCCAGGGATCCCAATGTTCCTTCTCTTGTAAGTTTTTCTCAACTCATCTATTCAGAGTCCTTCGTTCCTTTTTCTACCCCTGAAGTATTTTTTTCCTACCTACATAAAAAACAAAACAAAAACAAAGTCAAAAAAAAAATCATTCAGCAAATTGGCATTAGTTCTTTACTTATAGGAGACTAAGTTTCTCAAGAACAGTGGAGATCTATTCTGCTTCATATGCCCAGACCCTGACACACCACCTGGAGCACAGTGTGAGTCAAGCAGCACTGAATGACACTGGAAGATGGTGGGGATAAGCTTTGTCCAGGAAAAGAGAAGGTGGAGATCCAGGCTCAGCTCTGTTGTGAACTAACTAGGACATTTTAATTACTCCTCTCACCTCTCTAGCTCAATTTATAAAATGTGAAGATGAGCAGACACTTTCAATACTAAACACTTATAAGTTGAGCTTATATGTCAACCAGGGATGACGCTAATAGCTAATAAAAAATAGCTCTTTCAAATCCAAGAAAGAAATATTGTCAATTGAATTGAAAATAAATCCTTTTACTATCAACATTATGTTATTTTCACTCTTGTGCTGCCTCTTGCTGATCATAGATGATATGTGAGGAAAACAAGAGGCTACCTTTAATCCTAAGTCAGCTATTTGCGATCTAAAAAATCTGTGTTCACACTTTAAGAGGACAAACAAGTACCCAAACCCATGAATATCGGAATCTTATTTTTCCATGACAAGAACTGGATCAATTTCATTTATTGTGTCTGACAAAAGATCACCCAAAAGTCAAATTTTGACAAAATATTTCATGGATGTCAGCTGAAGGAATTCATTTTCCATTTTATATACATAGTTTTTTCTAATTCTTTCAACCTCCATAAAAATCAAATTACAAATAGCCCTGAAGGAGTTACCACCACCAGCGATTTGCTGCTAAATCCTTCTGGGGGCAGAGGGTGGAGGTGGGGAGGAATTAAAAGTCTTGAGTTTTAGCATTTGCTAATTTCCATGATGTAAATGCTTCCACCATGGCCAATTTCAATATATTAACAGTCTGCTGGCTCACAAAATTCCCAAATATTTTTAAATCTGGTCCCATGAGTTGGTAGAAGGCTCCAGCAAACCACTGAAACAAAACCCCTCACAGAAGTTTACACTTCGGGATGCCTGGGTGGCTCAGCAGTCAAGCATCTGCCTTCAGCCCAGGGTATAATCCTGGGGTCCTAGGATCGAGTCCCACATTGGGCTCCCTGCATAAAGCCTGTTTCTCCCTTGGCCCATGTCTCTACCTCTTTCTGTTCCTCTTTCATGAATAAAACCTAGAAAGAAAGAAAAGAAAAGAAGAAAAGAAAAGAAAAGAAAAGAAAAGAAAAAAGAAGGAAGGAAGGAAGGAAGGAAGGAAGGAAGGAAGGAAGGAAGGAAGGAAGGAGAAAGAAAGAAAGAAAGAAAGAAAGAAAGAAAGAAAGAAAGAAAGAAAGAAAGAAAGAAAGGAAGGAAGAAAGAAAGAAAGAAAGGAAGAAAGAAAGAAAGAAAGAAAGAAAGAAAGAAAGAAGAAAGAAAGAAAGAGAAGAAAGAAAGAAAGAGAAGAAGAAAGAAGAAGAAAGAAGAAGTTGTTTACACTTCACTGCTCTGGACCTCTGCTCCAAAACTTTGCTACCAGAAGTGTGGCCCTTGAAGCTATTACTTTGGCAAACTCTGGGATAGGTGTTGGCAATCGTCAGTGCCCCTGGTCCGGCACCTTTTTCCGTAACTAAAACTTTATCAGAATAAACCACATACATTCATTTACGTAGGATCTGGGCTGCTTTGGCACTGCAATAGCAGAAATAAGCAATGTTAACATAGACCATGTGGCTCACAAAACCTAAAATATTTGGCATTTTACCAAAAAAATATTCACCAAGCTCAGGACTAGGAGACTGTTGGGAATGTAGATCCTAAGCCTCCACTGCCCATTTGCTAAACAGAATCTGTATTTTACAAGGTCTTCCTTCAGGTGATGCTCACAGAAGCATCCAGGCTGGGCCTACATGGGAGGAACATAACAAGGACCTAAAAGATCACAACGCAGGTATAGCAGACAGGCTACAGAGAAGCAGAGAAAGGAGGAGGTATACTTTAAGATGTACTTTGTAAAGAACTGGTTTACCAGATTGCCAGAGCTAGCAAGGCAGCTTCAACCATAGGGCAAACAGGAAGGGCAGGCAAATTCTTGAGTGTGAGATGAAGCTTATGTAACACCAAAGGCAGAATTTCCTGATCAAGGAATCCCCAATTCTACTCTTAAATCCTTTCTACTGATTCAATCAGGCCATTCAGATTATCCAGCATAATCTCCCCTATTTAAAGTCAATGGATTATGGCCTTTAATTACCTATAACCAACCTCCACAGCAAAACCTAGATCAGTGTTTGATTAACTGTGGACTATCACCTAGCCAGGCCAACACATCACAGCAGAGTAGGAAATAGCTAAATAAAAAGGAAAAAATATATAGACAGGATACAACAAAGAATAAGTGTGACAGTGAAATATCTCTAATTCATACTATTGCAGAAGAGGTGTGACCCTATGGGATTCAAACAGTAAACAGAATTTTCACTGAATTCAGAAAAAAAAACCAAAATGGTTTGCAATATAGTCTTCTATAAATTTCCTAGAAATGACATGATAAAAACAAAATTAAGCTAGGTCCCTGAATCATCTAGTGTCCAAAATAAGTTTTTATTAATGAATGATATACAAAAATAAAGGTATCAACTCCCTCCATTAGATCATATGGTTTATTCCAAGAAGATATTGGTGTCTATTAAACCCCAAAGGGTTATTTTCAGACCCAAAGACAAAATATATTTTTGAACTTCCAAAGGCAAAAACAAAAGCACCACACACACACACAGAGAGAGAGAGAGAGCGCGCATAAAATATCTTTTCAGTGAGTTAAAATGATAAAGGTTTCCACTTGTAATGAGATGCTAGTTGAAACAACTCTAGATTTCTCCTGGGGTCTTTCCTTGCCAAAGACAGACATAATATTTTCTCATTATTAGCCCTTCAGCAGAAAGAAAACTGGTATCATGTTCTTTTCCATGTCACTGAGGAAAGGACATTTTGAACCAGTAATTTAGAGCACCGAGATGAAGGGAAGATGGCTGCGCAAGTAACAGCGACGCATAATTATTTCACTGGAAGAGATGGGCCGTGAATACTTGTGTTGATTCTGCTTCAGGAGGGGCTCTCTTGAGGAATCTGATTTAGAAAGAAGGAAATAACTGGAACTCTGTTGTCAAGCACAGACACCTCATTTCTTTATTATGTCTCATGGTGCAGTAGGGGAATATTTTCACGACCACTAAAAGGCAATATTCCAACAGCCCAGGGTTTATTTAGACTCCAGTCATCTTACCAAATCTATATGTATGGTAATCTATTTTCATATAAAAAATCTAGGTGGTTTGACAGGCACCAAGTTGTTTTTTTGTTTTTTTTTTTTTTTAATATAGAAGTTTGACCTCTAGGAACATTCCACATTCATTTCCAGACCTCATTTAAGTGCTGACCCATGTGTCAAGCTCCCTAGAAGGAATTGGAGGAGCCAGAACAGGGGGTTCTCAACTCTGTGCAATAGGATCGGCTGGGGCACTTTTACGAAAGATCTGTGCTGTGTGGCAAAAGCATTGATTCTTGGGGAGTGGGGCCCAGGGCTCAGGAAATTGAAAAGCTCTCCCGTTGATTGCAAGGTATAGTAAGGGTAGAGAACTGGTGGGCGGGGAGAATTCAGGCCATAGGCAGCATCTGCGGAAGGCTCCACTTTGACTTTATAGCTGCTGCTTTTCAAAGGGAGTAACAGAAATCACAACTGCCCATTAGTTAAGCACTAAGAGTGCACGATCCTCAGAATAGAAGTTTTAGGATTTCAGAGGTGTATTGTTTATGAGCTCAGGCCCTGACTCGAGGCAGAGCCCAGCCCTCTCTCCTGCGCCACTGCCATCACCCCACAGCTTCCACCCCCTCCTGTCCCACTCCATTCTGTTCTCCACTCAGTAACTGAAGTACGCTTTTAAAAATACAAATATAATCACAGATCACATCCCTCTAACTTCAAATTCTGTGATATCTTTATTGTTCTCCCAAGACCAACAGATTTTAACCTGACCCACCACTTTGATAGAAGCCTGAATTCACTCTCCAGCTTGCCCTTTCCTCCGGCCATACACACCTTCCTCCCAGAGCTCAAATTCAGCCTTACCCCTTCCCTGCTCCAGGGTTTGCAAAAATAATATCTCTCCATCTACCTCGCTTTTTTGTATACAGAGCTTTACTCAACTGCTCCTTTCTGTGGAAAGTCTTCCCTCAACCCCTACGCTCTCCTGGCACTTTCTATGGTATATAATTGCCTATTTGAATGATAAAATGTACACTTCTCCTGCCACATTTTAAGTCCTGTGAGGGCAGAGGGCGTGTTTCTTTTGATCTGGCTTCCCCTCCACACTTAGCATACAAGCTTGTGTCCACAGTAGATGTGATGAATGATTATTCTTCACGAGTATTCCACAGGATAATGCATATAAAGTGCTTTGCAGTTGCAGAAACCCAGGGGCTTCATCTAGCATAATATCTTAAGTACAGGGTAGTATGTTTTACCTAGGACATGTGGAAATCTATTTAAAAGCATTAAATAGGTAGAACCAATCTATATACCCATGAACAAACATTCATATTCTGAGCTACCATCAAAAGTAAGTAGCCTATATATTGTAAACTTATTTGTAATTGCATCCTTTATTAAGACTTGTTGGAAAAGGGACCTCTGAGTGGCTCAGTTGTTCAGTGTCCACCTTGGGCTCAGGTCATGATCCCATGGTCCTGGGATCCAGTCCCTCATCAGTCTCCCCAGGGGGAGCCTGCTTCTCCCTCTGCCTGTGTCTCTGCTCCTCTCTGTGTCTATCCTGAATGAATAAATAAAATCTTTAAAAAAAAATTTTAAAGAATTGTTGGAAAACCTTATGAAGACAAATACAAAACCATAGGCTAAAGATGAGCTTTGTTGGATTAGAAAAGAAAGACTAAAGGACATACCAGACATAGCACATGGTGCTTAAGTGATGGTATTATATTAAAAACGTGGAGAGTTCAGATAAGGTTTTTTTTTTTTTTTTTAAACTATCGTCTGAAATAACTGATTTAAAATCAGGGCAAAGAGTTGAGGTCCCAAGCAGCAAAGACTACAAAAAAAAGGTTTACAAAGTTCAGAAGGATATTTTGCTTGTGAGCAGCTCTGGGATAGTCCCTTTCTCAGTACTACGTTTCATATCCTGACATTGTGGTCTCAAGAGGCATTGAGGTTCAGTTCATACAGTTGTTTCAGTTTCAGCTGGGTCAAAATTGATAGCTGCCTACAATTTAAGACTTAGGCCAACTACCCTCAACTGAACAGCAATCAAATGATTTAAGTATCATTAATATTTAGGTTCTTTTTAAAAAAGGTACCTCTACTGAGCTGCTGGGAGTGTACTCAATAAAGATGGAGAGAGTTATAACACCCATCTGCCCCCTTCTTTCACTCACTAAGGCCAGATGAACTCATGGCCCAATGATCTGAGTGGCAATAGCAGAGGATGCAGTAACAGTTATGGGGATAACTAGTGCTGGCCAAGTGCCTGATTTGGCCTTCACCCAGCTCCCACTGCACTTCCTCGTTTGATTCTGTCATTTGAAACTAGGGCTTGATTTTCATTGGCCTCCATACCCCAAGTTTGCCACTTCAGGAATAAGAACTTACAATCATGGGTTCACTCCTTCCTAAAACTGACTTTTCAGAACTGATGCCTATTTATTCTCTCAATGACTTTTCCTCTGGATATTATTGTATAAAGATTGCTGAAAAGTACACAGCTTATATAATCCAAAAAAAAAAAAGCCACTTGAGATTTACTTTTGTTATGTTGGGCTGTCAACTTCTGTGTTTAATATAACACAGAAGAGAATGGATTTGTGGTCATGATGTCTATGAACCTCTGAAAGGGTTGACTTAAAAGGATGTATTATTATGTAAGCAGAAAATTCTCAAGTAGAAGCAGAGTTTATTTTCTGCTGCAGAGGTGGCTACTCCCACCATGTGTAGGACAAAGAGTCAGGTAGGATTATTAGTAATGTGTCAGCATTCAGATAAGCCCACCACTCATGCCCTCAACACGTACTTGCTTTTATATTCCCTCCAATAAAGACCCTGGTTAAGTAGTGTGGCTTGCCTTGGATGTATCATTTTAAAATGGCAACCTATCCTCTTCAGTGCCTAAACATGATCTGAGAAAAGATTTAAGGAAAAAGGAAGCTCTTCCTATCACCTTCCTGGTTGACCCAGACTTGTGTTCTATTATATCTGTTGAGCAAATGAATCAATTGATCTATCAGCCTGACGAGGAATTTTGTTCAGGCAAAACTATCTGGTAAAGAATATTGTTTTAGGTTCCTGGAGAAAAACACTACACTATAGAGGCTACATGATTTAAAAAGTCAATAGTAACTCTTAAAATACTTCATTCAGTGTCAAGGTTTTGATAAACAATAAATGTATATGCATACTCACACATCTCACATAAATAATATACACATTTTATAAAAAGTTAATTCTTTTGTTTATGCTTCCTTTTTACGGGAATGTATCATCTGGTGTTGATGTTTCAAAACAGCAAATTTAGGGCATATCAATGGGCAAAGGGGCCTCTTGAAAAGGCTGCCAATGGCCAAATCTGGGCCACTTCGAGCAAAAATGATAGTTATGGATTTTATCCCAAATAAAAAAAAAAAACTAGAAAAGCATACGAAAAATTAAAAAAAACTATGGTGGAAGAAAGGAGCTATTTCTTATTTCTTGAAGGGTAATTCCAACTAACAAATGCATAAGGAATGATAAAAACAGAAGGACCACCATTTGGCACAAATAATTCATTAGTGAATGCTAAAATGAGTATGCCTAAAGCATGATGAAAAAAAACCCCGTTATTTACATGGTCCCAATGAATCTTGCCATATTTATTATGAAAAGATAAACTGAGACAACAGACACACTTTAATCAAGTTATTAAAGTTCACATGAGCACTAGTTGAGGAGATTTTTAAAAAGTCAACATCATAGATCTCCTGATAGGATATGCTGAGAGGGACACTTCTTGCTTTGTGGTGTTCTTTCCAAAATGTACAACATCGGATCCCTGGGTGGCGCAGCGGTTTGGCGCCTGCCTTTGGCCCAGGGCGCGATCCTGGAGACCCGGGATCGAATCCCACGTCGGGCTCCCGGTGCATGGAGCCTGCTTCTCCCTCTGCCTGTGTCTCTGCTGTGTGTGTGTGTGTGTGTGTGTGTGTGTGTGTGTGACTATCATAAATAAATAAAAATTAAAAAAAAAGTTTAAAAAAAAAAAACAAAAACAAAATGTACAACATCAACTGAATCATAAGGAAACATAAGATGAACCAAATACAAGGGCATATTCTACCAAATAATTGGACCAGTACTCCTCTGGTCCAATCACTCTCAAGGACTCTTAAGACAGAGGAGCAGTTATAGACTAAAGGACACATGAAAGCTAAATGCAGTATACAATACAAGCTTTGATTCTGGAGAAAAGGAATATTACCAGCAATTTGTAAAAATCGGATTCAGACCTAAAACTTAATTACCATTTTATCAATTTATGGTTTTAACATTTGGTACATCTGATGCAATTTACAGGGTAATTCTATGTATTTACCATGTTGTGTCAGTCTAAAGTCACTTCAAAATTAAAAATTTTTAAGGATAGAACTCATTAAGAAAATCTGTTTCTAAAATGCACAGAAAATCTGAGTAGACACTTCAAAGAAAAAAGCATGTGAACTTATACTCAACATCATTTGTCAGTAGGGAATTTCAAGCTGCAAGAATGAGGTAACACTACATAGCTATTTGGATAAAATCCAGAAGACTGGTAATACCAACTACTGCCAAAGATATGGAGAAATAGTTATTCTTGTACATTGCTGAAGTAAATGTAAACTGGTAGAGTCACTTTGGCTCTGAACACAGATCAAGAGTTTCTTACAAAACTAAACATTTACCCAACTGATGTGAAAACTCACGTCTACACAAATACCTGCATGAAAACAGCCTTATTCTGAATCACCAAAACCTAATCAAGTAAGGTGGCCTTCAACAGGTAAATGGATAAAACAACTGTGGTATTTTCATGCACTGATTAATCAGAAAAAAAATATATTTAAAGGAGCTATCAAGCCCTTAAAAAGCCACATATTGCATGATTACAATTGTATGACATTTTGGACAAGGCAAACTAAAAAGTGAAAAGATCAGTAGCTACCAGGTGTTTGGAACAACATATCCGGCAACACATGGGTTGGTTCTCACTTCAGAAATAGGTCATTAAGGCACTTTCTTTTCTATATGAACTTGAATGAATTCCCAAAAGCCATGTAAGAACAATGAGAAAGAATGGCCTATTAAAATTCAAAAATAAGGGGATCACTGGGTGGCTCAGCAGTTTAGCACCTGCCTTTGGCCCAGTGCATGATCCTGGAGTTCTGGGATCGAGTCCCACATCAGGCTCCCTGCATGGAGCCTGCTTTTCCTCTACCTGCGCCTCTGCCTTTCTCTGTCTCTCATGAATAAATAAATCTTTAAAAATAAAATAAAATAAAATAAAACTCAAGAATAAAATTTCATCTAGTGATATAATGTGGAAGATAAGATGTGCTGGGTTGCTGAACTCTACTGAACAATGAAAAAGGATACAGGCAGGGGACTGATAAGGATACATAACTAAGTTTATCCTATGCTTGCCTGTTCCCTAAATATAGATGTTGGGGAAGTGATGGAGAGAGGCAGAGATGGGCTAAAAGGTCACAGACAGGATGCCTGCTCTAAGCAAGGGGACCTCAACACCAAAAACTGAAGGTCAGTGGTACAAAGCTTTACATTAACCTTATCACATAACTTAGGATTGGTTGTCTTCTTCATCCTTCATGATATCCAGAGACCTTATCAGTAGTTAGAAATTTATTTAATAGTTGAATATGAAATTGAATAAGGCATTGATTATGAAAACAATGAAAACCAACATACTAGACTAACCAGAAGCCATCTCAAACAGAACAGTTAAATAAGTCAAAAAGGAAAAAAAAAGTGATTTTTCTTCACTTGGAAGAATGAAGAAAAATCCAAAGTATTGTCTTTATCAAGTATTTAAAATTATCTGAAACTAGGTAAGTCTACCAAGTAACCATTTCTCTGCTACAGACATGTATGGATTTTAATTCCAGCCTCATCATATCCTAGCTATGAAACCACAGGAAAATTATTTAAGTTATCTAATACTTTTATTTCTGCCTTTTTATAATGAGGACAAAATGACTTGCTACTTTTTAAATTCATTATTAAAATTAAAATAATGCATATAATTCATTTAAAACTTTGACAACAGTAAATATACAAAAAGGTAACTTACTGATTTATACTTTTATTTCTCCAAATTATGAGGTGAAGTAAATGAGAATTATATAGCTAGAAAATATATATGTACTGCCGAAATGAGCACATATAGCTAGAAAATAAAATGTAATAGGCATCTACTATATTTTCTACAAAAAATATTTTTAAAGTTAATGTTTTTCTATGTTCCAAAAACAAAACAAAAAACCCTCCAAACTTTTATAATACAATACACCTCAGTAATATTTTGTACTAATAGGCATCTAAAGTACCAACACAACAGTGATGAGAGATGAATGTAGAGGAAGAAGATATGAAAAGGAATCAGAGGATATTTCCTCAGCTATAATTATATACATTTGGCCCCAAAAGCTAAAAAGGAAATGTGTGTCATTATAGATGGACAATCCAGCACAAATTGGGAAAACATTCAATCCTATGAGATACTTTTCAAGGTGAATATTTTCACTTGAAAATCTTTACAAACTTGAGATTCTATTAATTGAGATTTTAACATAATTCTAGTGTTACAGAGCCCTTACAATGCTTTCTCTAATCTGAGTGTTATGGCAAATATTCCGGATTCCCTACTGGGAGTATTATCTAGGAGAGCTCTGTGCCCTTGAACAGCTATTAAGCAATTAGGAAGTCTCGTATAAATATTTCACTAACATTAAAGAAATTGTCATTCTTTCTTCAGGAAAAATAGATGTGCCTTCTGATGCTTGGTTAAGAATTAGAATGTCTACCCTGCAGTGCAGAATTCTATTATTCCATCAACTCCTATCACCTAATTGGATAGCATGGTGTTTGCATTAAATCCAAAAGAGCTTAGATCCTAAGTACAATAATGATATTTAAAATAAAAGTCACCACACCATCTGGTAATAAAGTTGATATTTGAAAGTGAGGACAATAAAAAGGACCTTAATGGAAATAACGTTTCCACATTTTACTTGATGTGGAAAAATGTTGACAACAGTTATAGATGTATTAATTATATACAAGCATATTGTAATATCCAGAGTAACCACTAACAAGTACCACTTACAGGGTATTCAACATTCAGCCAAATCCTTAGTTTTCAAGACTTCCAAGACAACCTCAAGTCCTCTTCATCTGCCTAATATCTAAGGTTTCCTTATGGTCCAAATGAAGCTCCCTTTCCTCTGAAATGTTATCTGGTTGTCCCAATGTTTGAAAATAAAAGTCAATAGCAGACAAAATTTGTCCCACTCATTTCAAAAATACCATATGATGTTTAAAAAATTGTTTTCTTTTATATACATTTATCTTTCCAAATAGTTTAGGAACCCAAGGTCATTGTAAAGTTTGTCATCTTTGTGAATCCTCAGCCCTTAGTCAAGAACTATTTGATAACCATTCGATGAATGGATGCTAGTTCTTGAGTGGGCCCCTAAATATATCTAATGAAAACCACTCAGACTTCAGAAATGAGGCTGTTGAATTATTTGTAAGATCACAGAATATAAAAAGTATGTGATGCAAAGTGTGTAAAAGCTTAATTGTACAATAGGATTTTAGCAAGGTACAGAAAGATGATCCAATTACCCTTAACTGTGGCAACATCAGACCCAGAAGCTGGACAGAAAATGTAACCTTTGTGTAAGTCACGCTACCAGAAGTTTAGAAAGACTGAAAAATCTGCACCATCAGTTGAATGGTATATGACAAAATTGGAAAAAAAAAAAAAGTACCAATTATAAAGTGGCCATTCTTCTGTAACCAAGGTTAGTGTAAACCTCACTACACTTTAAACGCTATCTACAGGATGTTGTAAAGATATTCATTTTCATTTGTAAAGTGCTGTAACAAATTCTCCAAATTATAGATAAAAAGTGAATTGCTTCATCCTTATCCATTCCATTCCAATTAGTAGATAATACAATGCATAACCCTCCAAAAGGTACCGCAGTATTAGTTTTATAAATAATGGTTATCAAAGGAATAGAATTTCCCCTACCACATAAACTAGATCTATGAATGAGGAGATGTAAATACAGATGGAAACAGAATTTTAATCAAGTACCTATCACATCAAATTACTATAGAGGCAATAAAAGAAGGGTGAGGACATAGAATCATTCATTTACATAAAAAAATGATCAACATATAAAGTGGACAAAAGTGAAATTATGAGATGTGAGACACTAGAGCTCATATTTAATTCTTCTGAAGTTGGAGCAGATACAGATTTCCATTTTATGTCCATTGAAGGACTGACCTAGAGCCTTACTTATGAAAGATGCAGCTTTCAGACTACATGTTTCCAGTTTCACGATGCGTTAAAGAGGGATACAAATCAAACTGAAATGCGAAAACCTCAGAATGGAAACATCTACATATCTGCCCTTGGAATAACAGATCAATGGTGATTGTGGGTTATATTTTGTATCACATTTTCAGCTGAAATTAAGGGCAAATAATATAATGCTCCCCGAGAAATAGCAAATGGGAAATTGAATCTGAGACGTAACATGATTTTTAATATCTTTAACCTAAAGCATTCTTTCTACATTTTTCATATGCTTTGATCTGCAAAGCATGCAAAAGAATTGAAGTGCCAAAATATAACCGGTAGAGGTAGAAAGGCAACTCAAAGACTTCCTCCTTCTGCTGTGCAGTAGATTTTTAAATAAAAGCTATCAGAATGACTCTTTGCAGACATGGGAAAAAACTATGGAGGAGAAAGGACATGAGAACTTTAGCTATCTCTCACCTTCTAACCATGGACTTTGTTACTGATTTAAGCCAGTACTGACTCACGTTCCTTTGGGTAGATGTCGGTACCTGCCGAAGTAGTCTGAGGTAGATATTAGCTACCCACCTCCCCCACCTACCACATTAGGAGGAATGCTGCCTTGAGATAATTCTGCAAGACAAACAGCCATTAACTAGTAAGGACATAGTTACTGGAAATCAAGGCCAAAAGGTAGTCTTATAGCCTATCTGTAAGCTGGGTAAAGCTTCCAGTTTCTATCCAATTACTCTGTATATATTACATTACTGCTTAAAAGCTTAAAGATGGAAGCCTTAGGCCTCCCCTTATCTCCTACCCCTCACCCCTCCACCCTCCATCCCCCATCCTGCCATCCATGCATAGGTGGGAGTCGTCTAAAATATTTTTAACCGATACATATATTTACAATATTCTTAATGTCACCAAGAACCCATTTCTTAATGTCACCAAGAACCCACCAAGAATGTGAATCAGTCCTGGCTTAAATCAGTAACAAATTCCGTGTTTAGAAGGTGAGAGATAGCTAAAGCTCTCGTGTCCATTGTGCTAACAGATGGTTTTCTACAAAAGCTCATTTCTGACATTCAGTAAACTAATCAGCAAAGAGGCCTAGTTCTTGAATAACCCTGGAATACAGTGCTCAGAGTGGCCACTGCTTAAATATGTGCTTCCTGATTAGAACCACTCTTGGGGATCCCAGGGTGGCTCAGCGGTTTGGCGCCTGCCTTTGGCCCAGGGCACGATCCTGGAGTCCAGGAATCGAGTCCCACATCGGGCTCCTGGCATGGAGCCTGCTTCTCCTTCCTCCTGTGTCTCTGCCCTCTCTCTATCATAAATAAATAAATAAATAAATAAATAAATAAATAAATAAATAAATAAATAAATAAATAAATAAATAAATAAATAAATAAATAAATAAAATCTTAAAAAAAAAAAAGAACCACTCTTAATGCTGATTTCCTGATTAGAACCTAGGTGACATACATACAATTTTACATAGTTCAGGCTGAAACACTTAAACGACAATCATCATGACAGCATCTTCTCTTGTTCTAAAAGTAACTTAAAAATATGTTTTTATAAGATTCTTATTTATTTGACAGAGACAGCACACAAGCAGGGGGAGTGGCAGGCAGAGGGAGAGGGAGAAGCAGGTTCCCCAAAGAGCAGGGATCCTAATGCAGGGCTCAGTCCCAGGACCCTGAGATCATGACCTGAGCCACAGGCAGACACTTAACTGACTGAACCATAAAGGCACCCCTATGATGCTTTAAAAAAAAAAATCCAACTACTTACAATTATATCTACTACAAGTATAACATGTAACCATTTAACATTGTCTTGTTGCTCTTTGACCAATCAACACACACACACACGGGTATATACAAATATACCCAGAAACACAGAAGTATTCAGTGACCACATTTTTCACCATATCCTGTGCATATAAATCACGTTAATATGCATGACTAAATTTCACTATCTTATGAGCACCACCTGTACATGCTAGACCTTAAGCCTTGTTTTAAGGACTCATTGGACTATTATTTCTCAAGTCTCTAGAGGTTTCTCATATGGCATCCATTCCCATTACTCTGCTCTATTTACTTGTCACTTCACCTAGACTGTTAACCTTATTTCGGTCTATTAACTCTCTATTCTAGAATGTATTTCCCACCACAGGGCAACGGTGGCCAACATTTGCTCTCAGAAGAGATGAATTCACTCATGTATTAATTTCACAAATATTTATTCAGTTCCCACTATGTTGCACATATCTTTCCAAGCCCTGGAGCCCCAGCAAAGGAAACTAAACAGCTGTTATTTCATAGAACTCATGTTCTATTGACTTTGGGGTGAAGAAGTTAAAGTAACAGTAAAAAAAAGATGTCATGTTATCTAGCAAGGAGAGAAAAGTTAAAGCAAGATAGTGTCATGGGAAGTGCTGGGATTAAGGAAGCTGGAATTACAGAGGTGAGATCTGGGTCAAACCTCAAGTAGTAAGGGAGTGTGGCATGCCAGCTTCCAGACAGCATGTGCATGAGCATAGTCTCCAGTCTGAAGCACTCGTGCTGGGTTCAAGGGATACCACACAGACCATGGTCCTGGAAGAAAATGAGCCAGGCACAGGTAGATAAAGAAGGGGCTAGAGATAACGAGTCTAGATTTCACCGAGCTCTGTCAGCCACCAAGGACTCTGGCTTTTCCCTAGAAGAAATGGAGACCCACCAGAGTTCTCAGAGAAGTGACATTTATCCAGTCTCATCTTAAGATCTTTCTGGCTTCTGGGTTGAGAATATAAAAGGGACAAAGGCAAAATAAACTCTTAGGCCAGTCCAAGTCCAAAAGCTGAAAAGAGCAGGAGACTGACTGCCCTCCCCCCCACCCCACCCCTTCAAGCCTTTTCCCAGGAACACAGATCAGATCAAGTTTTAACGTATTATTTCAGCTTTACTAAAAAGCTCAAGGGTAAGAGAATTCAAGGTATTAACAAAGGATGAAACAGGAATGGCTATAATACCTGATGGACCTGCATGCCCCCAGCTGCAGAGCCATCCTCAGCTCAGGGACACTGTGGCTCCAGGTTACCACTAACTCTCAGCTTTTCTGTTTGCAGTAGGCTCTGCCCTTGCCCCTGCCCCCACCCCTGGGAGCATGCCCAGACTCCCTGAAATAAGATAAAGGAGAGGATGAAACAAGAGGGGGAAATGAATTGCATCACCATGTCAGTCTGATGCTTCATTTCCAAAATCTCACTTTTTAAAATTCAGAGTAGGTTTCTCTCCACACAGACTTATATTGGGACTTGAGTCTTCATATGTACCTGTGGACCTTGCTCTCTGGCTTAGTTTTTGAATATTAATTCAGAGTATAATAGACTAGCATTACTAGAAGTGATAAGCCTGGGGTAAAAGGGTGGAAGTGCTGTCTGCTTGTATTTTCCTCTTCTAAGTGAGAAAATCAGAGGAGGGAGAATGGCTGTGAGTGTTAGCATTGCTCCAAGTCCTCATTACATGGTCTTTAATATCACCACGTGGAGATACCACTCAGCCAGCCTCTAGTCCTCCTCCTTGCCTTATATGAAGATGGGGATTTAATTTCTGTCCTGCAGTTTTATAGGCCTCAGGTGCCCATCCTATGAAAGCAGGATCACAAACATTCTCACTTTGCAGCCATAAATTCTGACTGAAGAAACAGCAGGTCTCCCCTGGGAACATAGCTTACATGGGGTACATGTATGTATCCATGAAAGGATCACTGCTTTGGGAGGCCCTTAGTAAAATTCTCTTTTATAGGCTTACTTCTTCATATTTGGCATACTCTTACCATTTTATCTTTCCTCTTTCACTGGAAAAAAGATGAAGATGACAAATTGATACTGTTAACTACTATTTTAAGTCAAATAGATTTTTGCCTACCTTTTTAAAGAAAAAAACAGCCTTATTGCAATAAATGAGCATATAATGCTCTTCAAAATGAGCACTGTTGTGAGAAATTACTTTTCAAAACTCATGCCAACTTACTGTTTTATAGTACCTTTAAAGAGCATCTATTCATTCATTAACTTGTGCCAGGCCCTCCCGTTAGCCCTCCCCTAGGAATGCAGCAGCAAATGAAGCAGACAAAACCCTTTTTCCTCTTCTAAATGATGTCCTAATAGAGAGAGGCAAGTGCCCAAGAATCTTAGTAGTTGTCTGAGTGGGACTCAGAGCAGGCACTCATTTATGCCTAAAAATAGAGGAAATAAGACGTCTGATAGTGTGTTGCTACTGGCCCTCAGCAAGGTAAGGAGTAAATGAATGGTTGCATAGCGTGCTACCTCCCTCTAAGCATCAGAGTCCTAGCTTCCTGGTGCCCAGGCAGAGAACCAGAAACCTGCCAGATGCTGCACTGCAAGTAGATATTACTTTTATATCCCAGCCCCTGGACCTCAGTGGACAGAAAGAGAAAAATACCTGCCCAAGGGGGCTCAGCTGTCACACACAGGGATGAACAAGAGGCCTGTGGACAGAATCCTAAAGGGAGAGATTCTGCTACAAGAGGTCACATGAACATTGCAGACTGTCAGGCAGATCGAACCAGCAATACCATGCACATGATTATAATATATGTGTCACACGGTGAAGGGCATGTGAAGGTAGCAAGGACTTAGGGTCTCAGTCACCCACAAAACTCCAACTGAGAAAAAATATCCAATTATCAAATGCTCAGAAAGGAAATCTTAAATAACTAAGGGATGAACTATATTTAGTTAAATCAAAAAGGTGATGATATTCTGAGAGTTAATATAAATACTATGTAAGGATTCCTGAATTTAAAAAAAAAAACATTCCAAATACATTCTCATAATATGTTGAAATTAAATTAATTAAAATATCAGCAAAACTCAGATTTGGGGCCACATAGAAAGGGAGGAAATACAAGTATTCCAAAGTGTTCAGAGGGTAGAGATGGCAGGAAGAAGTTATCTTATGAGAAAGACATCACCTTTCTAGACTGAAAAGGAAGTGTGAAAATCAGTGCTCTGCGGTCATTTTCTTTCCATGTTGTAGTAAAGAAACAAAGGATTATGGACACTGGAAAAGGGAAGGTGACCAATCAGTCAGAAAGCACAATGCATCTCCAAACAAGAATACTTCTGACAGCGAAAACGCTCTGGTAGTGATTACCCAGGATGATGGGCACCAAGGGGAATTTCAAGAGGCTACCTAGGGAGACCACTGCATCAACCAAAATGGAATAGAACAGTACAAGGGGGGCAGAAACAAAGACAAGGGAACCCAAAGTAACACAAGTAATAACAAGCACGTTGAGGTTTATACACGTGAGCAGAAAAATAAATTCAAAGACAGAATGTCGCATCTCTTAAAAAAAGCAAACACAGCTTTTTACAAGTATCAACGAAGAAAAGCTAGAAACAGTGGAACAAATGGGTACCAGGAAAATTAAACAAAAAGCACCAGTGGCAATGCTGCAGTCAGACAAGACAGAATCAAGGTCAGAAGAACTGAACATGTTAAAGAAGTCTAGTGAGGAAAAAATAGGCTCCAGGTGGCCAAAATCTATGAAACAAAAGAGCAGTTACATCGATTAGGCAACAACTCTCATGTAAACAAAGAACACTCAGAAAAGATACAACTCTAGTGAAGATTTCAATACATGTTGGCAGAAGTTGAGAATAATAAACACAAGAAAACAGAAAGGGAATTAAAGATTATAACAAACAAATCTGAATAAATAGGCTCATAATGTGCAAGTGAGGATGCAGCTACATTTAGGAGTCTATGGAAGATTTTAACATTAAAGCCTGTATTTTGCTACAAACAAATAAGGTAGTTTTTAGTTCACTTTCTCTGGTGGAACGCCCCCCCCAAAAGTTATAAATGTAATATAAAGGTAATAAAATATATTAACTATTTTGATATTTAATACTTGCTCCTAAATTATCCATAACCAAAAAGGAAATAAACATTGATACAGCGAGAGCCGGTTCTCACAAGGAAATATTCAACTGCAAAATCTCATTTACAGAAAACTAAAAATAAAGGCAAACAGAACTGCGATAACTGAAAGAAGCAAAGAGAATGTAGTGGAAAGTAGAAATTGATGAAACAGATTTTTACAAAATAGAAGAAATTAAAGTTGTGTTTTTTTAAGTGCATGTTTGTTTACTTATATAAAGTCCCATAGACTGCATTAAGAAAAAGACTAACATGTAGGATTAGAAGGGGTAGAAGTAATTGCTCTGTTGCTAAGTGAGAGAGATCCTAAGGAAAAGATGGAAAGAGCAACAACAACAAACTCTTCAAAGTAACTTTTTTTTAGTGATCCTAATAACAATAGCTATTAAATATTAAACAGATAGATAATAGACTAATGCAAATGCTATCTCATTAAACAATGATTTTAACAATGGGAAAATTATAATAAAAGACTTGAGTGCTTTTGATCCAGATGCTGTTCTAAATGCATCATTTGGATTAATCTTCACAACCACATTATGCCACTGTATCCACCTTTAAAAGATAAATAAACTGAGGCACAGGGAGGTTGAGTAGTTGCCCAGGGTCACAAGGCTATGAAGTGATAGATCCAGGATTGAAACTCAGACAGGCTTCAATGGGCATGATCTCAATTATATTAGAGAGTATGTTTTTTAAAAACAAGAGTGAATCCATTAACAGGGTTTTATAGACACCTGTAAACATAATTGATTTGGATACTATTATGACTTCTTATAAACCATTATAATGTTGAAATGAAATTATAATAGGGACAGAAAATAAATGTATAATCTTCATCACTCATACAAATCTGTTCTTAGGGCTTATTTCCATCCCTAATACGTTATAAGAGATATTATGCCTTATAACCTTTCTAATCCAAGTTCAATATTAGCTTCCTCTCAACATTTCATTCATATCAATGGCTTAGACCAATACTAAGCTAGCACTCAGTACTTTAGGCTAGGAGAGAGCAGAGTGGATGGGAGAATAATCTACGTATATTCCTTCCTGTGTGGTCCAGCACCTAGGACCTCAGCAGCACCTGGTAACCTTAGAACTGAACAATCTCACCCCCTTCCCCTCAAATATAGAATCAGAATCTGCATTTTAACAGTCTTCAAAGCACCAGACTACAGGTCTGACTTGCATAGTTTTTCATAATGAATTTAGTCTTTCAAAAAGATTAATGCTTGGATCCAAGTATGAAGAGATTCTGATTTAGTTGTGGTTTGAGCATTAGGATACTTCCAAGAGATTTTAATGTCCAGCTAATGGTCCATTCCTGTCTTTCCCTCACTTTATTTTGGTCGTCGTCTTCTTCCCTTCCTGCCATCCTCATTGGGCTTTCTCAGAGTCCTCCAGGGTTGGACCTATGGACAGAGAGAAGAGAAGACAACATCTTACCCAGGGACAGAGATAGAGTGTGAGTGCCTCCAGGAGTGGCAGATTCCAACTGTGACCCTCCTCTGATAATCTCCCACTGAGCTCCTTACCTCACTGTCCTGGATGGCACTACCCTTCAGCTGGCCCACACTTAACATCCCTCTTAGGGAATACCCTCAACCTCTTATGCCTGAGGTTGCCTTGCCCTGGTTTGGGACAAAGTCTAAGATCACACCCAGAATGCACATCTGGTTCCCAGAAAACAAATATCTGTAAGGCTCACAGAGAAATTAGACACTGGGGATAGATATACCAATCATTTACTTAAAAGCTCTAGGGGACAAACATTTCTCTCTAGGCTTTGGTTGAGGGCAACCCTCTCTATGATTCTATGTTGGGGTGGAAATAATGGAGAAGATGGTAGTGTGTGCGGGACAGGAGGTCTGAGCTAACCATGCTCACCCAAACAGTTATTTCCTTCAACTCTTTAAACTTTATATTTTCAAATAGTTGAGGTTCACTACAAATGCATGCCATTTCAGAAGGTCACATTTCACATTTGTGTGTCCTACTGTCAATGATCAATCACCTCGGTTTTTGAATATGAGGGTACCTAAAACCTATTATTTGGCTTGGTACCCTGGCTGAAACTGAGCCATCAAGACTTCTTTACAGGGGAGCCTGGATGGCCACAGTCAGTTCAGCATCTGACTCTTGGTTTCAGCTTAGGTCGTGATCTCAGAGTCACAAGTGTGAGCCCCGCATAGAGCTCCACACTCATCCCAGAGTCTGCTTGAGTTTCCCTCTCCCTCTGCCCCTCTCCTCCCTCTAAAATAAGTAAATAAAATCTTTTAAAAAATACAATCAAAAGACTTCCATTACAATGGAATGACATTGAAAAATTAAAGGAGGGACAACTGTGATTATTAAAAGCCTCTTTAGCATTAACTGATAAAGTGACAGGAAATTGAAAATGACACAGTTCAAATATGAGGGGAAAAAAAGATTTACCATAAGGAATATTGTAAGTGGCACAATATTAAAGGCATTTCCATTAAAATCCAGAATTCGGGAAGAAAACATCTAGTGCAATTTTTGTTCAACACAATCCTCTTTTTTTTTAAATTTTTATTTATTTATGATAGTCACACACACACACAGAGAGAGAGAGGCAGAGACATAGGCAGAGGGAGAAGCAGGCTCCATGCACCAGGAGCCCGATGTGGGATTCGATCCCGGGTCTCCAGGATCGCGCCCTGGGCCAAAGGCAGGCGCCAAACCGCTGCGCCACCCAGGGATCCCTCAACACAATCTTCTAAGTTCTAATAAATTCTATGATAGGACAAGGTTAAATAATCAGCATAATCACTGGAAAAAAGGATGTTTCCAATGACAATACTTTTCTAAACCTAAAAATCAACTGTAGGTAGGAAAAAAAAACATGAATATTGATAGTAAAGAACTGAAATTAAGCACTCCAACATGGAAACCAGCTTTTTAAACTGTGTTGTATTTACACTTATTATCAGTTTACAACAAAAATTTGAATTACTTAGAAATAGTTTATCCATAATATATAGAAAGAACTCTATATTATTGAATATATAAATATGTATGCAAATAAAAGGCATCACATATGCATTGATTATAAAATTTAATACTGTTAAATTATTTAAAATCTACATAGATAAATTGATTTTAAAGTTCATATTAAAGAATAGTCAAGAAAAATCTGACAGTGGAAAATATGATCAGGAACTTGCTTTAACAGATACTGAAATACACTCCATATGTTGTAGTTAAGTCATGATGGAATTGTTATTATCAGACCCTAAGGAGTTGCCCTTAGGGTAGAAAAATAAAAAGTGGAACACAATAGAGCATATGGAAATGGATCCTAATGAATTATAAATACAATAGACAACGTATCAATACAGTGAAGAAAGGAGAACTGTTATGTCAGGGTGCCCAATGTGTAAAAATATAAGAAGAGTATTTCAGGCACAAGAAACAGCAAGTGCAAAGGCCCTGAGATGGGGGCATGCCACATACATTGGACAAACATTAATGCAGCAAGTGTGGTTAAAGAATAAAACAGCAGGAAGGAAATATGTAAAGACACGGTCAAAGAGACAATAAGGACCCAGAGCATAGAGGGCCTTGCAAGTCACACAGAAGTGTGGAGTTTATTCCAAAGGCAAGAGAAAGCCATTGAAAGAAAGCACTTAATATAGTTTCATTTTTAAAAGAAATGCTCTGAAAAAGAAAGAAAAAAAAAGAAAAGAAACAAAAGAAAGGAAAGAAAGGAAGGAAAGGGAAAGGGAAAGGGAGGAAAGGAAGAAGGGAAGGAAGGGAAGGAAGAAAGAACTGCTCTGATTACCGAGTGGAAAACAAGTGACATTTGGGATAAGAGAGGATAACAGCCTAGGACAGAAGGTAGTGGAAGTTCCCTGAACACATTCCTATAAAGTGGAATAAGTAGAGTCGAGCTCTACAGGATAGAACAGATTCAGCTGCACAAGGTGTCTGTCTAATACACGATTGTTGTTGTACTAATACACGATTGTACTAATACACGTTTCCACCATCAGTAAATAAGAGTTCCACATCGCTGTGGGGCCACTGATGTTATCAATTTCTTTTTTTTTAATCTAGTGAAAGTAAATTGTTATATCATTATCTATGATGTGCATTCCCCTCATTACTAAGGAGACTGAACACCTTTCACTTTAATCATTATACGTTTGTTGTCCTCTGCTATGAAATCGTTTTTCATGTTTTGCCAGCTTTTTAACTGATCATAGTTCTTGCTTCCTTTCATAGTTTCATGGCATGCATATTTTTTCAGTTATGTAGGCTGCAAGCAACTTTTCCCAGTTTTGCCTTTTCTTCTACGATTGGCTCTAAATGTGTCTTATTCAAGAAAGCATCCGCTCACTCATGCTACCAACCCCAAACCTGTATACATCGAGTGTCACAGTGTGCACAGGCCTCTATCAATAACCTATTGGCATAATTACTATCAATGTATAATGTCTTGCTTGCTGGTAACCTCTCTGGTATACATGTTTAACAAAAGGCACTCACTTTTTATTCCAAAATTGCAATTCACTGTGATGCTAGTTTGTCTGCTTTGAGGATTTTGCTCTTCCACATATATTACAATTCAAATTGCTTTGGATTTATAAAAACTTGGCAAAAGAATTAAAATCGAAGAGCTTACCATGTAGTTGTATCAACTTTAACGGTTTTCAAATAAGTTTTTTAAACTTCCTCCATCACAATCTTGTGCTTTTCAGGGTTTTTTTCCCCCCACTATTTTTGTTGCCTTAAAATTATATTTTCTAGATATTTTAAAATATTTTTCTCATGTATATAAGCAATGCAGTTTCATACTATTCTCTGGCAAACTGCTTTAATTTTAGTAATGTAAGTTTACATTCTTGTGTTTTTCTCTATTAATCATATATAAGTATTTTTTTTCCTCCTTTGCAAGCTTTCCATTTTTTTCTAGGTTTACTGCATTGTCTACTATCTCTCCAGGAAATGTTGAATATAAGCTCTCATAATGAGTATCATTTCCTTAGTTAATAATTTTATTTTGAAGTAGCAGTTTTAAATGTTTTATCATTAAAACCCACCTAAAAGGGCATCTGGGTGGCTCAGTGGTTGAGCATCTGCCTTTGGCTCAGGTCGTGATCCCGGGGTCAGGGCCGGGGGGAGGGGGGGGAATCTAGTCCCACATCAGGGTCCCTGCAGAGAGCCTGTTTCTCCCTCTACCTATGTCTCTGCATCTGTGTCTCCCATGAATAAATAAAATCTTAAAAAAAAAAAAAACTAAAAACTTTGGTAACCTTTCTTTTCCAGATTAAATTCATATCTAATCTATTACATTAATAATTTTTATTATGAGGAAATATACATGCTCTTCTGTCTGCATTGAGAGGACTTTATAAAATTAATAGATTAAGGAAACAAACCATAAATATATTAAAATGTTATTCCTAGAATAAACTTGATCGTGATTTAAAAATATTTTTATAAAAATTTTTATATATACACTGCTAGATTTTACTTGCTATCATTTTAAGAATTTTTCTTCTATGCTCAAGAGGGAGATTGACCTATAATCTTCCTCATACTATTTTTTTTTCCAGGGTTTGGAATCAAGAATATAACATTAACTTCAAACAATGCACTGGAGATCTTAGCTATTTTTCTGGGAAAAACATATAAATACTTGGAATAATCCAGTTTTTGCAAGCTGAGTAGAAATTGCCTGAAAATCCATTTGTGTTAGTTGTTTTGTGAGAACACTTTTATCTCCTCATTTAATCTACTTAAATCTTTGACTTAACTGTGCTTTCTTTTTGGACCAGAATTTGTCCATTTTCCTAGGTTTGCAAATAGAGTGGCATACATGTTTAGAAAACTCTCTTAATTTTTAAAATTCATCTGCATCTATGTTCTCTTGTTGTTAGTATAGTTTAATTCATGCCTTATCTCATTCCTCAGGGCTTTTAAGTCATTTTTTACACTGTAGTCAGAACAGATACTACAGTTGATCTTAGCCAGAAGACGGAGTCAGTAACATTGTAGTAACTGTGTATGGTGACAGATATCAACTAGACATATAATGGGTATCCTTTGTAACATTAAAAATAAAACCAAATCACTATGATGCATGCCTGAATATGCATGTTAATTATGCTTAAATAAAAATATAGGTAAGTTAACTCTTCTATATTGCCTTGTATTCATCTATTCTTAGATTCCTGCAATAATCCAAATTTGGTTATGATAGTTTATGCACAAGTTTCTTCTTGTGCTATTATTGCTTTATTGATTTAGTCTTTCCAAAGAACCACTTTTGGGCTCTGTTTCTATTGTAAAATCATTTCATAGAATACACATAATTCCCTTTACTATATTCTTGATTCTATTTCTATCTCCTGTTTTAATGGTTATGTTAGATGGTCAGTAATTTTTTTTAGCCTTTCTCCTCCTCTAAGGGAAATATTTAAACATGTAAAACAGTCCTTTAACATTGTTTCTTCATCCCAAAAGTTGTGACACATAGCATTTTCATTATCTCTCAGTCCTACATAATTTTAAATTCCATTTTCATTTTTAAATTCCCATTTCAATTTGTGGGGCTATTTCTTGAAGTGCATCCTGTAGAAAGCTACATAAACTTTCATAAGCTTCCAGTAAATAGGGGCATGAGGGTGGCTCAGTAGATTAAGCATCTCATGGGTAGTGAGATCAAGACTGGAAATGGACTCTTCACTCAGCAGGGGAGTCTGCTTGAAGGTTCTCTGTCTGCCCCTTCCTCTACTCACACTTTCTAAAAATCAAAACAAAACAAAAAACCCCAACTCAATAATAGATTTGCTTAATTTTGTATGAGAAAATGTATTTCTCTACTCTCCTACTTTTGCTAGATATACTTATTCAAAGTTTCCAGTTTTCTTTTCGTCTCCATTATTGTTTGGGAAAATTGTTGCCAGTCTCTTTCCTTCTATGTGAATTTACCTTCCTGTTGATGTCTTCACGGTCTTTACCTTCGTTGTTCCACAGATGCATGACCATGCATCTAGGTATGCATTTATTTCTATTTGTCTTGCTTGCTATATGTTGTGCTTAATCTGTGCTGCAGATTCTGGTCCCAAAGTTCTGGGAAATTCTCAAACACTGTTGCTTCAATTCCCTTTCTTCTCTTCTTTTTCCCTCCTGAAACTGCCATTAGACTTAAAATGATAGAATGTAATCAGAAGATCAAACCTTTCAATTACTCTTCCAAATTTGCTAGCTCATTGTCACTCTAGTTTATCCTGATTTTTTTTTTCCAAAATGCTTACTCATACTCTCCTTTTTGGTCTAAAAATGCTGTTTCCAGATGGGCCCTGGAAGTCTGCTGACCTGGCACTGTACTAGTTAGCATTCTGTAGGTTATCTTGAATAATTATGGGAATCCAAGAGAAGGCAACCTCACTTTGCTGCAGGCCTGGACTTTAACGTTTCAATCCCAATGCTGAAAATGATTTATGCCTCAAGGACAACCCAGCCCTCACTTCAGCATTTACTTAACCACTGTCCACTGATAAAATGTGTTGTTTCTTCCTTTAGGGGGTGAGAGAGGGCATTTTCTTTCCTTCTTTATGAGATATGCTGTAAGAAGTAGGTTTTGAAGTTTATCTGAGATCTAATCGTATTGCAGTGGGAGTTCCTTCGGGATACTTAGTAATACTGCTAAGAACAGAAGTTAGAAGCTCTTGAAAACTTAAAGAAGTATATGGGTCAGCTTCAGCTTCTGCTGATAAAGGCGCTGGTCACAGAACAGTGCCATTTTCTCTCATTTCAAAAGTGTTTAGAGATCCTTAATCTTTTGAAGTCATCAGTCATTCAGAGTCTGATAAAAGTGTGGGATCTCATGTCTACAAAACGTGCCTATGCATATGATTGATATTTTGCATGTAAATTTCACAGAGGTTGCAGACACTTGAAACCTATCCGTGGACCTTTATGAATCCAGATTAAGAGATTTGTATGAAACAACTAATCAAGTTTATAAAATTATCATGAATGATGAATGCATGAGGAGACATAGGGTCAGTGTTCAGAAAGAAACAAAACCCGTTACCCCTAGTTTCCTTCAGTGTCTCTTTAATAAAAGGCAAATCACAGTTCAAGAACTTTGATTCTGTACATATTAAGTGATATGCTTAAATTGGCTTTTCTATTTATGATAATTTAAGAGAAAGCAAGTCTCTCCCTCATGGAGTTAGACCATTAACAGTTAAAGTCATTCAGGTGCTACACCAGATTTTAGTACTAGGATTCAAAGCTATAATTTTAGCATTTGAGAGACAAAGGGGTAAACGGAAGTGGGGATAGGGCAGGCAACTAAGATAGTCTGCTTGATTTCCTAATGAGATAGTCTTCTATTTGGCCAAAACTATAGTGCTACCATTAAGAGGCCGATAAATATTATCTCTCCAGGGGCTTTCATAATGGAGATAGCAGGAAATACACCAATGCATGACAGAACAGGTAGGAGAAATTTCTGAGACAACACTTGGTTATGTTTGGCCACACATAAGTATTTAAGTAATTATATAAGAAGAGGAAAAGCAGAGCTGATATGATGTCAGAAGTGATGTGAGAGTATCCAGAAGGGTCCCTAGGAAGACTGGCCCCATAATCAGCTATGTCATTGAACCTGGAGGAACAGCTATGTCACTGTCCCTGGAGGAACATCAGCTCTCTTGCAGAACTGCAAACCAGAAGTTGCAAGGTAAGTGCAATCACAATACTAGAGCGAGAGGGCGGTTTACGGTCTATGTAAATCGGAGTGAACTTAACTAACCTGCATTCTGAAAGTTCTTTTCACGCTGACAAACATTTCAAAACATAAGCTAAAACACAATGATGCTGAAGGCCTTTTCACCTAGTTAAGAGCAGTCCACTGGAGCTGGAATTTAATTCCTGACTCCCCTACTTCCTAGCTGCTGGATTTAAAAAAGTAGGCAGTTAGTAGCACATGAGCTGGAGGCAAGGACGGTGATAAACAGATTATTCAGTAGAAGCCCCAGGGAATAACATCCTGACCTGCAGCTTCCCAGACCCTGGAGCTAACAGATCAAGAGCCAGAGGTGCAGGGCATGCACCTCTTCTACCTCTGCCCCAGGATAACCCCTAGACTCATCATAATGAGTTTGTACTGTGGTTATAGCCCCCCCAATGGGGGAAGCCTGCATGACAGTTCCAGTACAAACCTTACCAGGTTAAAAACTGCCTGCCAACCTGTGGGAGGAGTCCCCTCAAATGATTGGGAGCAGCATCCATTAGGGAGCACCCGGTCCATGATGCAAGACCCCACCCACATACAAGGAAAGGACCCCTGTAGCCTCATGCAGCTGCCACTTCTGGGCCTGCCCACTCTCCCATTTCGAGAGTGTACTTTCACTTTAATAAACTGATTTGTGCTTGCTACTTTCCTCCTAGATTCTGTTATTCCAGTGCAAATCCTCAAGTAAACGTTTTTGTGGGGAACCCAAGAATGGAGACCTCCATTCACACAACATCAATTCTCCCACTGGTAAGAGATTCTCCAGGATTTGTGACATTACAGTGCTTCAGTTCTCACCAGGGGAATAGTGTTAAGTATAGGATATCCAAAAGGTTTCTGCAAAAATTAAAAATGGTAATTATGTGAAGTACTTAGCATAGTATCTGGCTTGTAAAAAACATGCAATAGGTATATTTATTACTTTTTTTATTATCAGTACTGATTTTATTAACCCATGCTGAACACCTCTATAAGTATACAGTAAATATTTTAAGCATTATAAACTATTTCAGGAGTTGACCCAGCATCCACATGGGGATCTTTGTCAGCATCTGGATCTATAAGAATCTATCACACTTTCTGCCATCATTGTCATAGGATATAGCAGGAGAGAAAAATTCCCCTTAAAGGGTCAGGAAGAGTGAACCCTTTGGGGAGTCAAAAATAAGGGCAATATAAAATCCAGGTCAGGAAGGGCCAAGAAACTGAGCTCAGTATAAAATCATGAATCGCACAAATGTACCATGAGCTTGGGGGAGATAGTACATCCATTGCCATATCTATGGTAGTAAATATTTATGGTAGTATGAGAAACCTTTATTCTAATCAACCACTGAGCAAATAGCTTCACCTGGGCAAGGACATTAATTGCATGAAATACAAGTATGAATATGAATATAAAGAATTCTTGGGAATTCTCACACAGTTCACTTATCTTAAAATGGACCTTCTAAGAATCAGCTATCATAGTCTCTTACTACCACAGGTGACCTAAACAGGTAGGGTTAAGCATGGCCAGCATTGAAATCCCACTCTATGGGCCTATGGCAAAGAGCTAATTGTATTGTTAATAAGTCATATGAGAATAGTTTGTTGTATTCAATCAACCACAAATTCAAATCACAGACCATCCACAAAATTTACAAGAGTGACACTAACTGTAGAAAACAAACAAAATCCCTTACTTAAGGTGTTGGACAACTGAAATATTCCTCTATTCAACCAAAGTAAAAAGTGATAGCACTCACTGTAAGGACTCAGGAGCATGTGGTAGAGAGCTATGGAAAGACTATTAAGATCTATATTCGCAAACAAGTAATTCCAGTTATTTTTAAAGAAAGTTTGGCGACTCATCTGCCTTATGAAAATAGAGCAAGAAACGTTCTCTGCACAGTGTGAAGTTCCTCTGTCTTTCATATTTCTAATTCCAGGCAGCATGCTGTCTGCTCTAAAGAGCAAGAAAACAAATGCCAAGCTTTAATCAGACTGGTGTGGACCATTGGAACTTTCGGATCATTTAGCCATGCCTAACTATGTCATGCAGCTTCTCATCGGAATTATCAACGCCTGCACCTATGCTCTGCCATGAAGAGGTTACAAAACACTGAAAATGAGCAGCAATTCTAGGCTACCTTACCATTCTTTTTCCACATTCGTTAAAAAAAAAAAAAGTAACAGTTTCAATCTAATATTACAGTGAAACTAGGAATTAGAATCCCTGTAGTGTGGAGTCAACCTTTCTCAACAGTCAAGCTTTTTTTCTTTCCCTTTCTTTTAATTGTAGTTTGATAACACTGATAAGCCTAAGGCCAAAGCTGAGGAAGAGAACAAAAATACTATTAAGAACTTAAATCCTCTTGAATCTTTAAAAGCTGTCTTTTAACAAAGATCTTTGTTTTGAAAATGCTCAGGTGTTAATCCTTTTTAACCACAAAATTTTACTCAATTCTTTGTAATTAGATACAAGTTCCCTGATTTACATTAAAGCTTGAAACTTCTGGTTCTCCATTAAAAATATAAGGAGATATTTTGAAATATAAGGCTATGGATTTTTTTTTGGGGGGGGGGTTGTATTCTATCCCTAAGATTTCATACTTTTAGACTCTCAGAGCAATAACTGAAAGTTCCTATAGGAATAGAACTTAAATATTTTTCCTAGAGCCAAAGAAAAATTGCATGGGACAAGAACTGGCAAGGAAGACTTTATCCAAGACTGGCAATAGGGGAGACAGGCTGAACTCAACTCCGCCGAAACAGAAAATAGGAGGGTTTTTAAAGTGCTGGGATAAGCCAGGGGAAAGCACTGGAGGGAGTTAAGGGAAGTCAGCCAATGTGATTAAAGAGTCCGTGCTTGCTACTAAGCACTTATAAAACTCAGGCTCCTTCTCCCCACCCTCCCTCCTCCACCCCAGACTTGAGATAGGGATCCTATCCTTCTTGAAGATTACATTTCAAAGCCATCACCCCTAGGTCCTTGAAGACAGTCCTGGGTTGTAAAACTTGCAAAGGGCTTTTTAAAAATTTACATCTCAAAAAGGGCAGAGAAGAATTTACAGGATTTCTAAAGTAAATGTTCTTAGAAGAGGAAGGTGATCAGGGACACAAAGAAAAAAAAGCCTGTCTGAAGTTCAGGCAAGAGGAGGGGAACTTTAAGGGGGGTCTTGATCCCTAGAGTCACTGTAAGAGAAAAGCAAGTCTACTCCACAGTAGCAGGTGTAATTCTGTGGGTTGTGACAAGGAACAAAATAAGCCTCCAAATATTTCAGTCCTTGTGAAATTCAAATGGCATGTGCTTAAAACATTTAAATAATCTAATTAAATACATACAATATGTTATATCCTTCTTATCAACTTATTCTGAATGGTGTTCAAAGTGTTGTGTGTGCAGAATATCCTATTTTTCCTTCTAAGCCTAGTTTAGGATTTTCCTTTCACCATAAAATAGAATCCTCATTTTAAAAACTGTGTAATCCAATCTAAGTCCTTTCTTACCTACTTTTATTTTTTTGTTTCCACTCCGCTACATATGGTTTGCAACAGGAAGGATATTTCTTTTTTTTTTTTAATATAAGTTTTTTATTTACTTATGTTAGTCACACAGACAGAGAGAGAGAGAGAGAGAGGCAGAGACAGGCAGAGGGAGAAGCAGGCTCCATGCACCGGGAGCCCGACGTGGGATTCGATCCCGGGTCCCCAGGACCGGGCCCTGGGCCAAAGGCAGGCGCCAAACTGCTGCGCCACCCAGGGATCCCAGGAAGGATATTTCTAAGCAGTGCTATGACTTGAGTGTCCCGTAACAAGAAAAACCGTATTTAAGTTGACTGTGGCTTTTAAAAATTGCTTTTTTATGTGATTTTCTTCCAAACAACAGGAAGCATAAAGCAGAGTTTGAGAGCCTTTCAGGTAAGGCTTATGCCATCTTCTGATGATTGCACACAGATTTAGGACTTTAAAATTTGCTATGGGCTCTATTTGATCACACCATTTTTCAAGGCCATTTCATAGTTAGATGTTTATGATTGTTTTACATTGGCATTCCATTTATTATTCTGTTATGAAGATTCAGAGTAATTAGTGAAAATTAGCAAACTGCTAAGACTTCTGGGAAAATGACACAGGAGGAGGTCCCTAGGCTCATCTCATTGCACAGATACAACTAGGTAACACCCACATCAGTATAAATACCCGGAGAATGATTCAAAAATGATTCAAAGACTGGCAGCAGCAAAAAAACAAAAAACAAAAAAAAAAAAAAACAAAAAAAAAAACACCAAACAAGCAAACAAACAAAACTGGCAGCACAGACTCTCCACAGCTAAATGTAGAGAAGAGGCCACAGTGAAGAAAGTAGGAAGGGTAGAGACATGGTCAGGAGACAAATGGACATGTGGGACTATCTATACCAGGGAGAGACACTCAGAGCACAGAAACAGGAGAGGACCATACCCTCACACCAAGCACCCCAGGCAGGAGGACCCCACAAGAAAACCAGAGGGGCATAATTTCCCAAATTCTTACAATCAGCTGGGCTTAACCCCTCAAACTGTAAAAAAAATCAGAGGGCTCAGCTCAGAGAGTGGGGAGGACAAGGGGAAACAGAGTCTCCCTCCTTAGTGAGACAGGACAATAAACACCCCCATGGCAAGACAGCACTGAAGCAGCAGTTTGAAAGATACTAGGGTTATATGAAGTTTTCTTTACCAATCTCAGAGTGTATGCTGGAGGGGCTGACATCAGTGAGAAACTTCAGAAAAACAAAGAAGCTGGTGGGTGCCACTTCCCTCCCCCACCACCCAGCCTATACACAGACAGCTGCAGGAATCAGCACAGTGCCAATATTCACTACCTAATTTGCTAAGAGTGCACCCTGACCCCATGTTCTCCTGCAGAAATGCCACCCTCTCCAATGCAACCTTGGATTGAGCCCATCCAAAGCAGTGCCACAATCCAGGAAGAATGCAAGCAGTGCTAACCAGGGGCCAGTACCACTCCAGAGTGCTTCAGCCCTGGGAAGAGGGAGAAGCTAACTATATACACTAGTCTAACTGCAGCCTCAGCAATGGGCTTAGAGCAGTCACCAGATCCGACTGCAGGCCTTGCCCACCAACAAAAGCTTCTCAGAGGTCAAAACAGGGAGACTGTCCTGCAATTTGGTGCTACTCCATCTCTGGTAAATGCCTGGTCTGGCAACTCAAGCCCAAGGTGGCCCCAGACAAGCCCACTAACAGAGGGACCAAACCCTGTCCAAAACAGAACTATTGTTAATGACTATACTAAAGGCAAAAGCAGCTCCACCACAACACTGGGGCATAGGCAACACACACAGGAGACTCCCATGAAGCACAGGCTCTGGGGTACAGGGGCCATTGTACTGTAGGGGATTATAGGATCTCCTCTTCATAAGGCTAGTACTTTCAAGAGCAAAAGACATAGTTGACTTTCCTTATACTTAGAAGCAGACACAGAGTTAGACAAATCGAGGAGACAAGGACTATGTCCCAAATCAAAGAACAGGACAAAAATCACAGCAAAGAAGCTAAACAAAATTGAGATAAGTAACTGCCTGATAGAGAATTTAAAGTAATGGCCATAAAGATGCAGACATGTTAGAGCCAAGAACTTGCACAACCACTCTGTGCCTGGCCATCTGGCTCACAGAAATTAAATGACAACAGGTATTATTTTAAACCAAGGTTTGGTCATTTTTATGACAATAATAGATGATGTATGTAGTATGTAGTTTATTATACTTCTATTATACTTTATGAATGTAAAGTCACAAAAGCAACTATGTTTTCAAACATTCTACATGACATGTGTACCTGGCAAAGTCTCCAGATTTTTTTTCCATTTCCACTGACCTATAAAATGCCCAAGTTTGCCTTGGATAAAATGATAATTAAGATCATTAAAAACCACATATGTATGCTTATTTCTAACATCTTTGTGTTCTACTGAAACTTAAAATTTCAAATAAGGAAGTTGATAAAATGTTGAATTAATTTCCTTTTTAAATGCAAAGATATTCATCTGTATGCTTTAACCTCTGAAAAGTTGCATCTAGCAAATGTGAATGTTTTAAATGTATTTGTCTTGGCAGCCTGCAGTCCCTCATAAACTGCGCCAAAACTTGTAAGAAATAGCAAATGAAATAGGCTGTTACCTTTAATTAAAGAATCGGAACTAGAGGATTTGAGTATACAAGTTCTTAAGTTAAAAAAAAAAAATCACACTTTTAACTGATAACATAGACTTTAATATTAGTTTCCCTGTGGCTGCTCTAATAAAGCATCAGAAACTGGGCAGTGCAAAACAAATTGAGCATCTCACCGTTTGGAGTCTAGATGTAGAAAACCCTCCTGTGCCTAGGGCCATACTCGGACACCTGGGAGAATGCTTCCATGCTTCCTTCCAGCTATTGGCTGTTTGCCAGCAAGCTTCGAGGTTCTTGGAATTGCAGTGGCTCCACACTTGGAGGTCTTCATGTGGCCTTTTGTTATTTATAAGGAAACTAATCATATTGGAATACAGGCCTATCTATTCAGTGTAACTTCACCTTAATTATTTCAGCAATAGCCTTATTTCCCAGTTAAGTCACATTCTGAGATACTGAGGATTAGAATTTCAACATATCTTTCCTGGGTTCAACCTAGAATGAAAGCTTACCATATATTTTCATAGATAAAGAATTAAATATCACTCTTGCATTTTGAGAGTTTAATCCAAGTGCCTATTATGATTTTTCTTCTTTCTCTTTCTTTTGGGGTGCCAGAGGGGGCTTACAGCTCCATTGTCTACATTTTGAGTCCTTCCTCCCAAACTATACACTGACCAACCACCACTCACCAAAATTTAGACTACCACTTATATTCAATTGTTTTTCTTTTAAAAAGGTGCAAATCTAACAAGTAAGGTACATGTATGCTAAAAACTATACTATTGAAGAGGTGGTGGCCTGGGTGGCTCACAGAGTTAAGCATCTGACTTTGGCTCAGGTCATGATCTCAAGGTCCTAGGACTGAGCTCCACCTCAGGCTTCATGCTCAGTGGGAGTCGGTTCCTCCACCCCCCTCCAATTATGTGGGCTCTCTCTTTCTCCCTCCTTCTCTCCCTCAAATAGATAAATAAGATCATTATTTAAAAAACCACACTCCTAATGGGCACCCTGGGTGGCTCAGTGGTTTAGCACCACCTTCAGCCCAGGGCATGAACCTGGAGACTTGGGATCGAGTTCCATGTTGAGCTCCCTGTGTGGAGCCTGCTTCTCCCTCAGCCTGTGTCTCTGTGTCTCTCTCTCTCTCTCATGAATAAATAAAATCTTAAAAAGAAACACACTACTGAAGATTTAAATAAAGAGATTTAATGTATTCATGGATTAGAAAATTTACACAGTAAAGTTGTCAATTCTCAAATTTACATAGATTGTCAAAATCCCAAAGAATTTCTTTATACCGATAGATCTTTCTAAATCTTATACAGAAAGGTAAAAAAAAAAAAAAAAAAATAGAATACCTAAAATAATTTTGGTAAATAAAGTGAAATAACCCATCTACCATATTTCAAGACTTACTATAGTCATTAAAAGTATAAACTATAGTAATCAAGATTTTGTGTGTCTATTCCTCCATCAAGACCACACATCAATAGAAGACATTCTGAAAACAGACCCACAGAAATATATCCAAATGAATTTTGAGAAATATGTAAACACAACTCAGATTTAAAAAGATAACCATTTCAACTGTGAAGAGAATGGAATGCCAAAGGTAAACAAACAAGTAAATAAAACCTGGCCTAAGTCTCACACCTTATATGAAAATTAACTCAAATGGATCATATAATTAAATGTAAAACACAAAACTAAAATATTTAGGGGAAAAAAACAGGTGAAAATATTTAAGAGTAGACAAATTACCTTAGACTGAACACCAAAGCACAATGCATTAAAAAATAATAATTGATCAACTGGACTTCTTGAAATTAAAACACTTACTTTAGGGATGCCTGGGTGGCTCAGAGGTTGAGTGCCTGCCTTCAGCCCAGGGCGTGATCCTAGAATCCCGGATCGCGTCCCACATCGGGCTCCCTGCATGGAGCCTGTTTCTCTCTCTCTGCCTATGTCTCTGCCCCACCCCACCCTTTCTTCTCTCTCTCTTTCTCTCTCTCTCTCTCTCTCTCTCTCTCTGTGTGTGTGTGTGTGTGTGTCGCATGAATAAATAAAATCTTTTAAAAAAATAGATAAAACACTTACTTTAGAAATTCTTAAAATCAAAACCCTTAAAAGACTTTAAGAGGACGGAAAAGTCAGCTACACAGTGGGAAAAAAATTTGCAAATCACTTATCTGACAAAGGACAAGATTTAAAAATATATAAAGAGCTCTAAAAACGTAAGAGTTAAAAAGCCAACACATCAGAAAATACACAAGAGCTATGAAGAGACATTTTACCAAAGAGGATAAACAGATAGCAATTAGTCACAAGGCAATATTTTCAACATCATTAGCTGTTAGGAAAACCACAATGAGATCTATCAGAATGGCAAAAATAAAAAGTAATGACAACCTCAAATGCTGGTTAGTATGCATAAAAACTGGATCACTCACATTATGGTGGCAAAAATATAAAATGGTAGAACTCCTCTTGAAAACAGTTGGGCAATTTATTTAGAAACTATATATACAATGCAATATATCCTAGCAATTGCACTCCTAGACATTTATTCCAGAAACATGAAAACTTAAGTTCACACAGAAACCTACACATGAATGTTCACAGCAGCTTTAGTCGCAGGAACCAGAGTAGAAACAATTCAAATGTCTTTCATTGGGTAAATGGAAACTGTAAGGCATCTGTACCATGGAATTTTACTCAGCAAAGGAATAAAACTATTGATGTCCACAACCACTTGGAAGTAACTCCACAGAATTATGCTAAGTGAAAAAAGACTAAGGAAGTCCAGTAGTTGCCGAAGATTAAGGTCAGGGGGAGGATGGGTTCGAGTATCACCATCATAGGGTGCTGGGGGATCTCTGTGATGATATAAATATTCTGTATCTTAACTAAATCAGTGTCGATATCCTACATATGCTGTCATACTATAATTTTCTAAGTGTTGTCTTTGAAAAAATTAGATAAATGGCACATGGGCTCCCTTCCTCATTGATAATTGTCTCAAAATTTCAAATAATTAAGAACCTCTCCTTTCTCTTCTTTTATTCAATAAATGCCCTCAAAAGACCCCCAATTACACAAACTAGATATTCTTGGACTTCCTTCTCTTGCCCACCCCTCTTCTCCCTGCATCTTAACATTTAATCATCACCAAACTACACCTGGCAGTTAGGTATCCATGCTTCCCATCCTGCTTCTGTCTTCATGCTTTGAGCCTGTCCAAGCCCCCCTTTTCTATTTTACTGACTATCACATGATCTCATGACAAAGCTCTCGGTCTCTAATATTCTCTAATTCCTCCCTGCTCCAGATCTCTCTTAAAGATACCTTAACCCACAAATACAAACACTATGTCTACATAAGCCAACTCCACATTTCTTAGCTGGGAAAACAGACATCCCAGAATCCTTCTTTGCATAGTTTTATTTCATTTCCCACTTATTTGGTGCTTAAGTTCAAACCTTTTCAAACACCTTCTTATGCTGCATCTACCCAAATTTTTAATGTTACTGGTCACTGGTGACCTCACACCCACTCCCCAGTGCTGACCAAAAAGTCTTGTCTGAACTTTGTTAGTTCATTATCAAATTTTCATTATGTATTTCTATTTGCTTCTTCCATTAAATCAGAAGCTTCATGGCACATGAAAGGATACACGCCTGGTAAATTTCAGTAATAACTGCCATTTTATATCATAATACAATTTATTGTATGCTAGCTTCTTTATCCCTAATCTTCATGAGAAATCAGCATTTCCATTTTCTAAGTGAGAAAGCTGGGATCAAAGAGGTGAAGTAATTTGCCAAAGTCTCAGAGCTAGCAAGTATCAAACTAGAATGGGTACTTTTAAAAGAAATAGGTTAAAAATCTTTAGATGAATTTAGTAAGAAGTTAAACTTCCTTATATACCTATGATTAGACTACCAAGTCCATGTGCCAGGTTGTAGTTATTTCACATTTCTTAGCTGTGGCTAGACTATCAGATCTGGATCAACTAAATCACTGGAACAGCAGAATTTGAATGAGACTCTATATTTTTCATATTAAAAAAAAAGGTTTTTTTTTTGTTTTTTTTTTGTTTGTTTTTTTTTTTTGTTTTTTTTTTGTAGGAAACTGCCAAACAAGCAAGCACACACATATGCCACAAAACCACATGTCCAACAATCATGCTCCTGGGTATTTCCTAGGTACTTAACCAAACCATTTACAATTTTTATCTACCACAACAATACAAACCTGCATGCCAAAAAACTGGATGCAAACAAGCTGTTCTTATAAAAGTAAATGCATCCATACAATGGAATATTGTTCAGCAACAAAGAAAAATGCACTATCAAGCTATAAAAAAATGCGTGAGCCTTAAATGCATATTTCTAAGTGAAAGATATAGTCTTAAAAGATTCTGTACTGTATCATTCCAGTTACAGGATATTTTGGAGAAGGCGAAACTAGCAGATAATAAAAAGATCCAGGATTCCCAGGAGTTTGGGAAGGAGCAAGGTGACTAGGAGAAACATGGAAGACGTTTAGGGTAGTGACGCTATTCTGTAGAACACGGTGATAAATAAACAACATCAGGCATTGGCCAAAACCTATAGAACTTTACAAAAATCAAATCTTACTCTAGGCAAATTTTTAGGGGGGAAAAAAAAGATTCATGAGGTGGAAGGATCCCAGGGAGGAATGCAGACTGACAAGAGAACTAACTGTATTACAAATGTGTGCAACCACCTCACTGAAAGGGCAAGGGGAAAGGTGTAAGCTAAGTGGATGGAAATGGGTAACATCAGAAACATCCAAGGCAAAAGGAGTTACATGGAAGTATTGTACTCCAGTTTAACTCTCCAAGGGCATGCTGCTTAACAAAGCTGACAGCCTGTATATTGGAACCAAACTATAAATGGGAAACAGATGATGAGTGGCAGGCCTGTCACTGTTGGAATAGGAGTCTACACATACTAGGGGAGGAGGCCAGGACAGTCCTCATGGCAACACCGCAGAGGTGGAGACAATGTGAACTCATGTGTAGCTTAACACATATACACTCATATGGAAATATTGGTAGAAACGTAGATATACACTGGTTAGTATATACCGTACATACTTCCTCATTCTATCAGATGAGGGGGCCTCCAAGCAATGAGCTTGGGCCTCCAGTTATAATGAGCATATCAAGCACTCAGCACTTGATTTCTAATACCATTCTCCAAAATCAAGGAACTGTGCTCCATGGAGAAACAGCTCCAGGCCTGGGGCAGAAAATGCATTTATGGATAGGTATACATACATATCCGCAGGTTACTACACATATATTCTGTGTTCTGTCAGCTGAAAGGCCCCCCAAAAAATGAAATGAAGTGGTAACAAGCACAGCTAGTATGCAGACCTTAGTGTCAAGTCTAGTGTGTGTGTGTGTGTGTGTGTGTGTGTGTGTGTGTATATATATATATATATATATATATAAAATATGAAAAGAGAGCAAAAGCAAGAGCTATGGAGAGATAGCTGCTTCCCAGTCTCAGCAGCAAATATACAAGATGAACATGGAGCTTACAGCACCGGAAGTGCTCAAAAATAAATAAAACTTGACATTGATGAGGGTTTATATCAAAGAGACTCAGGAACCAACGAAAGAAGTTCCAAATGGCCAAAGCTAGATTAATTTGAGTAAGAAAATGAATAAACTAGTACTGGAGTATAACCTAAAATATAAATAACATCTGAGAATCTGCAACATTGATGTAAACAAACAATTGAATAAATGGGGGAGCAGAGATTCGTAGAAGAACTACAAATAACTTATGTAAAGATTGTATCCTCAAGAAAGGTGAAGCACAAATACCTATTTCTGTGTGACCTGTGCTTAATGACTTCCTTCCCAAGGGGACAGCATGCATGGGAGGGAAACAGAGTGTGGGGGATAAGCTTACAATTGAGAACCTGGCTAACTAATTCAGCCAGGTGATCAAAGTAAACAGTGATAAACCATGTTTATAGTATGTACTTTTGTTTTTGGTTTTGGTTTTGGTTTTTTGATAGTATGTACCTTTGATGTGAAGTCATGAAAATGGTATTTTACCTCTGGTCCTCCTCCCCAAAACTGGTAACCCCTCTAGAAGCATTAAAAAAAAAAAAAAAAAACAGGTTCCCAATATAAGGGTATTCTACAGAGTTAACTGACCAGCACTCCAGAAAACTGGAGTCAATGTCCTAGAACAAGGAAAGTCAAAGAAACCATCACAGCCAAGAAGAGCATCTGAGACATGTCAGCAACAGGTAATGGGAGATCCTGGATGAGATCGTACAAAAGAAAAATACTAGATAAAACTAAGGAAATCTGAACACAGTATGGACTTTAATATTGGTTCATTAAATACAACAAGTACACTATACTAATTTAAGATGTCAATAGGAAAGATTGGATGTGGGGATACATGGGAAATGTAAATACTGTGTTTTCAGTTTTCCGTAGATATTTAACTGTTCTAAAAAAATGAAGTCTACTAAAAATAAACAGTGATCGATTCAAAACTTTTTTCAAAATCTAGGTGGCCAGTGGCTTTGCCCCTCCACTTTGCCTTTTTTTCTCTTGGAACTTTGTAAGGACAGAAACTGTTTAGCATCTCCATATGTGCCACATTGGTTGCCAATGGTGTTGGACCATGGTCTCAGCTGGTGTGAATTTCATTAACAGGTGTTACTCTAGAGTTCCAGCTTTTGGCTAGGGTGTAAAATGATTCATTCCCAAGTAGGAAAGTAAAAATTTTCATATCTGTACTTTTAAGTATGAACTAGCATTTTACCTCAATAGAAAAATTATGCCTGATTTTTATTTTTATAAAAATTACAACCTAAGTAGATGATCAGTGTTTCCCTATGTACTTTGAGTAGCTTCAGAGGCAAAGTATTTATCATTCACATCGCATACTTGACCAAGAAGTTTCTCCTCAATTCTTCACATTTCCTCCTTTTCATAAGGTTTGACTCACAACTAACATACATTTTTGCTTTCTGCTCAGAGCCATTAAGTAGGATTCCAAATATCTATTCATTTGTAATTAACTCAAATTCTCTTAAAGTAACCATGCTTGTGTTTAAATGTGTACAATATTCAACACGGAAAAAAACTGTTGACTAAAATACATCAAGAGACAAAGCCATCCTTTAGGGAAAAATTTTTAATTATGTTGCTTAGGTAGAGAACATCCCCTATTTATTATGTTCCCTTGCTTAAAAGTATCTACTGAAGTAGTCCTCTTTTATTCAACAATTTCAATTTTTCCTGATATTAAAATAATTCTATTTAACAAGTCTTAGCTGCCTCAAGGCAATAATCAAAACAAAGACAGTATGTCTTGAGTATGCATAGTTTTTTTTTTTTTAATTCAAGATGGTCTGTGTTCAACCATATTTAAATCAAAATATTTAAGGAGGAATGTTTTCAAAAGGCCTCAGAAACCAATGTTCTATCTCTTAAGTACACCAGATACTTTAGGAATTTTTTTTTAAAGATTTTATTTATTTATTTATTCATGAGAGAGACACAGAGAAAGAGAGGCAGAGGGAGAAGAAGGCTCCATACAGGGAGCCCAACATGGGACTCGATCCGGGGTCTCCAGGATCATGCCCTGTGCTGAAGGTGGCACCAAACCACTGAGCCACCGGGGCTGCCCTATTTTAGGAATTTTATTACAAAATAACCTGCAGGTTCTGCTTTCTGACATGCAGGTAATCATGTATAAATCACAATAATCCAATCATCATCAGCCTCCTCAAGGCATTTCTGAATATATTTCATAATGTTTAAAAGAAAAAAAAATAAGATAAACACCTTTTAATAGAAAAATTAGAAGAGACAAATGAGACAAAAACAAAAGCAAATCATAAAGAGTATTGTTAACTCAAACCTCAGTATTTCCACATTTCCTCTTCCAGGAGAATCTTAATTGATGGTGCATTCTGACAAGGCAATTGCATATTGCCAGGCTGGGCAAGGAGCCAAGCAACATACAAGTAGAAGGTGGAGGGAGGCATGGAGGAAAGAACACCCCAGTGAAAGATGGTCAAAAGGCAGAGGTGACAGTGGAGACACAGATGGTTAACACCAATCCAAGGCTTTGGAATCAGAACAAGTCAAGGACTACCAGGCAAAGGTCAGCCCACAGAGTGGAGGTTGAAGTAAAACTGGATCAATCCACAGCTAGAGTTACGAGCTCAGAAACCCCCAGGTTCTGGAAATCAAGATACAGCTAAAACCCTCACATGAGAGAAACAGGAAAGACTAGGGTACTGGAAAGCAAGGGGGAAAAAAAAATCAGGAAATTCATAAGAACTGAGATAATGGAGCAATGTAGAGGAAGAACTGAGTCCAGGGATCAGCCCCAAGACAGGAAGCAGAGTCCTGTTTCCCCGCCTCCTCTAAGGGCCATCCTCTAATTGGAAGCAGGCAAGTCCACACCCAACTAGAGCAAGGGGTGAGCTCCAAAGCAAGCACATTTCAAAGCTTTCCAGAACAAGTGTTATCATAGAATTTGTAATCCCCTTCCTTGTCTCACACACCTAATTACTACACAAAGGGGCCTACGGAGCTCAACCAGATTCCTCAGTTAAACCCACCTCAAATGGGAATTTGTACTCCAGTTCCTTTCTTCTCATCTAAGTAAAAAGCCGTAATAAAATTAAGTTCCTGGAGGATGAAAGGCAATTTGTTCATTGTGCTCTCACAACAAGATTTAAAAAAAATAAATCTATAAACAAAATAAACTGTAAAATAATTTGACAAGAGTGACTCATACCAAAGGCTTTATATTTTTCATACAGGGGCTGAAAATAAATCCCACGGTGTTCTCTAGGCCGGGGCAAGTATTTTGTTGTTTTCCAGATAACACATTTTTCAATTTCAAATGAACTTTTAAGATGGAACACAAGCACTGTTTGCACTCCACCACGGTTTTTCTCAGTCTTTGATTGTACTAGGAAATGAGTGAGGACTCAGGTGGGCCTCTAATGTGAGCACATCCCCATGGCTGGAAGGCTTGAGGCAGCCTAAAGCCTTCTCCGCTCGCCTCCATTCCCAACAGGACCTCCGGGCACATCACTCATCTGTATGCTGATTCGTTTCCACGTTTCAAAAAAGAGTATAAAATCCACTATTTTCCATGCAAAGATTTAAATGTCTGGTTCACCAACTCATTGAGGATGAATTTACAGAAGCTCACAGAAGGTAAAGCTTTCCATGAAGCACACCTGCCCCCACCGTCCTAGGACTCACAAAGGATTCTCTGAGAGCCTCTGGAGCTTTGCTCTACTTTCTCCTGTTCAGTTTTGTTTCAGATTCATTATTTCAATAAACATTTATTGGCTGTCTGCTATCCCAGGCACTATACGGGGGACTGCTCCCCACAGCAGCACTGTGATTAAAGTATTTTTAAAAGTGTCTTAACAATGGGAACTCTGGGAGCACCTAGACTTTTTGAGGGTTCCCAGGAAACTTTCTGGCAGAAGGGATATTTAAGCTAGAGGTTTAACAGTTAAGCTAGCTGCACAGAATTGAGGAGAGATGTTCCAGGCCAGCCAAAACTTTCTGTGGTTCATTCTAGCTAGAATGCCGAATTCAATACAGAGGATTGGAGAGGATAAAGAAAATGAGGTTCTGAATCATAAGGAGCCATTTGGTTAACAGCAAGATCAAATAAATAGGCAGACACAGAGTAACCCCCATGCAAGAACGTGAAAAGGGATCAGAAATAAAACCTCTTCTTTCGTGCTATCATCAAAGAAAAGAGGGTTTTAAGGATGTGAGAAGAACAGCAGGGTTGAGACTCAATATGCAGCCCGGCAGGGGCCACACCATCAATAAAAGTAGAACACTGACCCACACACCTGCAGCAACAAGCCCAGGAAGCCAAACCACATCCTCTGCAGCAACAGGCCCCATATGGCCAAGACTTAATCAGTAATTGCCAGCTTCCCTAATTTTTGCCCTCACTTCCAATCCTGCACAGAAAGGCAAATAATCTCCCCTAACCAATCACAGAAGACATCCACATCGCCCACATACTGCTTCCCCACGCCAACAGCCTCCAATCAGCACACACCCAGAACCTTCCCTTTTGACCTTGCAATATAGTGTCCCTAGCCCTCTGCCTACCTTTGAGTCTCTGCCAATCACAAGTGATAATGATGGACTTCCTTGCTTTCAGAAATTCTAAAATAGCTTTTGCTTGTTCTCATTTGGGCCGTTTTGCTTCTCCCCAGGTATAACCAATTTTTTTTTTCTTTTAAAGGAGGTTGACTGGGAGGGGAAATGAAAGAGCACACAGAATCTGCCAAAACAGTAGCAGCCAGCTCAAAGATTCCCGTCCAATGGTTCCGAATCTGAAAAATTGGATAGGGACATTTTCTTATATTTAGAGAAGCAGGATGTTCTGAATCAAGTAAGGATGGCAAAATTGTGCCACTGGTTTACCGCCACTACTGTGCTATAAATGCTGGAGTGCCTCAGGGCACTAGAAGGGGGGGGGAGGGTCTTCCTAGAACTTCCCTTGGTTTAATCTTAATGTTTTCCTTACATAATACAGCCCTATCATTAAGAGCTTGGACTTTACGGGTAGCCTGTGCCTGTGATCATAATCCCAGCTCTACAATTTACTATTCACCTTGTATTTAAAAAAAAAAAAAAAAAAAAAAAAGAAAGAAAGAAAAAGAAAAAAAGGTCATTTAGTTTCTTTGTGCCTCAAATTCCTCCACTGTAAAACAAAGATAGCAGCACTGTCACTTTGGGTTGTTTTGACAATTAGGTGCTATTTGTAAAAGCACGTAGAACATGTAGGAACATATTAGTTGCTACACAAGTATTTCTTAAACACAATTATTCCCTTGTCTTTAGAGGATCCCTAAACTTGTATCTCCAGCACAAATAAACCTTCTCTTTCCAAATCAGTACATCCAACTACCTAATTAACTTCCTTTCTTAAATGTCTGGCAACTGTCCCATGAGAAAACTTGTTCCATACCTATGGAATATATTTGATAGAAGAGTGTATAGAAGTGAGGAAAATTACAATCACAATGCTTCCATGAGAGGCTTCTCTCTTCACAGGAGATTGCTCTCACTTTTCAAGCAAGGGTGGCAGATAGGAGTGGGGGAAACTTCTAAGGGGTATCAGTCAGAAATGGGTGCTTCAGTGGTTCAATCAGTTAAGCATCTGCCTTTGGCTCAGGTCATTATTTCGAGGTCCTGGTATAGTCCCATGGCAGGCTCCCCACTCAGCAAGGAGTCTGCTTGTCCCTCTCCCTCTCCCCCTACTTGTGCTCACTCTTTAACTCTCAAAATATTAGAAGGGGGGGAGGGGGGAGGGAGAGAGAGAGAGAAAGTATAAATATGCCATGAGAATATGGCTGGTTGTTAATGTTTCCAAATGCAGCTCCTGGCCTCCCCAGGTTTCAGGATCACTATTCTAAAGCCATACATATGTGCCAAGATGTCGTGTTCTCAAGTGACAGGTTTGAACAGGCTTCTCTACTTCCAGTGCATCTTATTAGCCTGGCTCACCACTGCTTCCTACACTATAGAATCACATAGAACAACGGGCTCCCCTAGGGTCCCCTGCTAAATGGCAGTAAATGGCCCACTGAAGCCCTAGGCTTCCCAGGAAGAGACCTGCCAGCCACTGCTTGAGCTGCTTTTCACCCTTACCCAGCAACTTTCTCCAAATGCTATCAAGCAGGATTTCTCGGTCTCCCATCTTTCCACTTCCTGCAGAGCCAGACCCATTCCTATGGTCCCATCCACCACAATCCCCTCAATATCTTGCTGTAGCCTCCCTGCACCTGGGCTTATCACAACTGCAATGAAACAAGTTATTCTGCAATTTTTGTTTTATGCCTGTAGCTTCTACTAGATTATAAGCCCCATGAGAGCAAATCCTAGCCTAAACTAGGTGTCTGCTAAAGGCTTAGTGTATAAATATTTGAAATCTCTGAAGAAAGGATTTGGACAGAGTCTATCACAGACTATGGAATATTAAGAGTCTGATTAAAGGTTTTCAAGTTTGATACTAAAAAAATGCTGAGTTGGTTATCAAACTATCCTAGGCACTGAAGGCTAAGTTGCCTGCAACAGCTGATAAATATTTTGCATTCATTTAAGCAAGCCATAGGACCAGTAAACAACTGCCAGATGTTCTATGTCAGAGCAACTGGGTTTTATCTTAGCCGAGTCCAGCAGCTCTCCCAGGGCATCCTGGGAGAGGGCATCTCGTGCAGGGCAGTATAGGAAATCAGGTGTTGAACACGGAGGAAGTACAATCCACTGTAAACAGCTCTAACAGTCTCAGTGCACACACACAAGTTTCATGAAAATAGTTCAACCAACCTCTCCATGCAAAAGAGTGATTAACATCACATGATTAGCATTTACCTTTCTTGAGACTTTATGCCATTTTGGTGCAGGCTTTGTGAGATTTCTAAGTGAGATTTTAGAACAACTTTCTGCATCTTTGATGCTGTAACCCTTGAGCCCCTCTCAAGGGGGCTCACAGATATAAGGGCACGGTGGCAGGGTAGGGAGGGCAGTAACAAACGTGGCCAATACACAGACTCCAGATTGTCAAAGGGTAGTGTGAATACTCCATAATTTTGCAGATTTACCCTTCCTTTTTATATAGCACTGCTCCTCCACTATTTCTTCAGTTTTAGGAAAACCTCAGAAAACTGACATCTATCCAGACTATGTAAGCACCTCAGGCAGTCAAGTTATCAAGCTGTTTACATGGCGACCGTAGCTGTCCAAACACCTGAAAAAGCTATCTTAAGTCACAGTGCAATGCTATAATTCTCTTTCTCTGTGAGGGCATTCGAGCAGACATTAACAACCTGGCAAGAAAATCACAAAAGATAATAATGCATTTATGTTACTCAGTCTGGCTCAAAATTATAGCTGGCAGTTAGTAAGACTGTAGCTCATTTGTGTAATTCTTTCAGCAACTCTCCAAATGCAAGACTATCAGAAGCAAAATAAAAAGTGTACCCCAGCAAATTAATTGCCTAAATATTTTGAAAGGCTAGAAACTCAAAGAGCAAGTTTTTAAAATACTATATCGAGCTAGTGACAATTTTATCTGTGCATCAACACAGTCTCCAAATAACCACATTCCGCACATCTAAATGAGAAGGAATTTTGAAATGGACTCGATAAAGGAGGCCATTGTTACATGTTTAAATTTATACTTATCTTGACATCTTATTTTCCCTTTAGGAATTTACAGAAAATTATCAGGCAAGAAGGGAACAGTCTAATACTTAATCTGTGTAGCAGCAAAGAAAGGCAACAATTTATAGGCCTGATTTGTGCATAGGAGGCTCATTGCGGAGTGCTGTGGGTTGAACTGTGTCCCCCCAAAAGATATGTTGATATCCCAACCTCCTCTGCGAGTGTGACTTTATCTGCAGATAGAGTCTTTGAAGATATAATTAAGATCCCAGGATGATCCATAATCCAATAAGATGGTCCCCATGTAAGAAAGAGGAGACAGAAACTGACACAGAGGAGGGATGCTGTGAAGCTGTGCAGAAACGCCACGTGAGGACAACTGACACAGATACTGTGATGATGCACCTGCATCCAAGGAATAACAACGGTTCATAGCAACACCAGGACTGAAAAAGAAGTGCATGGAACACATTCTCCCCTGGAGCCTTCAGAGAGCTTGGCCCCGTTGACAACTTGAATTTTGGATTTCTAGCCTCCAGGCCTGAGACCAAATTAGTTTTAAGCCACTCAGTTTGTGGTGCTTTGCTATGGCAATCTTTAGAAACTACCACCAGGTGGGTTCTCAGCTACAACAGGACCTCAGTGAATCGCACCAGAGACCTAGAGCCACAAAGTTTTTCCCAACTGAGGGGGACTGGGCGTTTGTTCTCCTGCACACACCAGCCGTTAGATGTGGGCCACCCCAGGATGGAATCCTCCAGCCAAGAATTATGCCCAGAGAGACTCCGCTTTGATCTGTTTCTGAAATGATTTTTATTTTTGTTAAATAATATTTTTATAATGCTAACACATATACTATTTCTGTTTTCAAGTCTCAGTATTCTTGTCTTATGTATATCATCTTACACAGAATTTTATTTTAATTAAAGATTTTATTTATTCATGAGAGATGCAGAGAGAAGCAGAAGCATAAGCAGAGGGAGAAGGCTCCCTGCAGGGAGCCTGATGTGGGACTTGATCCCAGGACCCCGGGACCATGACCTGAGCCAAAGGCTCAACCTCAGAGTCACTCAGGTGCCCCGTCTTTCACAGAATTATAAATATCTATATATAATGTCAGTACTAGATTACACTTATCTTTTAATCAAATTATGAGTATCAGGGATTCACCTGCTTACTCTAGGTTATTGGTCAATTTTCTATACAATGCTATTTCCCCAGTGATTAGTTATACCATGAATTCACAGAGATGTCAATTTCTAAACCATCTATTCTTCCATGAAATTCTGTTTGCATCAATACAGGATTGTTTCTTTATATATTTTGATATTGTACCTTAAGCATTTTTGGCTTTATTTCACCACATATACTTGCCGAGAAACTTCAATGACTCATTTTCAAAACATTCACTGGGAAATTCATTGATTTCACTCCATTTTTAGATTAGCTTTGTGATATCTGACATCTTCACAATATTGATTCTCTCTATTGAAACTTTCCTGGTGAAATTATATAGGTTTCTTCATAAAGAGCTTATTGATGCTTCTGACCATTTCTCTGCTTGTTAACTTTCAGTTTATTCTCAGGTGTAAGAGCCCTTGGTTCCATGTTAAGACATGTTTTTGTCCTTTCATTTAAATTTATTTATTGCTATTATTTGTATATTTGCTAGTTGTCCTTATTTCCAACCACTCTTCCAAATTATTGGAGATTTTCTAATGAGGGTCAGAGCTTTTAGAGAGAAAACTCCTGTCATCTGCTGATTATGTCAGTATAGTATCTATGATGATCATCCTTTTCCTATTTGATTTAGAATTGTTCTAAAATTTAAAATTAAATACTGGGACACCTGGGTGGCTCAGTGGTTGACCATCTGGCCTTTGGCTCAGGGCGTGTCCCAGGGTCCTAGGATGGAGTCCCGCATTAGGCTCCCTGCAGGGAACCTGCTTCACCTTCTGCCTGTGTCTGTGCCTCTCAAGAATGAAAAAAATAAATCCTTAAAAAATAAATAAAAACACCATGTCTTACAATATTTTGACAAATTTTTTCAAGGTGAGAAAGTTTTTTCCTCCAGCTCATAAAATAATTTTTTGTGTGGTTTTTATTTTTTTTGGGGGGGGGGGCTCTTACAGTGGTCTTTTTTTTTTTTTTTAATTTGACAGTAGGTCATGGAAGAGTCTGGCTTCGAATCAAAATCTTATGTGTGATCCTTCAGGACAACCCCAAAGAATTGTGAAGGCTTTCCCTGCCCTCCTCGTGGCAGACATGGCACACAGAAATGCACTGCAGCCTCTGGAGAGAGTTTCAGTCAAGGATCCAGCCCTCAGCCCTATCAGCCAGCCATGTTGGTAGGAATACCTACATTCCATGCCTAGGCCCTTGGCACCTCCGTTCACAGGTTGCCCTTGATCAAGATCTTTCTCAGGCATCTTTGCTTAGACCACTCCCCTTATGAGTAAAGGGTTAAAGATACCCTTCTCCACAAAGACACCATCCTCTGCCATTCTTCTTGTCTACTCCTTCCCCCACTAACCTTTTCCTATTCTCCCAGGTCCATAAAATGGCAGAGTCTATGGCTCAGAGCGGTTGTGTTTGATGTTGAAGTGTCTTAATAGCATGTACAGAAATTTTTCATTTTTACAGAACCTGAGCATCTTTCACAAAGGGTTTAAAAAAATGACATTTTTGACAGCTGAAAATTTCGATTTTTATATTTACTCAATGTTGTTATCTTTTATGTTCCTTTCTCAATTTTTTCCAGTATTTAAGTATCAATTCTATTTTCCAATGTACCTAATTACATTAAAACTTTAATAGAAAAATAAAAGTTAAAATCATGTTGAGAAATTCAGTATTCATAATATTCAACTAATCAAAAAGAAATAAGCTCTTAGCACCACAGAAGTCTTATTAAGATCTAATTTTTATACCAGATTTTTTCTATTATGCTTTGACTGTTCTAAAAATCCTGTAGACTTCAAAAGCCACACAGTATCAACAATTACTTGGTGCGCCAGTTTCTTTTCCAAGTACTCTTTCTTACATCCCAGGATATCCTTGGTCTCATCCCTTTCAGGCTTGGTTGCATTCTTAGGACTTTTTTTGTTTGGGGGCAAAGTTGATAAATAAGAGGTAAAATGTCAGATTCAATGCATATTTCGATCCTCTCACACAATTTAAATGACAATTTGCCTGAGCACAGCATGACAGATGGCCTATAAGCCTGATAAAAATTGGAGAACTGCACCATACAAAATGTAGGTGTATATGGATATGGGCAGTAAGAACCCTCATGCATGCTCACTAGGAAGTAAACTAGTGTAGCCATCCTGGAAAATGGTCTTAAACTAATCAAAATTTATGACTTATGACCTAGTAACTCCATTTCTAGATTTGCATGAAAAATATTTTGCTTGCATCCAAACTGAGGCATGCATGCATTCATAAGAACTCTACAGCATTACCTGTTGAAGTAAAAGGCAAATGAGGGGACACTGATAGAGCGGATAGTTTAAATATAATAAATATGCACCATGTTAAAAATTAAATGTTCCCTGCTTGGTAAACTTGGAAAAAAAGAGAAAGATCTAATACAAAGAAATTCATATGAGAATCCCTCGTAACATATAGGCTACCAAGACTAAGTCAGGAATAGGTGTTCTGTACAGTCCAATGATGAAAGATTCAATCAGTAATCAAAAACCTCCTAACAAGGAAAAGTCTAGGACCAGACAGCTTCACTAGTGAATTTTACCAAAAATTAAGGATTAATGACAATCCTTCTCAAACTATCAAAATTTATAAAGGGAACATACCCAAACTCATTTTATGAGGCATTACCCAAACTCTCTAAGGCCAACTAACTACACTTCAAAAGTACAGACCAATATCCATGATGAATACAGATGCTCAAATTCAAGAAAATATTTGCAAACCAAATCCAGCTAGTCCATTAAAAGAATCCTACATCACAATCAAATGGGATCTGCAATGCAAAAGTGGTTCAAAATATACACACCAAGTCAATAAATGTGATACACTACGTTAATAGAACATACAAGACTATTACACAGATACAGAAAATGCATCTGACAAAATTCAATGGCTGGCCAGGACTAAAAACTCTCAAGCTGGATATAGAAGTAACATACCTCAACACAAAGGCTAAGACCAGACCACAGCTACCATCATATTCAATCATAAAAAGCTAAAAGCTTTTCCTCTAGGACCAGAAACAAAGGTGCCAACTCTTACTACTCCTAGTCAACATTAGTACTGGAAGTCCTAGCCAGAGCTATCAGGCAAGTTAAATAAAAGGTCTCCAAAATGGAAATAAAATTGTCCTTATTTGCAGATACAATCACACATCTAAAAACCCTACAAAACTCCACCAAAACTGTTAGAACTAGTCAACAAATTCAGTAAAGTTGCAAGATATAAAACAATTTCTATATACAAATGACAAAATACCTTAAGGTAAAATACCATTCACAAAGCATAAATAGACTAAAATTCCTAGAATAAGTTTAATTAAGGCGATGAAAGATCTATACACTAAAAAGTACAAGACTTTAATTAAAGAAGCTGCAGAGGACACAAAAAGATTTTCCATTTTCAGGAAAAAGAAGATTGTTAAAATGTCCACAGTACCCCCAAAGCCATCTACAAATTTAGTGTAATGCTTATCAAAACCAATGGCATATTTCACAAATACATAAATGATCCTGAAACTCAGGTAAAACCCCGAAAGACTCCAAATAAACAAAGCCATCTTAAAAGTTTACAAAGCTGGAGACAACACATTTCCTGATTTCAAGCTATATTAGGAAGCTTGAATAATCAACACAATATGATAGTGGCATAAAAATCAGACACACAGACCAACACAACAGAACTGAGCCCAGAAATAAACCGCTGATACATGGTCAAATAGTATTTGACAAGGAAACAAGAATACTCAATGCGAAAAGGATAACCTCTTCAATAAAGGGTATGGGGAAAACTGGAGAACCACACGCAAAAAAATACAATTGAATTCCTATCTTATATTACTCACAAAAATTAACTCAGAATGGATCGAAGACTTAAACATAAGACCTGAAAACATAAAACTCCCAGAAAAAAACCTAGGAGAAAACTCCTTGACACTAGTCTTGGCAATAACTTTTGGATCTAAAAGCACAAGCTAAAGCACAAGCCACAAAAGCAAAAATTAGCAAGTGAGACTACAAACTAGAAAGCTTCTGTACAAAAACAATCAAAAAGCCAGTCTATAGAAGAGGGAGGGGCGCGATGGCGGAAGAGCAGGGTCCCCAAATCACCTGTCCCCACCAAATTACCTAGATAACCTTCAAACCATCCTGAAAATCTACGAATTCGGCCTGAGATGTAAAGAGAGACCAGCTGGAACGCTACAGTGAGAAGAGTTCGCGCTTCTATCAAGGTAGGAAGACGGGGAAAAAGAAATAAAGGAACAAAAGGCCTCCGAGGGGGAGGGGCCCCGCGAGGAGCCGGGCTGAGGCCGGGGCGAGTGTCCCCAGGACAGGAGAGCCCCGTCCCGGAGGAGCAGGAGCTGCACCAACCTTCCCGGGCGGGCGGAAAGGGGCTCGCAGGGAGCTGGAGCAGGACCCAGGAGGGCGGGGATGCCCTCGGGCTCCCGGGGACACTAACAGACACCTGCGCCCCGGGAGAGTGCGCCGAGCTCCCTAAGGGCTGCAGCGCGCACGGCGGGACCGACCGGAGCAGCTCGGAGGGGCTCGGGCGGCGGCTCCGCGGAGGGGGCTGCGGGGCGGGAGCGCGAATCCCACAGCGCAGGCCCCGGAGCACAGGGCGCCGGGACACAGCCCAGGATCCGGCCTCCCCCGGGACAGGCAGAGGCCGGGAGGGCCCAGGACAGCGAGGACGCTCCTGCCCCGAGCTGAGCAGATCAGCGGCCCCGCCCCGGAGCCTCCAGGCCCTGCGGACGGAGAGCCGAGAGCCCCGAGCCCCGTAGTTCCTGCGGAGGCTGAATCCAGGCTTCCAGAGTTGCCATAGCAACTGCTGCTGTTCCTCCTGGGTCCCACGGGGTAAACAACCCCCGCTGAGCCCTGCAGCAGGCAGGGGCAGAGCAGCTCCCCCAAGTGCTAACACCTGAGAATCAGCACAGCAGGCCCCTCCCCCGGAGGACCAGCTGGACGGACCAGTGATACTCCCCCGTGTTCCAATACAACTTGTTTTTGGCCACTCTGCACTGAGCAAAATGACTAGAAGGAAAACCTCACCTCAAAAGAAAGAATCAGAAACAGCCCTCTCTCCCACAGAGTTACAAAATCTGGATTACACTTCAATGTCAGAAAGCCAATTCAGAAGCACCATTATACAGCTACTGGTGGCTCTAGAAAAAAGCATTAAGGCCTCACGAGACTTCATGACTGCAGAATTTAGATCCAATCAGGCAGAAATTAAAAATCAATTGAATGAGATGCAATCCAAACTAGAAGTCCTAACGACGAGGGTTAACGAGGTGGAAGAACGAGTGAGTGACATAGAAGACAAGTTAATGGCAAAGAGGGAAACTGAGGAAAAAACAATCAATTAAGGGACCATGAAGACAGATTAAGGCAAATAAATGACAGTCTGAGGAAGAAAAACCTACGTTTAATTGGGGTTCCCGAGGGCGCCGAAAGGGACAGAGGGCCAGAATATGTATTTGAACAAATCCTAGCTGAAAACTTTCCCAATCTGGGAAGGGAAACAGGCATTCAGATCCAGGAAATAGAGAGATCCCCCCCTAAAATCAATAAAAACCGTTCAACACCTCGACATCTAATAGTGAAGCTTGCAAATTCCAAAGATAAAGAGAAGATCCTTAAAGCAGCAAGAGACAAGAAGTCCCTGACTTTCATGGGGAGGAATATTAGGGTAACAGCAGACCTCTCCACAGAGACCTGGCAGGCCAGAAAGGGCTGGCAGGATATATTCAGGGTCCTAAATGAGAAGAACATGCAACCAAGAATACTTTATCCAGCAAGGCTCTCATTCAAAATGGAAGGAGAGATAAAGAGCTTCCAAGACAGGCAGGAACTGAAAGAATATGTGACCTCCAAACCAGCTCTGCAAGAAATTTTAAGGGGGACTCTTAAAACTCCCCTTTAAGAAGAAGTTCAAGTAACTCTGAACGTGAATGGGCTTAATGACCCCATCAAAAGGCGCAGAGTTTCAGACTGGATAAAAAAACAGGACCCATCTATTTGCTGTCTACAAGAGACTCATTTTAGACAGAAGGACACCTACAACCTGAAAATAAAAGGTTGGAGAACCATTTACCATTCAAATGGTTCTCAAAATATACCCTAAAAACTACAGAACACTTCTGAAAGAAATTGAGGAAGACACAAAGAGATGGAAAAATATTCCATGCTCATGGATTGGCAGAATTAGTATTGTGAAAATGTCAATGTTACCCAGGGCAATTTACACGTATAATGCAATCCCTATCAAAATACCATGGACTTTCTTCAGAGACTTAGAACAAATTATTTTAAGATTTGTGTGGAATCAGAAAAGACCCCAAACAGCCAGGGGAATTTTAAAAAAAGAAAACCTATCTGGGGGCATCACAATGCCAGATCTCAGGTTGTACTACAAAGCTGTGTTCATCAAGACAGTGTGGTACTGGCACAAAAACAGACATATAGATCAATGGAACAGAACAGAGAACCCAGAAGTGGACCCTGAACTTTATGCTCAACTAATATTCGATAAAGGAGGAAAGACGATCCACTGGAAGAAAGACAGTCTCTTCAATAAATGGTGCTGGGAAAATTGGACATCCACATGCAGAAGAATGAAACTGGACCACTCTCTTGCACCATACACAAAGATAAACTCAAAATAGATGAAAGATCTAAATGTGAGACAAGATTCCATCAAAATCCCAGAGGAGAACTCAGGCAACACCCTTTTTGAACTTGGCCACAGTAACCGGAGAAGGACAAACAGTGTATGTTCTCATTCATTTGGGGAATATGAATAATAGTGAAAGGGAATATAAGGGAAGGGAGAAGAAATGTGTGAGAAATATCAGAAAGGGAGACAGAACATAAAGACTTCTAACTCTGGGAAATAAACTAGGGGTGGTGGAGGGGGAGGAGGGTGGGGGGTGGGGGTGAATGGGTGACGGGCACTGAGGGGTACACTTGACGGGATGAGCACTGGGTGTTATTCTGTATGTTGGTAAATTGAACACCAATAAAAATTAATTTATAAAAAAAAAAGCCAGTCTATAGAATGGGAGAAAAATTTGCTCATCATTTAAGAGATTAGTATCCAAAGTACAGGAAGAACCTGTTCTATTCAACTGCAAAAAAGAGAATGAGCAAAGGAACTGAATAAACATTCCAAAGACTACAAAAATGGCTAACAGAAACAATGGTGGCCAACAGATACAACAAAAGAAGCTCAAGATCACCAATTAGGGAAATGCAATTCAAAAGCACAATGACATAGCAACTTCCACTTGTATAATGGCTATAGCCATCATCAGAAAGCCATGAAATAAGTATTGGCAAGGATGCTCAGAAAAGGGAAACTTGTTCTCTGTTGGTGGGAATGTCATTTATACAGCCACTGTGGAAAACAGTATGGAGCGTTCTCAAAAAGTTAAAACTAGATCTACCATACAATCCTGCAATTCCTCTTCTGGGTATAAATACACAAAACCACTATGTTGAAGAGCAGTATATGCACTATTGGTTTACTGCAGCATTATGCTTCATGACCAAGATACAGAAACAATCTAAGTGCCAGTCAATGGATGAATGGATAAAGATGTGGTGTATGAACACAGTGGAACATTATTCAGCTGTGAGAAAAATCCTGTCATTTGAGGGCATTATACTAAGGGAAGTCAGACAAACAAATACTGTATATTATTTATATGAGGAATCTAAAACCGAACTTATAAAAACATTAGAATTGTGGCTCCCAGAGGTCAGAGGAAGTGGGGAGATGTTAGACAAAGGGTACAAGCTTCCAGGGAGTAGATGAGGAAGTTCTGGGGATCTCACATACAGCATGACCATTACGGCAACGATACAGTACTGTATACTTGAAAGTTGCTAAGAGAATAGAACATAAATGGTCTTACCCCCCCCCATGATTATGTAATACCTGTGTTAACACTAGAATGGTAATCACTTCACAGTACATGTGTACTAAATCAAGTTGCACATCTTAAAGTTATGCCTTTTTATCTCAACTAGAAGAAGGAGATTTCAAAAAACAATTTCTTGGGGCACCTGGGTGGCTTCGATCAGTTAGCCTTCTGCCTTCAGCTCAGGTCAGGTCATGATCCCATGGTCGTCAGATCAGCCCCACATCAGGCAACCCGCTCCACGGGGAGCCTGCTTCTCCCTCTCCCTCTGCCTGCCACTCACTCTGTGCTCTGTCAAATAAATAAAATCTTAAAAAACATTTCTTGGATATTTGTCAGTTCTACTTTTTAAAGGTTTTATTAATACACTGCATTTCATTAATTTGTTTCTCCTGCTTATAACCCCCTAAAGTCGCTTATGATTCCAGAACAATCCTCATGAGCTCACTTATAGAGGATTACACAAGTATAATCCTTCATTTTTAAATCTTTGTAAATTCTGGTGGGGTTCCCCCCCCCATATTATGAGTTCTTAAAGCAGGCACAACACATTGGTGTTTCTTCGTCCTTATTTTGTTTGTTTTTAATCCTACATTCATATGACATTTTGCCTAAACATTAGTAAATATCTTAAAGAAGCTACAGAGATGTAGAATAGAGATTATTTAGGCAAATACTTACAGAACTATAACATGCAAACAATGACAATAAACATTTATGCACATGGTTATTTCCCTTTGAAGACCTCATTATAAACAGACATATGGAGAGAGTAAAGAGAATTGTGACCAATTATTCAGGAATTAGTATGTGTGCTTAAAGAGAAAAAAATGCATGAATAATCCGGGAGATGAGCAGTTAGGGAAAATAGGACTACAATTCACCCCTATACTTTTAAAATAATGTTTATTCCTAGCTTTTTAATATAAATGGTATGCAGGTCTTCCTATCTGACAAGCATGGATGGATATAAGGCCAAACATGATTCCAAATATAACTTACCAGTTACAAATAATTTTAAGTCATTTAGAAAACATACAATATTAAGGGTGACAGAAATGTACTTTTCTGGGGTATGTGATCAAATAGCAAAAGAAGGGGATCCCTGGGTGGCGCAGTGGTTTAGCGCCTGCCTTTGGCCCAGGGCGCGATCCTGGAGACCCGGGATCAAATCCCACGTCGGGCTCCCAGTACATGGAGCCTGCTTCTCCCTCTGCCTGTGTCTCTGCCTCTCTCTCTCTCTCTCTCTCTCTCTCTCTCTCTCTCTCTGTGTGTGTGTGTGTGTGTGTGTGACTATCATAAATCAATAAAAAATTTTTAAAAAATAGCAAAAGAAAATCAGTCCCAACATCGGTTAGGAAATGATCGTGAAATATCTCCAAATGTTAAATCTAAGGAACAGTAAAGGCTAGAACTGGCTATATGGAACTCTCCAGTGCTCTATCATGATCTCTGCAGGATAACCATTCTCTATTAAGCCATTTTATCCAACATGGCAACCAAAAGTACCCTCCAGACTCTCCATTTTCACTACCATGTTTCATTTTTTCTCCACAAAACTTATCACAACTGATTATATATATATATATATATATATAATAAAATCCAACACAGTGACTGAGAACTCCATGTAGAGCCTCGTGGATCATTTGGATGTGCTTTAGAACAGCTGGGTTTTCTGTGCAGGCAATACCCATTCCATTTATTTATTTACTTATTGATCATTTTTAGGTAAAGTAACTTTGATCACGATCCTTGGTACTCTCAAAAAGGGAGTTATTTTAGAAGGGGAGATCTGAACAGTAACCAAAATTCTCCAGGGTACAAGATCTTGCTAATGAGTTACCAAAATTTTTGAAATTCCCAAGGTACTACTTGTGTTAGACCAAAATCTATCAAACATAACAAAATGGTGTTTGAGCACGGAGAGAATGAGCAGCAGGTACACAGAGGAAGGGCAGAGGGAATATGTACTCAGAAGGAAAACTGGTGAGAAAAGTAAGAGGAGGATACAATTGCCTCTTGGAAACAAAGCAAAAGAAATCAAAGCTTCCCTCTGGGAAAATTGGAAAGGACAGACAATATTTGCTCACAGGTTTCAGAGAAAAACAGGAAAACCAAACACACAACTGCCTTGATTCTAATCCTGACACATGCAGCCTAAGACCCAGAAGCAGGCACTGGGCCTTGTGACAAGGATATAGGTGCTTTTTAAGGAGACTGGCCTTAATGCTCTACCCCTTGCCATCAACCCAGGACTGCTGCTCGGTAAGTTTTTAAAGAGGCAAATGAAAACGTGACTAATTAGAAACACCAAGGAGGCCACAACCAGGAAGAGGGCCCAGAGATAATCATGTGACTAAAAGGAGACAGAGAGAGAGAGAGAGAGAGAGAGAGAGAGAGAGAGAAATGAGGGGGGGGATCCTTCAGGCTCATCTTTGACAATTTTTAACAGGATAACACTAAAAATGATTCTCATAACTTGCTCTTTGGTTTTAAAAATACGTTCCTCCAGGTTGATAAGAATATAGGAAGTTTGAAGGAGAAAGTGACATGGACTTTATCTCTGGGGAATGAACAATGTCACTTGAGGGTAGGATGCAAACATTACTGCTATGCCAGAGGCTTCCATCAGCCAAGGAGGACTACCAGGGTCTTGAAGTTAAAAAACTACGAAAATGTGTGCTAGAAGAATGGGTAGAGTTGGTACAAATTTATAAATCAAATCTTGGCAAAAAAAAAAAAAAAGTTCTATATAGGAAACACCTTTGAACTAGTTTTGACCACAATTGGCCATTCCTTTCTGTCTACTTTGTGACCAGCAAGCAGTACTGAGGATATGCCAACAAAAACAGATGAAAGCACACAGTTCCCTATGTCCCCTTGATTCATAGAGAGAAGGGTCAGAATTCCACACAGAATTCCACAGTCCTGTGTGGGAAGAACCAGAGGGGAAGCCAGAGCTGGGCTCCCTGCATCTTACACCATCAGCCACAGAAGAGGAGCCTCACCCTTCACGCCATCATCTCTAATGCCATGTAAGGAAGCTTTTGCTATGCTGTGTTTCCTATTTCCCCATTCATCTTTCTGGAACAAGGGTCTTACAGAGCATACCTTGCCCATAATTACCACAGTTCATACAATACCCTTATGGTCAGCTCGTGTCCAGCAAGAGCATATGCTCTTTTATGGAGTAGAATTGCACAGAGAAGTAGAGTCTTAGGCAGAAACCAGATTTTGTCACTAGGTAGGACTACATGAATGGGCTGTGAAAGAAATGTGAATAGAAGTGGGATGAGCCACTTCCTGGTCTGGTCTTTAAAAAAAAAAAAAAAAAGGCTCCACGCAGTACTGCTCTCTGCTTCTCTTTTACTCCGTCTAGAACAGACACCTCCCAGGGGGACCGTGGAAGCCATTTGTTGAAGATGGCAGAGACCCCACACAGCAGTGCCAGGATGTCTGTGTGAAGAGGACAGTCCTGCTGAGCTGGTCAGCCCGCCCAATATTTTAAGTAAACTAGAAATTTCTACTGTGTTTCAGCCATCAATCATTTGGGGGTGAGTTTCCTATTGGAGTTAGACCCCCCCCCCAACTGATGGACACCTAGAACAGCAGGGCATCCTAACACAGGCAGACTGCCTCTGTGCTTTGATGTAAGTGGGAAGACCACTGATCACATTATGGCTCCATTTCCACCTGCCCAGCTGCCAGCACAAGTAGAGAGGACAATGTGCTGAAGAAATTTAGAAATGCTCAGGGGGGGTCATTTCAGAAAGATTAAAATAGCCTAACGGATGAGCAGGTATCCTGCTCCTCCACTACCATAAAGGACGGTTATTAAAGCCCACAATTATCATTAAGGACAACTCTGACCCAGGAGAGCTGGTAAAAATCATCTGGGCTTCACGTAACTATGGCTGCCTGCACCCCAGCAACTCTTCAGAATGACCAATTAGCTCTGTGGGAAATCTAACTGGAGATAAAGATAGAAGCATGACAGAAAAATTTGAGAGATACCTTTCATTTTCTTAAAGTTAAATGTCGCCTTTTGTTCTCAGAAATATGCCAGCCGTTCAGTCTCAAAGGGAGAGAGGTGATTTCATTGGCCCCTAAAAAATGCACTTAGCCACAGGCAGTGATGTATAATCACGCTGCCTGACAATGGCTTCTCTCTGTCATTTCCCAGCTCTTCCCTGTGTCCTTGTTCACCTCATTCAGTTTAATTTGCTTGTCCATACAAGCCCTCTAACCTCGTCCACAAATGAAAAAAATAAAGTAATCTCAGTGTGACAGCACATCACTGGACACCAGAGCTCTTGAACGGGTGTGTTTCAGCCTCCAACATCCCCGCTGCTACAGCTGCTGCTAATCACAAATTCTCTACTCCAGTCAAAGGATGCTCTCCTTTCTGTGATCCCCATGCTTGGGTCATCAAAACACAGGATCCCCCTCTTTGAAATGTTCAGCATCTCCCCCAAAGAACTTTACTGTAGGCCGCCCTGTCACAAATCTCAGCTGCTTCAAAGACTGACAACTTACTCAAGAGAGTTTTCTGCTTGATGAAATCCTGTCTGCCTCCAAGTGGGGGCTACGTGGGCACTCCTTTCCTTGTTCTGTGCTGATAGAGCAGTGGCAGGATTGATTTCAGAATGGGAATTTTGGAACTTAAAGGATCTTATATAAATCATATAGTACAACACTCTCTGGGGTCTAGAGGTTAAGTGACTTGCTTGAGGTCACCAGATTAAGTAGTGGGAAATCAGACACATTAACCCAAAGCTCCTGGCTTCCAGTTCTCCTTCCGGTGCTGTGCCAGGAGAATCAGTATTATGAAACCCCACGCAGTCTAAAAGAGATCAGGTCAAAGATCAGTTCTTTGCCTGTGCTTCCCTATTCCCAAGATTAATTAGGGAGTTCCTCATGTAACTCTCCTGTCACTGATGCTATAGCTCACTTTATGCAGTTAGATGGGCAAATTTCTCTGAAAATCTGCTTCCAGCTAGAAATATAGACAAATATCAGCACTGGACATCCCAGTGTGCCAACAGCAATTTACTACCATACAGGCACATGATCAATAATGAATCAAGAGGAAAGGTTACCAGAAGATTTTTTTAAACATAGTGTATCTATTAAAACCACTAAAAAGCCAAAAATAAATAAATGAAACCACTAAATATCTAAATAAATAAATATGCTAAAAATGCAAAACACATACTATAAAATGCCAGAGAGAATGAAGAGCAACAGGATGCTCATTCGTTGTTGGTGGGATTGCAAAATGGTACAGCCATTTTGAAAAACCATTTGGCAGGTTCTTAACAATGTTAAAAGTTACCATATGATCCTACAGTCATACTCCTCTTGACCCAAATGAACAGAAAGCTTTTGTTCACACAAAAACCTGCACATGAATGTTTATAGTGTCTTTGCTCAACCATCAAAAATGGAAGAAACCATGATGTTCAACCGGTTAACAGGAAAAATAGGGTATACTCAAATAGGTCATTCGATGGTAAAGAAATGATCTGTCAAGCCAAAGGAAGATATGCAAGAACCAATATATTGCTAAGCGAAAGGGGCTAGTCTGAAAGGTTGCATACTATACAATGCTAACTACATGAAATTCTGGAAAGAGTAAAATTATATAGAGAGTAAAAAGATTAGTGGTTGCCACAAGTTCAGGGGGAGGTGGGACAGGGCGGGAGCTGAGAAGCGATGGGTAGGTAAAACAAAGGTCATTCTTAGGGTGGTGACATTTGTATGCTAATGTAACCCTGGTTACATGACAAATTTGTCAAAAGCCACAGAATGTCCAAAGAATGAACCTTAATGTAAACCATACCTTCAACATGAGGACATGTAAATAAATATTGGTTCAATTGTAATACACCACACTAATGCAAGATGCTAATGGGGAAACAAGGTGCTGAGAGGGGGGTAAATGAGAACTATTTCTGTTCAATTTTCCTATGAACACAAAAGGCTCTTAAAAATAAAGGCTCTTGTAAAAACACTTCATAGTCAACCAGAAGAGCACCACCATGTCAAAATAGTTCTGGCTGACAATCTTTCAACTACAAATTCTCCTGTAGTTAATCCAAATTACATAGTTCAATCCCCAAGCTTCCTGAATCACTCATGATTCATTGATTCAACAAATATTGAAACTCAGGTCCCTGTCCTTTGTGGATATCACATGGTAGTGATAACAGGATCATGTTTATATAGTGCTGACATACTTACCAGATACTGTTCAAAATCCTTCACAGTGTTCAGAGAGTTGACACAGCAAAACTACAAGGAGCAAGATTATTAGGACCATCCTGATACAGCTGTGAAAACTCAGGCTCAGCGAGACTGAGTAACTTGCCCAGTTACAGACAGAAAGGTACCAAAATAACAACATCTGAGATCAGGCCACGGTTCCAAAGTTCTTGCTCCTAATGACTGCATCATAGCATATAAAACCAAAGTAAAAATTATTTATTTATTTATTTATTAAAGATTTATTTATTTATTCAGAGAGAGAGAGAGAGGCAGAGAAAGAAGCGGGCTCCATGCAGGGAGCCTGACGTGGGACTCGATCCCGGGTCTCCAGGATCACGCCCTGGGCTGCAGGTGGCGCTAAACTGCTGCGCCACCAGGGCTGCCCCAAAGTAAAATTTATTAATTTGATAAGGGATCACAATTCTTCCAAGAGAGCCCGGAACTCAATGGCAGAAACCAAGGAAACAAAAAGCCAACAGAATAAAGTTGGGAGCCTCAAGGAACTCATCACCCACTAACAACAAACTGTGTTAAGGGCTGGGACCACTGGAGGAGACCTGAAAGGAGATCCTGAGAGGTCAGAGTCAGAGGACTTCAGCTAAAAGAGCCATAAAGGCAGAACCTGAAGCAGAGAGCACACACATTTGCTACCTGCAAAGAGTTTGATTAACCCACTGGAGTATGAGGAAGTGGCCCAAGATTAGGCTCACCTTGGTCACATCAGGGAGAACAGGCTCTGCTACTTGTTATCCACGTGCAGTTCCTGAGTCAGCATCACCTGGGAACTTCTTAGATATGCAAAAGATCAGGTCCCACTTCAAATCTGCTGAATCAGGAACAGAGGATGGAGTCCAGCCATCTCCATATTAAAAGCCGTCCATTCCCTGTATGGTCTACTGCAAAGATTTAGGACTTTTCAATTTATATGCCTAAAGGATTACAGGGAAATGGAAGCATTTATTTACTATAAAGTGATCCATGATAAAAATAAATCTATCACTTTATTTTATGTGATGTCTAGGGCCACTAGAACTGAATTTGCTTTCTCACTCATAAGTACCATGAACTTTCCACCTGTGCCTTCATGGCTGCATCTGTCCAGACATAACACGTTCCAAGCACCTGAGAGTCATTTTTTAAGTCAGTTACTCAAAGTACAGTGAGCTTTAGAACAGATATTAATATTTGGTTCCCTTGCCTCTGACCTGCCTAGTAAAGAAACATCAATCCCACTTTCTCCATTTCTACCTAGGGTTTTAAGAAAACTATATGCACACTTTACTGGTTTTCTATTTTAATAATTCATTTCCCATGTGAATAGCAAATAATCTACCATCAAAATAAATGAGGTGAATGATCTACAATAGAACTATTCTTAATCAACCATAAAATCAACTTGATATATTAATACAAAGCAAATATGATTTTCTCTAGAAAAAAATGGAACACTTCCCTGAAATCTTTCCTGAATAAAAACTCCATTAGGGGATCTCAAAAAAGCAATTCATAAATAACTTTAAACTACACTTATTGAGAGATAATTACGTGGAAAATACTTTTTAGGACAAATTAACAATTCAAAACAGGTCTTCCCAAAATTATTTTTCCCTTTTCTCTGGTTATAGACAATCCAAAACTAAAACCAATCTCATAATTTTTAATAATACCGATCTCTTGGAATAAATAATTTTAATAAAAATTAAGTTAGTCCTTCAATTTTAGTCCTTCAATTTTATGGTTTCAGACAAATTCAAGTGACTACATTATTGAAATATAATTTTGCAGAACAGTATTGTTTTTATCACTTATCCAATCAGTTATTTATGTTGCACAGACATGTGACTCCAGCCTAGAGTAACTTGTTATGTTTAAGTTGTAACATCATAAAACATAGTTTAAATATTAAGTTCACCAACTTTAACATCTAATCAAAAACTCCATAGAATTTTCAAGTGACCAAAAATTCCTAAGTGCTTATCGTACATTTTATATTTTGCTCTGCTTGGTTAGAAAGTTCTTCCTCATATTTACCACAAATCATTTAAGTTTCAGGCTGTGTGGCTTCTAGTACTATCACCTGTGACTGATTGGCATGTTTGTTTGTCAAGGGTTAGGTTTTCCCACAATGAGATACCACCTACCAGTCAGAATGGCTAAAATTAAGTCAAGAAATAACAAATATTGGCAAGGATGTGAAGAGGAACCCTTTTACACTATTAGTGGGAATGCAAGCTGGTATAACCTTTCTAGAAAACAGTGTGGAGGTTCTTCAAGAGGTTAAAAATACAGCTACCCTACAACCCAGCAATTGCACTACTAGGTATTTACCCCAAAGATACAAATGTAGTGATCTGAAGAGGCACTTGTACGCCAATGTTTATAGCAGCAATGTCCACAATAGCAAACTGTGGAAAGAGCCAAGACGTCCATCAACAGATGAATGGGTAAAGAAAAAAATGGTCTATATATATATATACACACAATGGAATATTACTCAGCCATCAGAAAGAATGAAATCTTACCATTTACATGGATGAAACTGGAAGGTACTGTCCTGAGTGAAATCAGATAAACAATTATCATTTGGTTTCACTCATATGTGGAATATAAGAAATCGCACAGAGGATCATAGGGGAAAGGAGGGAAAACTGAATGGGAAGTCATCAGAGAGGAAGACAAACCATGAGAGACTCCTAACTACAAAAACAAACTGAGGGTTGCGGTAGGGGAGGGGGTAATGAGGGCAGGGTAATTGGGGGATGGGTTTTTACCGCAACTGATGAATTATTGAACTCTACACTCGAAACTAATGATATACCCTATGGGCTAATTGAATTTAAATTAAAAAGTTTGCAGAGAAAAGAAAACCTAGGTTTTTTTAATCGTTCTTAATGTATGAAGTTTTAAACGCTTTTGCATCCATGTCATTTACCTAAAAAGAAATCATTTTTGGGATCCCTGGGTGGCGCAGCGGTTTGACGCCTGCCTTTGGCCCAGGGCGCAATCCTGGAGACCCGGGATCGAATCCCATGTCGGGCTCCCGGGGCATGGAGCCTGCTTCTCCCTCTGCCTGTGTCTCTGCCTCTCTCTCTCTCTCTCTCTCTCTCTCTCTCTCTGTGACTATCATAAATAAGTTAAAGTTAAAAAAATTAAAAAATAAAAATAAATCATTTTTAAAACAATACCATTGGGATCTGAAAGTACATGATTTTTTTTACATAATGAATAACTATTATAAACCATGCACTGAGCTTGATATACCAGGCATATTTTAACAAATTAAGGATTAAGACTACCAAAATTAATTCAATTCCTATTATTATTAGAAGACCAAGATCATATCTTTCTGCTAGCTTATAAGCACCATTCCTCACAATAGGTTTGAATTAAAGACTTTGTTTTTTAAATGTCAATAGTTGCTAACCCTCCTCTCCTCCATTTTGTACTTTGATAGCATAGGTCTGCTCAGTGAAAATGGCTTATAAATGTGAAATGAGAAGGCCACAAACAGGATGGGAGAGTGACAAGGATTGGAAAAAAACTTGAAAATCAGTTTGTCAAAATGTAATATGAAGCATAAGTATTAATACCTCTTAATTTCAGGATTGAAATTTATATTTTGGGGAATTTGTCCTCAGGAAATATTGAAAGCAAATGCATAAAGATGTGTATAAAAGGAATATTTTAATATCATTCTTTTTGATGAAAATGAAACTTAAGTACTTTTTAAAAATGGGTAGTTACTAGTTACAACAGAGTCAAACACAGCCCAGACTTAAATTTCTCTTAACAGACGAAATCACTTTAGTCATACAAGAACTTAGTTTACCTTATTTTTCCAGGTAAGGGAGACTTGACCTGAGTCACTTTTGCCTCTCTAAATCTTAAGCAAAATTTACGTTATTCCTCAAAAGTGATACAAAGTAACCAGTAACCAAGGGTATTCTAATGTAACCAATCACTGAAGAATCAACAATCACTGCCTCCTCACTATGTAAGAGGCTTGAGCCTGCAACCAACTTTTACTAATTACTATGCTGGTCATTCAGTGGTTTCACTTTTATTTCTGAACTTTCGACACAACTATGTAAAAACACATAAGCAAAATTCTCTGGATGGGAAAAACAAGGACAACAAATGCTCTGATGCATTTAAAAAATGTTTTTTAATTCCTCCAACATTTTGTAATGCTGTTACAACTTTGCCTCTGGAATCACAAGATTTTGGCAACCCCCAGCTCTTTTGTTCACCAAATGAGGCCACGCAACTTACCTGTTTTAAACTTTATCTCTAAAATTGAGATAATGCATATTTCACAGTGTTCAGTAGGTAAATATTTCTCTAACGCCTAAAGTGCTGTATCAGCATTTCTTAAAACTATCAGCATGACTGAGATCAGGCTCTTGTTTTGCCCCCCCCCCATAAAGCTACTACATAAGTACAGTGACCTGAAGACCCAATGTCTATTTACCTTCTGTATCTCTTAAGGTCCTGCTGAAGAAGCAAAAAGCAAATATAAAGGGAAGCAGAAAATCATAAGGCTGGAAACATGAAACAGAATTAACGGTCCAGGAAAACAGAAAACAAACCAATAGAAAAATAGAAAACCTGGTGAAACACTCACCCAAGACAGCAGAGGAAAGAGCACTCAACAAACTTGAGAAATAACAAATATAAGAGGCAGATGTGAACCTCGGGACCGAGGGCAGGGTAATTACTGAGAACCCTTATTGACAACAGCTGGCCAGGCAGGGCAATTCCTCGGGACCACAGGCAGGGTAATTACTATAATTTTTACTCATAACATCTGGCCAGGTATATATTGGCTCTCCTGATTCCTGGGTGATGTATAGACAGAAACTAACTTTTTGTATTAAACTTGAGAACCACGCTCTAAAGAAAGTGGTTTGTCTGGGTAGCAAACGAGAACAGGCTATAAAGCCCAAAGTAGAAGAGCAAAGTCTGAATTCTGGACTTTCTATCAGATGCTACAAAATAAATATATAACAAAGATGTAGAAGGCAGCTTTCCCCATGCATAAAATGCAAGTTAGAGTTCTCCCTGCAGATTGGAGAGACCTTTCCTTTGGTAGAGTTGGGGACCCACACCCACTTTCAAAACACACTGAACTGGGTCCTTACATGCAAAGCAACAGACTAGTAGGAGAACCTCAGCAAAGGAAAACCGCCCAAGCCAGCTCCACTCAACCTAAGTTTTCCCAGTAATAAATTTCAAGGGGCATTTGAAATAAGGTTTCTGAGGAAAATTAACAGCGTGTGTTCAAAACAAGACAACAGGCTCATTTCAGAGTGGCTTATGTAACTAAGCCCCACATCACCACGCCAAGACTTGACTACACCTTGGGCTCTCCCAGAGATCGAATCCTGAGCCACTGGATCAGGAATCAGCTGACCCACACTAGTAAAATTACTTGCAACCCTAAGCCCCTGCCATCCCCTGAAGGAAAGAACTTTGCAATAACCAACCCACTTTTCTGCCCACAATAACTTCCTCATGCCCACTACCTTCTGTCTAAAAGGGTCCCCATCCTGGAATGCTCCTTGAAGCACCTTTTATCTGCTGGGTGGCACCCCTGCCTCATTTGATTCAACTTTGCTCAATAAGTTGTTAAATTTTTAAATATTTCTCAGTTTATAACAGGCCTGGTATCAGGAGGAGGCCCCTAGTGGCCCCCAGGAGAAAGGAGCAACTCTCCACCCCAACCCCAGGTACCTGCCGAGCACCTGGAGCTCGCTGCTCTTCCTGCTGCTGCTGGGCCTGGACAGGGTGGACAGCCCCTCTGGACCCCTGCTGTTCACCAGGAGCCACCACACATTCCACCTTTCCTTCCCCCCATGGGCTCCCAAACTGGCCAGAGGCCACCAGCTTAGCCTGACAAACACCAGACTGGTCTGACCTGAAAACTGGACCCAGTGCCACTTAAAAACCAGGCCTCCTGAGGTTGGATTGGTTCCAACTTAGAAACTGGGCTGAGTGCGGGAGTGGCGGAGGGGGGTGCGGGGGGGCAGGGGGGGGTGGCCACTGCAGGACCTCAGATGAGTAGAATTTTGTGATGAGGCTCAACAAACAGGTTTATTTACCAAAGATAATCCTGAATTACAGTGACCGCAGCAGACAGCTTCTAACCACCTTAGATAAGTAAATCCACTCAGAAGACGCCTTAGAGAAAACAGGGCCCCGACGAAACCCTCACTCACCACAGAGGATGGAGGGCAAGTTAGCCATCCTCCTCTCCAGTGTCTGGTGACCAGGACAGGACCTGCTGGGACAGCGGACTGGCCCCAGAGCCTGCAGGTGGGGTGGAGAAAAGGGGCAGAAGCCTGAGAAGGGTAAGAACTTTTGTCAAAGTCAGCTCTCCTGGATCTCCATCCGTGGCACCTGGGGGGAGAGGAAGGTAACATTTCACACGTCCCTTCCTTTCCACATTGGCAGGAAAAAAAAAAAAAACATTGTAAGAATTAAATCTTTGGATTGTGACTTGTGAATTTGCTTTCAGGTACCCATTGATGGTCTATCCTTTCTTTTCCAGGGATAGCTATCCTTCTTGTCTCATCCTTTGACCTGAGAATTTGGCTTGGTAACCATCAGGCTGGGGGGCCCCCAAAATGTGGCCACACAGAAATGTGGGCTGCACCCCATTTGTGGTTCTCATCCCATTGACTGTGCCAGCTCCTGGGGGAATTGTCTGAGTCTTTTTTTTTTTTTTTCTTTTAGTTATCTTTGGGAGTGGCCATGGATCCTTGTTTCCTCAAACACGAATTATCAGGGGGCATTCATGATTCAAAATTAGTTTCCTTTGGCAGATCACTACTGAAGATGTTGTAGAACCTTCTTCTAAATCAATGACTGCCCAGCAAAAATCCCTACATCCTCTGGACAAAGTTGTTCTTGATAATAAGCTAGTTCTTTATTATCTTTTACCTGAGCAAGGAGTGTCTGTACTACGTCCAACACCACTTGTTGCACTCTGGATTCCTACTTCTAGAGGAGGTGAGACTAGCCTACATAAGATTACAGAACGAGCAGTTTGGCTTTAAAAAAGTGGCTCCTTCAAGGGAGTCTTTCTTTAACTTAATTGACGCTGATTAGTTTGGGTCTTGGGGACCATGGCTCTGATGTGCACTCAAGACACTGGAAATTATCCTACTTATAATAATCATAGTAATCTCCCTGGTGCCCTGTGTTCTCACAAGAGCTTTAAATGCACGATTGTAGCTAACTACCTAGAAATGATCTCCTTAAGTTTGGAACAACCAAGAAGGAAGAAGAGAAAAACCAACTTGAAGAATGTGAATTTCTTGTCACGACCTGTAAATACTACACAGTGATTCAGCAAAAAACTCTAGAGAGGTAGCTGGGAATAGTGCTAATGCCTTAAATTTTGATCACATTTCTCAGTCTTAGAGTCCGATCAAAAGGGAAAAACTCTTAAAAACAAGATAACATGTCCAACGCGGAGCTGCTTATGCTAAGCTCCATGTCACCAAACCAAGACTTAATCACATTTTCAGCTCCCCCAGAAATGGAATCTTAAACCAGTCAATCTGGAATCATCTGATCAACCCTAGTTAGACCCCAACCATCCCCTTAAAAAAAAGAATTATTTTGTAATAATTAACCCACATTTTTGCCTAGTATAACTTCCTTTTTCCCACTCCCTTCTGCCTATAAAAGTCTTTCCTTTTATGCAAATTTTTTAAAGATTTTATTTATTTATTCATAGAGACAGAGAGAGAGAGAGAGAGGCAGAGACACAGGCAGAGGGAGAAGCAGGCATCATACAGAGAGCCTGACATGGGACTTGATCCAGGGTCTCCAGGATCACGCCCTGGGCTGCAGGCGGCGCTAAACCGCTGCACCACCGGGGCTGCCCCCTTTTATGCAAATCTTTTGAGCTCCCACCTATCTGTTAGATTGGATTTTTGCTCAAGTAAAACTCTTAATTTTTTTAAATATGCCTCAGTTTATCTTTTAACACATGAAGGATCAATATTCCATCCATCCTGAATCCAACAGCTATCACTATAGCCATTTAGATTTTGAACACAGAGAAACTGAGATGTGGATTTCATTGTATACTTCTGTCCAACAAGATTCCTTGATCTATGCATTCAGTAACCTTGTCAACAAAAGAAATTCAGTCAGCCTAATGTAAATTGTTCATAGTGAACTCCTGTCTGGATCTAATGTGCATTAATTTATATCTCCTATACATGGCAAATATTCCAATTCCTTGAATAACATGCATAAAAATCTTGCCAAAGATCAATGTTAAACAAATTAATCTTTACTTTTCTAAATCTAGCATTGTCTTCCATAGGAAAACCAAAATAGTGTTGTCTTGATGTGTTTTCCACACATCTTCTCTCATTTTCCACATTTCAAAAATGACCCACCAGATTCAGTGATTTCCGATTTCATTCACAAATGCCTTTGGTAAAGTAAGAAGAAGTTTGCACCAAAAAACTTTTGAAATGATAACATTGTGTGTATCTGTACAAGAGTTTTATTATTTCTTTATTGTCCATGAGAAATCTTTGAATAAAATGTTTTTCTCCCCATTTTTAAGATCAGAAGAATAGAATAATGCTCAAAGAAGTAAGAAACTTCGTACAGTTCCACAACTAGTGAGTGACAGTGCTGAGTTCCAATCCATTTGGATTTGGGGAAGAACAATCTTCCTCTCCATAGTATTTTAGTTTTCATCCAAGTCCTTTCAACACCTTTCTTTGTGTGTGAAAATAACTTAGAAAGAGAACAGCAGTTAAACCCTTATCATTTCACCATAAACCCTAATGGCAAGACCCTTCTCATCTTTTTACAATGAAAAAAAAACTTACAGAAATAAACAAGTTAGTGAATGAGCTTGTGTTGTGGTTCACATTTTGGCCTCAGCTCGTTTCAGGACACAACCTTCCTTATACCCTACAATTCTGTACCAGCATCTTCTCTTCAAACTTGAATACAAAATCCCATAAGCTCTTCTCAATCTTGTGCACATCCTTTCAGAAATCAGAACTTGGAGAGCTCCTGCACAGACAAGCGCATCAATATCTTTAGGTACCACCCCCTATTCATCATGTGGAATCTGAATAATTGCACACTGGAATGGCTGGCACGAAAAGCTCAACCATCTCAATCTGTTCTTCTCCAAAGACTCATGCTTTGAAATGGAGCTAACCTTTTACTTAAGCTTTTGGAATCTGCTGTCATATAGGAGAGCAAAACAGTCTGTTTATTCTCAATTTCTTCTTCCTTGCCTTCAGCTTCCTAAAGTTGCCTCACCAACTTCAGTTCGATTGCATTCAGAGGATCAAGTTCAGCCAATTGTTACCTACGTTTTTGCTGTTCTCAAGCTTTATGCGTATGTAAGTAGCACCAAGTAGCACCTAGGATGCCTGGTTTTAAAAATCAGAAACTTCTCTATCACATGCACAGTTTATCAAATCTTTGGAATGCCCAATGACCTGAATTATAAAATATATACTGTAAGATTTTGGTGTGGGTGTTGCATATTCATATTTTGAGAAACAGTGGTCTACCTTATAGGAAATAAAATTTTCAAGATCTGTCAAGTTTCTCCCTGATTTTCTACATTTAGACAAAGAAGTGATTCTAATGCCTAAAGAGTACAGTCTGAGAATTTTCCCTGCAGCCCTTGTGCACCTGTCATTAGTGTTAGCAGTTTATTCATCTGACACGTAAGGTAAATAATTTTCCTAGAATAACACTTATTTTCATGTCTCTATTGAGTCTCCTGAAATATTCACTGAGATCTGTAATTTTCTGTTCAGTATGGACATTCTGGATATCTGAGATCACTCTGCCTTTTCCTTCATAGTTCTTTGCACAAGATATCCACGTCCATCTTGGTGGAGCCACAAGGCATAGTTCTGACCCTGTCAAGCAGTACTTCCTTGAGCTGAGTGACTGAATCACCATTTGTAATTCTGAATTGCATCCCATGCAACTTCATTGATAGTAGTGAGAAAAATATCTGCTCTCCAGAATCAGAATCCCAAGGTCCTTTTTCAATTCACATTTTACATGTTGTAACTGGGTAACAAAGTACACGTTATACAGAATGTTACTGAAATAAGGCTATAGCCAGAACTAGCAGAAACAGTAGTGTCTTTTTTCACAGTAAATATGTCCTGAAACTCTAGTAATTCTCTATTTTTCTTCCATGAACTCCATTCAGCCTGTGTCAGTAACTCACCCCAATTTTGGGTCAATAATCAACACAACCTACAAAAGAAGGGGAATTTTGAGACTCTCACAGTCACTGGTTGTGCCCCAAGTTGTTTGAGAGTAGTATTTTAGCATCTGCTTTATAGAAATATAGAGCAAATTAAGGAATACTATTGAATAAAATCAAAAGTGCAGGAGCTGTGTCCTTAGGTGAAAATCAACAAAACCCCTATGTTTTTACACAGTGATTTCATTGAAACTTATCTTCCTGCCAGGAATGTTCTGCTTTCATCAATCACTTTATCCAAGAATCAAAATGACCGAAGTTCTAGTGATAATATGTTTGAATTTCTGAACCTTAATCTCATCCCATTTGACCTCCTCCATTATTCCGTGGGAATTCATAGAAAGTTGTGTGTGTAGAAAGGCTAGACAAATGTACATCCTGTTTGCTGGTAGGAAGCTTTTTTGCCTCACATCACTAGTTTGGTGACTCAATGTCAATAATCTCTATGAAGGCTAAAGGCTGAGGAGCAACATGGGCTTAGCAGCTTCCATGGCCCCCTTCTCCTTGACCTGTACCCTCACCTCCAGGCATCTTCTATAGTATCAAAAATATCCTCCAAAGTGCCATGTTGGAACTTCCACTTATTTTTTTAATCTAAAACTTATGGGGAAAAATAAATTATATTCATGATTGCTATATGGAATGAAAATGGAAGTCCCCACCAACCCCCGCCACAGCTTTTCATGAATATATGACCATTTCTGCTGGCTCAAATTTGTAGAGTCATAGATTATATTTCCTAGTTTTAAATTAAAAATTTAATTTAAAAATTTAAATTTTTTAAATTTAAAAAATGTGAAGTTCATTCTAAAAGATGTCTGCAAAGAAATCAAAATTGAAGATAGTATTAATAATGCAAGCACAATTTAAGATCCAAAAAGTACTAGATGTGATCATTCTGTTGTCCTAGTACAAGCTCTTTGGTTTTTGTTTTGTTTTTAAAGATTTTATTTATTTATTCATGAGAGACAGAGACAGAGCCAGAGACACAGGTAGAGGGAGAAGCAGGCTCCACGTGGGGAGCCCCATGTGGGACTCAATCCCAGGTCCTCAGCATCTCGCCCCAGCCAATGACGGTACTAAACCGCTAAGCCACCAGGCTGCCCACTCTTTGTTTTTTGAGTTTAAAAACACTGAAATAATTGGGTTTGATAAAAAAATTGAACCAAAAAATTGTATCAAGAAAATCATTTATCATGTATAATATGCCTCTAAATGTATAGCATGACTTATTTGCTAATAATCAGTAATTCATCTTAAGATTAAGAACATGAAAACACCTTTTCCATTTTTTCAGTTAATGATAATACAGTATCTTATAAAACTTCACTGAGCTTTAGTGGTAAGTGATGAGAAGCCTTTTTGGGGTTCCTTACTTGAAAAGACAAAACCCTACAAATTTGGGAAACATTATTCTTTTAGATGCATTAAAAATGACTGAAATTATACACACAAGACAATAGCAAAATAAAAAGCACTCCTTTGTCAGCAAATATGCTAGAAGATTTGGAAAAACATTGAAAAATTATAAAAACAATGTCAGAAAAAAATGTAGTAAAACTCTTACACTGTTAGATGAAAATACAGATGTTGCTAATGCATCAAGCTTATGGCATTTTGGTATATTATAGATTCTATTTCAATAACAAAACACAATTGAAAAACTACTTTTTTTGTGAGCCAACAGAAAGAAAAACCAGGAAAGATATAGTCTCAATACTAAATTATTTCTTAGATAAAAAACAATGTTTATGGAAAAAAATATGTAAACAACCATTGATAGAACAGCTGCTCTAGCTGGAATAAAGAAAGAATTCCAGAATGAGTCTATGAGCTAGCACCACAAGTGAATTTTCTTCACTGCATTATTCATAGCAAGCAAATGGCAGAAAAAAGTATAATGTGTTGCAGGATGTCATGGATGTAGTTAATTTTATACAAATGGCACCTTTAAAGTGTATTAGAATCATTGCAACATGTGTAGTGAGATAGAAGAAAATTAGGAAACACTTTTGTACCAGAAGTGCACTAGTTATCTTGGGATAAATTACTTAACTAGTTGTCAAACTTCAGTCTTCTGAATTTACTAATCTTGTTTGTGAAGGCAAGTGGCTCTATGGCTACTCTTCCAGTCAATGTTTAAACGTACACATCCCATACTCCTCCCTTTCGATGCACAGTTGACATTTTAATGGGTGTGAAAATTAACCGTTTGTCTAAAGAAACTTATGCTATACAGGTGATATTTTGAAAACAGTTGTTTAAAAACCACCTGGGTTCCAGTCATGGCTTGGCCACTTGTTAGCTGCATGCAATTTGGCAAATTCTGGAATCTCCCTGTGTCTCAGGCTCTTATCTGTAAGGGAGATAATAGAACCTACTTCACAGGATTGTAGTGAAGAACTGATGAAATAATCATAAGAAAAGCTTAGCCCAGTGCCTAATAAATGGAAGGCATTCATTCAATAAATGTCAGCTGCTGTCAATATCACTCTCACCACCTCCTTCATCAGATTTTACAAGTGTCGTTACCCTGCAACATGCCAGCTTGCCTAGGTGTAACTACAATCCCCAGAATTCCCCTTTTTATATGTTCCTGGGCCACAGGAGAGTTTCTGAGAGCCACTGGAGGTTGGGAGGGAGGCAACAGCCCTTTGTAGCATATGTGTATTGTTTTTGATCTGGTGAATCACCCCTTTGTTGAAAGCAGCGGCTGAGCCAAATGTGTGTGTCAGCTCCATGAAGAAGGGTGCTAGTTTTTGCAGGTTACTTTTGTCACCACCATCAGAGGCAGCAAGAATAAGCATGATTTTCAATCTATTCAGTCCCTGCTGCTTCAGCTTGTGCTCATGGGATTCTAGACTCTTCCATCCCTTCCCTCCTGACTGCTCTGAACTTTTCTCCAACCCCCGATATGGTGATAGACTACCAAGGGCTACATACCCAACCCCCATCATCATGTAAGCCAATTCTGCATACACAGATGTGTGAGTACATACACACGCACATACTAATAGACCCATCAAATGACTAGCAAAATAACTTTTAAAAATTGCTCTAATACTTTGAACTCAATTGGCCAAAACAACCCATCACAGATTTTCTGGGACCTGAGACACAGAGACCTCTCAGGTTGGAGGCAACCAAGCATATGCATACTACACCAGCAGAAAGACAGGCATGTAGTTAGTCAGATGTGAGGAGTTAGTAGTTAGACAGTCATCCCAAAAATCAAGCCGAGCAGAGAGACAAGACCCATTAAGCACAGTGAAAGCATGGATACTTGAACTCATCACACCAAATTACCTTTCATCTTTGCTGTAGCATCATAACACCACAACTGATCTTGTCCTGGATTTTATCCATTCTTCAGTAAGGAAGGCAGGGGAAACTCCTGGCTTTCCCTATTGCCAAAAAATCAAAATCAACTTTCTAGTTGGTGTTTTATTTTTAACGGCAAAGAGAATACACAAAAAAATTTAGCCTTTTTGTTGAATTCCATCGAATATAGCATTGCCCTTTCCTGATCATTGCTCAGAGACCCACACGGCTCCTTGAACCAACCACACATATATTCCATACCAATTTTCAGAATATGTTGCCACTGCTCAAAATCATGGGCTCCAGGGAAAGGTGCTGGTGGGATTGTTCACACTCTTGTTTGGTCTTGATGTCAGTGTTCAGATTTTTCATTCTTCTATCTTGCCCAACTATATCTTTATCATTCCTCCTATCCACATTTCTCTACCACTTCTTCCTTTTAAATTATTTCATCAAGATGCCCAGCATGCTTCATAGTTAGTACTAGACACATTCCTGGTAGCTCATAGGCAATACTTGATTGGTGATAGGCAGATAGACAGACACAGACAGACTTTTGAGGTGTACTTTTCTTGTGTGGAAGATTTCTGGTGACCATAAAGGAAATGATAAAAGGAGAGGGGAATAGATATTTTATCAAGGAAATATGCTACAAACTATTAAGCCAGATGGAGGAAATGAATGCTTTGTTCCATAGAGAGATCACAAAATTGTCATGAGGTAAAGATTTAGTAGTTTGTTGCTTTTAACTATAACAATTTTATTTTTTTAATAAATTTTTATTTATTTATGATAGTCACACAGAGAGAGAGAGAGAGAGAGAGAGAGAGGCAGAGACACAGGCAGAGGGAGAAGCAGGCTCCATGCACCGGGAGCCTGACGTGGGATTCGATCCCGGGTCTCCAGGATCGCGCCCTGGGTCAAAGGCAGGCGCCAAACTGCTGCGCCACCCAGGGATCTCATCTATAACAATTTTAAAAAGTAATAACTCTGCTTCATTATAGTTAAGAACATGAAAGATTTGGTCAGTACTGTTGCAGGCTTTCTCTTCTTGCTTCCCACCCTTAGGACTATCCTACTGTCTATAATTCACTTCTAAGACTTTGATAACATCCTCATAATGGTCTGCTCAACACAATACCATTAGAGTTTATTCAAAAAGTCAGATTGGCAGAAACTCTGCAAGAATAAGAACATTCTTTCTAGCATCATAAGCACCCCTGGAAAAGATCTGCAATGTCTAGCAAACAATTAAAGCCCCTAAAACAGACTGTGCAGCTATTTATTCTCGTTAAGAGATGGGAAAACACAGGTTGAATTACCTTATAGCAAATTAGATGGGAAAGTAGAGAACATAATCATATAATAAAAGACCTCATTAACTCCTCCCATTTTTCAAAGCACACTACCAATTGTCATTCCGGCTTCCAGAACAGACTAATACTCCAGAGCCAAGGCAGAGATGATTGCAGAATGAAAAGCACCATTTTCCGTTTAAATCAACCCTAGATGCTTCAATAAAAGTCCAGCTTCGAACATTCAGAATGAGGCGTAAGGGATAACCACTCTTAGATTTTTTTATACTTAATAAAATATTTCTCAATTTTATAAAGTGCATCAGGAGAGTTTCCTCTGTTTTCTTACCCTGGTTGAATTTCATATCCAGACATTCCATGTTCAGCATATGAATAGGATTTTAAGAGGAAATAATTTTCTGTTCAAAATGCTTGAAACACTTAACTGCAATACAGCAACCTCATTGCTGATTACTATATGTCACAATAAGTACAATATAACTTATTCATCTTTTAAAGTTCAATAATTTATTTTGCATAATCCTTTGTCTGTGGAGTTTATTTGAATAGTCCAATTTTAAGGTCATGTCCACTCTTGAGAACTACATTTTAAAGACTTTTTGATTAAATTTTAAAGAATATATTGATATTTATACGTTAAACTAACCCTATGATAAAATGGGTATATGAGATGTGTACTTTGATAAAGACTCCCTGTAATTTACTGTTTTAGAGGTTATTTCATTTTCTTTCTTAAGCTCTCATGGCTGCTGGTGGCTCTGAGCTGTGGAGCACACACTTACCCCCTTGCTAGTGGTTCTATCAGTTAGATTTCAGCCATGCACACCATCACAGCAGCATGTACTCCATTGCTCTGGTCTATAGTTCAGTGTGTTTGGGAATTATGTAGCAAACAATAAAATGCCAGCATGTTATCAGAATGGTTTGCCCACTCTCCAGAAAGAGCGTGCTCAAATGCTCACGTTCATGCAACAGTTGAGGGTAACTGTCTCTTCAAATTGCTCTCAGATGGATGTTTTGGCTCACCTCATTTCAAAATCTTTAAGCATAAGAAATGGGTCCATTTGAATCAATCAGTAATAAATGGGGTGCCTAGCTGGCTCAGTTGGTTAAGCATCTGACTCTTGGTTTTGGCTCTGGCCGTGATCTCAGGGTCATTAGATCAAGCCCCATGTTGGGCTCCATGCTCAGCATGGAGTGTGCTAGAGACTCTCTCCTCTGCTCCCTTTGCCCCTCCTCTGCTCATGCATGCTTATGTGCTAATGCTCTCTCTCTCTCTCTCAAATAAATTAATCTTTCAAAAAGAATTAATCACTAACCAATCAAATGAAATCTGTTAAAGTCAAGTAATATTTATAATTCAAAAATTAAACAGAAATAATGAATTACAAATAAGGTCAGTTGATATATGAAGCGAGGAAAAAAAAACTAAAAGGGACCTTCCGGGTTTTTTAAAATATTAAACATTTTACACCTTTTATGAAATGGTGCAGGAACTACACAAATGGTAAAGCTGGTGTCACTTGATCTGGATGGAATAAATTATAAAATAAGAGTTTATTATTTCATTTTCATTTGAGGCCCAAAGACTTAAAACAACAAATGATAAAACTTTCTACCCACATTCCAAAATGAAGAGCTAAACTATGTAAGGCCTGCATGTATAGACATAGAAGCCAATTGAATAATCTTTAAAGGACCACGTACTCTTCCCCTATGAAGAAAGTTAGAGATTAGATAAAGAGTTTCATAAGAATCATCAGTGTATAGTTCATGCCATTCCACTCACCAACAAATCTTCAACAGTAGCCTGACATCCACTTTTCCCATGCTGGTCTGAGGTTGTCTAAGAGGACCAGCTGAAGGACAGGCAAAATCTCAGAGATCAAAGGAAAACTCAAAAGTGAGCCAGAGGGGAGGCATTTAAGCCACAACATATCATGAGAGCATCTAAACAACCTTCTCTGTCCCTTCCTCTCATCTCTGCCATCAAACTTCCTCTCTCCTTTGGATCCCAGAGGAGTCAGAGAGCCCAGATAGCCAGCTGGTAAGAAGAAGTAAAAGAGAACCCAAAAGAAATTGATCACACTCTCAATTCAGACTACGGATCTTCCTCAACTAGTGATGGTGCTTGATCCCCACAAAATCATCTTGAGTTGAAAATGTCATAAATTGAAAGTGTATTTAACATGAAACCTACATATTACCCTAGCCCAATCCAGCCTATCTTAAATGTGCTCAGAACACTTATATTAGCCTACAGTTGGGCAGAACCATGTAGCACAAAGCCTCTTTTATAATAAAGTGTTGAATATCTCATGTTTAGTGAGAAACAAATGGTCGTCTGGGTGCAAAATGGGTGTCAGTGTATCAGCTTTTGACTCTCTCCATCATTTGGCTGAGAGCTGCAGTTGCTGCCCAGTGTCGCAAGAGAGGATCATACCACATATCCCTAACCCAGGAAAAGATCCAAATTCCAAATCCCAAGTACAGTTTCTACTGAATGTCTATCATTTTCACACCATCAGAAAGTGAACCATTGCAAGTTGGGGACCTTCTGTATTGGCTTCCCAGCTGGAGTTGGCCCACTCTGGAAGTGGCCTTGGGAAGACAAATAATTATAATCTTCTTTTAAATCCAATTGGAAAATGCAGTGCCTTCCCCCACCAAAGAAGAGATTCCATAAAGGGCCCAGGACTAGCTAATGGCAGAGCCCGAAGCAGGCCTCTGGCTGCCTAGTTCATTCTTGCTCTCCTAACTGTCCCTATGACACACATGTGAGCATCTGCCCAAGAGGACAGTAATCAAGAATGGAAGGATTTGGGGTACCTGGGTGGTTCAGTCAATTAAGTGTCTAACTCTTGATTTTGGCTTAGGATGTGATCTGGAGTCATGGGATTGAGTCCAATGTGGGGCTCTGTGCTCGATGGGAAGTCTGCTTTGGAATTCTTGCTCTCCTTCTGCCCCTCCCCTACATTCACAGCCACTCTCTCTCTTTCTCTCTAAAATAAATAAATAAATCTCTCTTTAAAAAAAAAAAAGAATGTGAGGATTTGTGATCTGAGAGTGAAATGAACTTAAATTGCTGAGGAGTGCAAGTAAAGCTGTGTTCATCAAGACAGTGTGGTACTGGCACAAAAACAGACATATAGATCAATGGAACAGAACAGAACAGAGAACCCAGAAGTGGACCCTGAACTTTATGGTCAACTAATATATGATAAAGGAGGAAAGACGATCCACTGGAAGAAAGACAGTCTCTTCAATAAATGGTGCTGGGAAAATTGGACATCCACATGCAGAAGAATGAAACTGGACCACTCTCTTGCACCATACACAAAGATAAACTCAAAATAGATGAAAGATCTAAATGTGAGACAAGATTCCATCAAAATCCCAGAGGAGAACTCAGGCAACACCCTTTTTGAACTTGGCCACAGTAACCGGAGAAGGACAAACAGTGTATGTTCTCATTCATTTGGGGAATATGAATAATAGTGAAAGGGAATATAAGGGAAGGGAGAAGAAATGTGTGAGAAATATCAGAAAGGGAGACAGAACATAAAGACTCCTAACTCTGGGAAATGAACTAGGGGTGGTGGAGGGGGAGGAGGGTGGGGGGTGGGGGAGAATGGGTGATGGGCACTGAGGGGTACACTTGACGGGATGAGCACTGGGTGTTATTCTGTATGTTGGTAAACTGAACACCAATAAAATTAATTTATAAAATTAAAAAAAATAAATTGCTGAGGAGTGCAAGTAATATTTCATTTTAATAACATAAACATATTCTATGAAGAGCAAATTATACTAAAATGTCCAAAGAACATTCCCATAGAAGTAGTAGCTACCATTTATTCAGCTCCTGCTATGAAGATAAAATTAACTTCCCATGGATACATAGGTAATAGTGTGTACCAAATGATTTATTACCAAGCAAGTAATAGTACGTGCCAAATATGTGCCAAATGTGCCATACATTTACTCATTTGTCTCCCTTCAGCTACATGAAGAAAGTGTTATTAGCCCTGTTTTTTTTCAGATGAGAAAAACAGTATTCAAAGAAAGTAAGTAATTTTTCCAAGGTTACTCAACAGGTATGGGGTCTCAGCAGGATTCAACTCAGGAGGAATCTCTAAGCCTGTGTCTTTTCACTATGCTCCAGTGAAGACAACAAAGAAAGGAAGGAAAGAGAGGAGGAGGGAGGGAGAGAGAGGGAAAGGGAAACAGAGATAGCAAGGGAAGAAGAAGGAAGAAGAAGAGAAGGGATTGAGGAAAACAGGAAGAGAGATGAGCAAAGAAGGAACAGCTGCCAGTAAGAAATACTGAAAAAGAGGAACCCTCAGGCAGCTCTGAAACACTTTTCACTCCAGGGACGGCCATTATCATTATGTTTAAGAGCAGATAGTGCATAACTTGGAGGAAAAAAACCCAGGCCCTCCCCCTCCTACGTTAAAACAAGGAAAGGGAAATATATGAGCTAGGAGATTTTAGGGATAATCAAGATAATTTTGTGTCACCCTGCATTCAAATGGAATTACCTAGAAAAGGGGGTCTTACTGTGCCTATGGAGAGACTATAACCAGGTATAACTAAGAAAATCACCAGACCCTTCCTCTTTCATGAATGACACCTTCATTATCTTCAGACATCAGTGAACAGTAAACCCAAAAATGTTTAAATTGTAGTCATAAAAACAAAAGCAATTTTGCTTGGGGCCTACACCCTGGTCTGTTTTGTGCAAGCATAAACATTTCTTAATTTTCAAACATTGAAAGACAATAGCATTACATGATTTAGGGCGTGAAGTGGCATGCCATTAATAGATATGTTAAGTAGCATAACCAATTAATCTTTTTTACATAACATAAGAAGTTGAAAATACCTCTGAAATTCCGTCCAGCACTAATGAGTCTTGGAGAGGCCAACTCAAAACCAAATTGAACAGAACTTCTGATTATTCACCCAATACTGCCATCTAGAGTCAAAAATCCCAAACAACAGGCAAAGCCACCCAGCGGTATAGAAATTAGTCTCAACTGCTGATGGGGAGGCACACAGAAGCAATACCATGATTGCATATATGAAGGCAAACCACAAGAATTAAGTTTTGTTAAGTTGTAACCAAATCAGTAATTTCTGAAATCAAAAAGTTAGCCATTTGTACACAACTGAATATTAATTAAGTCAGTATTTCCTGCATAGCACAGATTTTCTCTTTTGCAGGTTCACCATCCACCTAATGCAATGTTCTGCTATTTGAACCGGTGACAACCTCTGTGTGATAACTTGGAAGTGAGGTCCTGGCATGGGTTTGGTATCCAGAGAGCTATAAGCTCCCTACAACACACACCAACGCGAGCACATAGTGTCTTCACAAAGCAATGCTAACTAGGTCATTCTAGAGACACACATGAGATTTTTTTAAAGGAGGAGGCAGTGTTATTTGAAAATAAAGAGCGAGATTTAGTCATTCTTTTTCTGTTTTTTTTTTTAAGTCAAATACCACCAAACCACATTATTCTGATAAATGGTGATAGCCGTCTTGATAGAGTCACTAACAAGATGCTCTTTGATTTCATTACAATAAAACAACTTGCCTCATCTTGATTCCTGAAGTAATTAATCCTTAAATTACCCTCTGATAAGCTGAAAAGATGTTTAGCCTAGCAGGAGAAATATGTTACTAACATAAGGTCAAGATTGCTATTGAAAAGTGCAGCCCATCTGTATTTCTGAAAGTTAAGATCTTCAGGTTTAATTACATAAGTGATTTCATTTTAATCTATGTAAAAAAGATGCTTTTTATTAAAAAGGTGATGATAGCTAATGAAAACTAACATAGGGGTTGCTTGATGCCAATACCAGAGGAAATATGATTGTGCAAAAAAGCATTGAAAATTACCACTTTACATAAACAACTTGGTTTGTGTTTTTAAAGATTTTACTTATTTATTTGAGAGAGAATGTGTGTGTGAGACAGAGAGAGCGTGTGCAGGGGGAGAGGGAAAGAGAGAGACAGACTCCCTACTGAGCACAGAGCCTGATCCCAAGATCAAGATCTCAGCCCAAGTCAGAAGCTTAACCAACTGAGCCACTCAGAGGCCCTGACAAGTCGGTATCTTTTAATTTGTATTATTTACTTGGAGTTTTAATCCACAGAATTTGCATTTCTCTTTATCAGTGCTATTGTCTAATATACACAACACTTCAGCAAGTACTACCATCACTTGGAATCAAAACATAAGCAAAGTACTTGAACACATATGTAAAAGAAAGCATGAAAAAATGTGTAAAGTAAAAGTATGTGAAATATTTGCAAATATGTAAAATATATACATAGTTGTTAAGTTTGGTTTTTAAAGTAAAATGTATCCCTAAGTTGTCCTGTATTGTATTTTGTGATCATAAAGCCTATGTAATAAAAATACAGAACTATTGCAACTATAGACCTCCCACCTAGAGTTAATCTATACCCACACAGGCGCTATATATTGAGTCATACTGCACATAGTCTATTACAACCTAGTCTGTTCTTTTAAAATTCTCTCTTTTCATTTATGATTCTCTAAAATATAAGCATTAATCAGGAAAACAATTAGAACATAATAATGTGTCTTTCTTCAGGAATTTAAAGCAAGGGATGATGGAAATAAAACTAGAAAGTGCTGATTGCTTTATTCATCATTCCATTTGATCTCTTAGTTATATTTATGAATCTCATTCCATTAGCCATGTAAAGGATAAATGGCAAGGATGGAAGTGGAGAAATTGGTTTAAATGATATCTAGGACTGATAAGGTACCATCAGAGGATGCAGGTAAAAGGTGTCTGCTCTTTTCTGTACAGAACTGAGTTTAAGTCTCTACCCAATATGTGTGCATCTTAAGTCTGGCTTCCCTTAGAATCACCCTGAGAGGACCCTGTACCTGGGTGGCTAAGTTGGCTAGGTGTCTGACTCTTGATTTTGGCTCAGGTCATGATCTCAGGGGCATGAGATCAAGCCCCATGGGGCTCAGCACTCAGCAGGGAGTCTGCTGGAGATTCTCCCTCTCCAAGCAATAGTGAGGATTGACATGCCATGATGAACATTAGCAAGGATTGATAACTATTGGTCTACATGATGTCTAAACCATGACATTAAACGAGATAATCAAGAGATCAGTTGTAAATGGGGACGAGAAGAGAGCTGAAGAATGAGCCCTGGGACATTTCAGCATTTAGAGAGGTGGAGAGATAACAGTGAAACAGGAGCTCCAAAGAAGTTCCAGGAAAACCAGGAAAGGATGGCTTTCTAATAGCCAAGTGGAAGAAGTGTTGGAAGGAGGGAGGGAATGGCTACCCATGGCAAGCAAGAAGTCAGGAAATAGAAGGATTGAGAGTTGACCATTAAATTCAGCAAAGAGATGACACCAGTAACCTTGACAAGAGCAGTTTTGGAAAACTGATGGGAACAAAATTCATTAGAGTCTGTTTATGCAAAAATGGGAGAAAGGGGATGTTTAAAAATCTTTTAAGGATTCTTGTTCTAAATAGAGCAGAGAAATGAGTTGGGAACTGAAGAGATAGAGTGTCAAGGGAAAGACATTTTTAAGGGAGAAATGACAAGTCACTTGGTCCAGTAAAGAGGAAAAAATGATGATGTAGAAGATTGCAGAGATAATGGTTGGGGTAACATCCTTGAGTATATATGGCTCTGGATGACTCAGTGATAACTCATCTGTAGGAGGAGGAATGGCGGAGGAATGGTGTAGATGCATGTAGGTCAGGAGACTGAGGTGGGTGCTTTGGGAAATGCTTCTCACTGCTTCTGTTTCTCTGGGCAGAAAGAAACAAGACCATCACCTTACAGGGAGGATGACAGTGGTGCTAATGGAGATCTGTGTAGAGAGAATATGTAAAAGGCTAACATTCAATGACCCAGAGAAATGGACATCTTTTACCAGTATTCCCATAGTGTTTCGTACAAAGAACACGATAAATATTTAGGTTAAAAAGTGAATGTTTCTTCATGAAATATTGATCCAGTGTAAGCTAAACAAACAAACGAACACCTTGGAGAATCTAAGTTTTATCTTTCTATCCACCAAAAATCATCAGAAAGATACCTATATAAACAGTATTACCTTGCTACGCCTGAATAGCAATGTATTATTATTTCCTTGGTTTTTATGGAGGGGCAATAAAAGAAATAGTCCCTTCCTCATTAGGGGTTTTGATGTTGTTTTTGTTTTTGAGGACATTATCCTAAGTTGCTTAGTGACCTCTCTATGAAACCCCAAGTGAAGTGTTTATTCTGGAGGTGTCAGAAAAAGCTACTTATATCTCATACTCAAACAAGCACAGTGTACCTCATTAAACAATAAGATATATATAAATGAGTAACTTCCTTTTTTGTTATGTCTGCAAGAAACTCGGAGCCAAATTTATGCCTCAGCTATAACCATTATTGGGCACATGTGGCCTGCACAATTGGGATCCAATTTTTCCCTGAAATCTACTTCCTATTTTAATTTACATTTTTCTGAAGTCTAATTTTATTCGAATTTACATTTTACCATTTTCTTCTAAACCTCCATGAATTTATTTATGGCACAAAGCAGTGTGTAAATAGAGGTAAATTAGTACAAAAACATATAAAGTTGGAGTTGCAAACCTGATTTGGCTACAAAATATTGGCGCAATACTACATTTACACAGTTCTTGATACTTTTGTGTTTATGATCCCATTCAGATGTTCCTTTTAATCCTTTAAGTACCAGAAAAATTAAGATTGCCTGAGTTTCCCAGCTAATGAACTAAGATTCATATCTGAATTAGCATCTTGCCTACCGCACAGCCAGCGTGTGCTGAAATTTCCATGGAACCAAGATAACCATACCAAATTCTTCAAGCTATACTCAACATCCCCAGATCCCCACAAGCAAAAAAGCCTAGAAATTTGTTCTAAAACTAAAGTTGGATTGTAGTTTTTCAAAAAGTTTTCTTATTTCAATTTTTTCCTTTCCAATATAAAGCAATAAACAGCTATCTGTTGCCCAAATCTATCAGCGTAGATTTTCTTCTTTCTATTTCTTTCTTTTATACTAAGAGCTAGTTTTTCCCCCCACCTATATTTTAAATGCTTTTGTATTTCTGGCACTTTCTTTCTTTTTTTTAAGATTATATTTATTTATTCATGAGAGACACAGAGACACACAGAGAGAGAGGCAGAGACATAGAGAAACAGGCACCATGCAGGGAGCCCGATGAGGACCTCGATCCCAAGACTCTGGGATCATGAACTGAGCCAAAGGCAGACGCTCAACCTCTGAGCCACTCAGGCGTCACTGGCACTTGCTTTTATTTGTGGTGTTTGCATCAATATCATACAATTAGATCTGTAAACATGCTCCCCATCCTCCAACATCATTTGCTTATTTTTACAGAAAGATCTCGAAGAAGAATGGGAGGAGTAAAAAGATAAAATCTCCCCCAAGTGCAGGTAGACATCGAAATACCAATAGAAAGTGACAGTGACCTTTCATTTTGTTGACATTTCAAGGGCTGTATTTCTTTTGGTGACCCCCTAAAGGCTTCCAACCCTCAGTTTCATGGACCTCCATCAAAAGATGTTATCATGTTGTGTCAAACCAACAAAAATAGCATGATCGCATATAAAATCAAGCTGTACAAAACTCACTCAGCCTCGAAGGCACAATAAATCTGGAGCATTTTTAATATTTAAAATTCTAAACAATATTTTCGTTCTAGGCTCTAAGCATATATTTTTATAGTTACTAGTTTAGCACTTCTTTTTACAGCTCGCACAAACAGTGCTGTCTTTGTAAATTCCCAAAGGGACAATTGAGACAGTGATATCAAACTGAACCATGGTTGTTAATTCTTAATGTCTGCAGGAAAAGTGTTGGCTTCAGGGTGAGTTCTTAGCCTTGACCATGGAAAATGGTAAGGAAAGGATTAGGAAACAGGGGACACAGGAGACCAAAGAGAAAGCAAAGCAAACACAAACATTAGGACCAGAAATGTAAAGCTGGGTAAATTATTTTTTTAGACAGTTGAATACACAGAGGTCTCCATGGTCCTCAAGACTGATGCAAAGTCTCAGGGCTGATCTGTGTTAAAGCCAGGCCTGGTCTGTAATTTTCAGGCCAACCATATCACATCATGTTGTCACAACAGAAAGAGTTAACTCACCGATGGGATTCAAACTGAAAATTCAAATGTTGCCATCATTATGATAATTGAAGTTTCAGGGTGTAATTAACATTTCATCCAAAACTCTGTTGTCGAGTGATAAGTCATTGCAAGACTGCACTAAACAGACTAGGTTTTTAAATGAAGAGAAATTTTATTCCCAATGAGAAAGGTCTCAATAATGGAAAACAATTGAGAACTACAGCATAAATATCTCCAAGAGCGAGGACACGACATAAAACACTGAACATCAGCCAAGGAAATATCAAGATTATTAGAAATACCACAAAAGAAAAAAAAGGCAATTCCCAAGATAGGGAAAGTTATAATAAAAGTGCATTGTAATTAAAATGCTCTGCCAGGTGTAATATCTCAATTCCAGCATTCTGAATTTATTTAGTTCATTCTGATACACATTTCTCTCCATACTATGAATGTTGGTGTATGTGTCAAATTCTCATCATCTCTAGCAAAAAAAGAAAAAAAATCATATAGGAGTGAAGGGAAAGCAGAAGTGCCTTTCTTGTTGTGACAAAATACTTTCCAAAATGAGAACTAAATCCCATGTGGCAATATGGTAATAAGATGACATGTAATATTTATGTAAATTTTCATAAGGTTGAAGTATAAGAAATCTTTAGTCACAAGAGGCTTTCTTTAAGCTCATTCACTTTAGAACGTGTATGACAACAAAAGCTCAAAAATTGAAATTAAGTAATAAATGAATAGTGTTGCATTGTGGGGAAAACATTATTATCCATGAAAATGAAAATTTGTAATGAAAATCCAATATTACATTGAGTTTAATAAAGCCAGCAATCACCACAACTTAACAATAAAGGAATCCCTTGAAATGATGAGCTGACATGATATGGTAGGGGTTTATAACTGCTTACATAAATATGCAACAAAAATATTCAGGAACTAAGATTTTTGTATTCTTTGATGTCCTTAATAATAATAAAAAACATTTAGCTTTTGCTTAGCATAGATCCTGCTTAAAAATTTCACATGTGCATAGTTGCATTCACATAGCAACATTGCATGCTTACTGGGCTCACAATAATGTAGACAGAAAGATAAGGGGGACTTGTTCCCAGCCATGAAGTTTGTGGTGCAGGGAAGGCACTGGAAAAATGATACATTATGAGAGTTTTCTCATCCCCTTTCCTGGAGTTAGCAGGCTTCCCTGTTCATTAGAATGATGAGAATAAATGAAATTATACCATGGTGCACATGACACCAATTAGCTCTTGCGGAAACTAGCAAATATCCCGACATTATTCTAATATGCTGATTCTCAAAGTAACTGTATGGTCTCTAAATAGAGAGACTACAGGAAGTTTACCTTCTTTAACTATAAAGTCCCGAAGAATCCAGCATTAAACAGGCATTTGTATGCAATGCAAATCATAAATGACCTTGACAGTGCTCTTCCCTTTTTATTCTATTCCTTCTTCCTGAGCAAGCTCATCTCCTCCCATCATGTTGACTGCAAACAATATGCAGATGATGCCCACTTGGTTTCCCCCGACCTTGTTCCTGAGCTTCTCTAGGCTCTGGGGGCCCAGGTACATCTGGAAATGTCTACCTCATCACCACATAGGCACCTCCAGCTTTGTATGTTTAGAACAGAGTTGTCATCACATGCGTCTGAACCTGTTCCTTCTCCTGCAGGCACCCTGTGCCAGAGCACACCCATCTAACCTGTCATTCAAGCCAGAGAAACCTTGTCCTGGCCTTTGACTCTGGTCTCTGCCTCGAGCTCCATACCCAACCAAAGAGCAAGTCCTAAAAGCTTTTCCTCCTGAATATTTCTCAAAAGCATTCCTTCTGCTGCACACCTAGCACCATTTTCCTGCTGCACACCCTCAGTATTTCTCATGTAAGTTCTTCAAATGGCTTCTTCACCAGGCTGCCTGCTTCCCCTCAAAATAGCACCCGGAAAGTCTCCATCTGTTCTATCTGCAATTCTGGGCATGTCTCTCTGCTGCAAAGGCCCTACAGTGTTCCCTCTCACTGCAGCGAGATCCCATAGAATGGCCCATGCTTTTCATGATCTGTTCCCCATCCCACAGGATTACCTTTGTTTCTTGTCACTTCCAGTGACACTATCCTTCACACAGTTATTATTATTATCATTATTATTAGCATTATTATTTCTTCATGCTCCTTTTATCTACCTGTGCCCTCCTGGACTAATCAATGTGTGCTCACACTATGGGATTTGGCTCTTCCAAAAGCCTTTTCTGAAACCACAGACTCACACAGATGCCTGAAAAAATACATAGGGTCATGTGGTCATTTCAGACTCAAAGGCACCAGGGATGTTATCCATCAACATGTTTCAGTCATAATTTCAAAGATACAGACAATCAAGTGGCTCAAATTAAATAAGGAGATGTCTGAGGCTGTGAGGTAGTTCCCATGTTCTTCCTTTCCAAAGTAGACAAGAGCCCATGGTAGGCAAAGTACTCAAAAGCTATTTCCTCTCAGTGGGGATGTTTAGTTTATGAAACATATCCATTTTATGTCACCCAGCTTACGTGACATTATTTCAGCAAACTTATTGACTACAGGCAAGCCTTCAACAGAGCCATGTTGTTAAGAACATTCCACAGATACGGATATTCTAGCAAATATCAATTTCTTATTTACTAGGAGACCCAGTTATCATATTGATAAAGCTACCCAGGTCACCTGTTTTTGTTTTTGTTTTTCTTTCTGCCAGGGGTGTAGAAAAAGTGGAAATAAAAATAGGTGGGCAGCTGATTTAACTCTTCTCTCTACTCCCCACCCCCAATCTTATATTTCAATAGGAATACCTGAAATTTTGCCAGGGCTATTTTGATGTGGCTATACTCACTGAGTCTTCACATTGGGAGAGCAGAAGTTTTCACACCATCTATAAAAAAAATTTAAAAACAAAACAAAAAACTCTTAGGCTTTTTAAAAACTCATTACCTCATAAATGTGTATATCTGACACCTAAATCCTATCCCACATTTCAATGCAATATACTTCAATAATCATATTTCTGGATGGGATGAGGCTTGGGGAAGAAGAAAGAGTCAGAACTGATATGGTCAGAGATGTTCGTTGTGCTCAATGACAATTAAGAAAAAGTCATAAAGTAAATTTCAAAACAGTATAATTGAATTCTTTTTTATTCAAATACAGTATTTCCATGTCACTTTCTTTAACAATCTGTATTAAAATTTTCTAATAATACATATATCCACAATTAACTTAAAAGTTTCTGAATTTGAGATATTTCCAGACATTCTAAACTTCTTCAATGACATTTCCTCTCTTTCCCTTAATTAAAATAGAACTTTCTTCTATTGGCACAGTTTCCTTGCTGCTCTAAAAAAGGCCATTCATGTGTTTACACCTCAGAGCCCTCAAATTCCAGAGAGGGCATTACAGTCTTGCCTACTCCATGATGCTAGTCACCTTCATTCTTGCAAGAAACAACTCATTCTTTGGGTCCCAAGCTTCTCAACTGTAACATCTTATGTGCCTTCAACTGACTGTAATCTACTGACCTTCTAGACATTTCCTCTTTTCATTTATATTAGATTCTTTTACTTAAATTCAGAATTATTTGACCTCTCATCATTTTTTTAAAGATTTTATTCATTTATTTATGAGGGACACAGAAAGACAGACACAGGCAGCAGAGGAAGCAAGCTCCTCAAGGGGAGCCTGACTGTGGGATTCAATCCCGGATCCCGGGATCATGCCCTGAGCCCAAGGCAGACACAACCACTGAGCCACTCAAGCCTCTGAAACTCTTATCAGTTTCGATAAAATTCATTTTTCTTGAAGTTTCTATATTTCATCTCAATTAAAATGTTGTTATTATAGAACTGTTTGGAATTTCTTCTTACATTATTTGCAATTTCTATAAGATTTATAGAAATAATCACTTTTTGGTTCCCAATTTTAGTCATTTGTACTTTCACCTTTTTTCTATTAGTCTTGTTATGGGCCAATTAATTTTGTTAATCTGTTTAAAAAACAGCATTTTATCTGTTGGTATTAGCTTTTGCAATTTTGTTCTCTAGTTCATCAAATGTTTACCTTACTTTTATTATTTTCTTCTGTATACTTGCTTGGAACTTAATTTGTTGCTCTTTTCCTAACTTCTTGAGACAAATATGTAGGTCACTGATTTTCAACTTCTTCTTTATTCTAATATATTTAAGGAAATAAATTCCCTCCAAGTGCAGTTCTAGCTCTATATCATAAGTTTTGACGGTTCATAATTTTGATAATCCTTTAGTTCTAAATATTTTCTAATTGTCAATTCATTTTCATTGTGTGTGTGTGTGTGTGTTTTAGGGATGAACTGTCTAATTTAAAAGATATCTGATATTTCCTATTTAGCTTTTTTTTTTTAATGTCTAGCTTATTTCAGCTGTGGTCAAGGAACACTCTGCAGATATTAAGTGTCTAAAATCTCTCTGTTTGCTTTATGGCCCTAAATATTATAAATAATCCATGGGGACCAGAAGGGAGCATCCATTCTAGTTGCTGTGTGCAGTGTTTTATATATGATAATCAAGTTACTAATCAAGACTTTGAGTTTTGTTATATCCTTTCAATATTTTATCTGCTTGTTATCGCTCAGATGTGGGTTTCTATATGTTCCCTTTTATTTTGGTCAATTTGGGCTTCATATACGTTTCTTTATATATTTATATTCTTTGAGATATGTAATTGGGTTTATTTTAATAAGGAACTGTTAGATCATCTGGTTGTTTTACTCTTTAATCATGATGAAATGACAACCTTTATGCTTGTTGGCATAGCCACACCAGGTATCTCTTACATTTCTCTGCAGATGTTTTTCTATCGTTTCATTTTTAACTTTTCTGGTTTCTTATATTTAAGATACTGCTCTAGTAAACAATATATAGTCAGATTTGCTTTTTTATTGAGATTAACATTTTTAATTGGTTTATAAAGTAATTCATCGATAAGTAGGTTTAAATTCACATTCTTACTATTTGTTTTATATTTGAATCAATTTCTCCTTCATTTAATAGCCATGCCATTTAGAATATAGGACCTCCTTGGTCAATGTTCCAGGGGAAGAATGGCATAGAGAATCATAAAGGACTCAAATTCTTTCACCTGGAAGTGATGTGTCACTCCTGATTACCTGTCACTGGACAAAGAGAGTCATGTGGCCATGGTGAAATGGAAGGTAGCCGGACCACATACTTTTCTATTTTCCCAGGAAGAGAGATCAACTAGATCCATCAGGAACACTATAATATCTGACATATTCTACATAAATTTTTTAAACTTCCATATGTCAGAGAACATAAAATAAATAGTACTAAAATTCAGGTAACACCTGTGTAGAAACCACTTCAAACATGTATTATAAAACAGATTACTATCCAGAATATATAATGAGATCCCTCTTTTCACTTTAATAATTTCAATTACTTAGATATAGAATTAGACTTTCTTGTGTCAGCTTTGGTGAGTTGCATTCCTCTTTAATTTTCTCCATTATATCTAAAATGGAAATGTATTGTCATAGATTTCAGACACTTGAGTACTCAAAATATTTATTTCCTGGGGTGCCTAAGTGGTCAAGTGGTTAGTTAAGTTGGTTAAGTTGGTTGAGTGTCCAGCTCTTGATTTCGGCTCAGATCATGATCTCAGGGTCATGAGATCAAGCTACTCATTGCGCTCCATGCTCAGTGTGGAGTCTGCCCCTTCCCCCACTCTCTCCCATTATCTTTCACTCTCTCTAATAAATAAAACTTTAAAAAAACACATTCATTTCCCTCCATATCTTTTCTCAGAAAGTCACTTAAGTACTCCCAGAAAATGAGAAATCATATCCCACAAAACAAAATATAGCAAAGAATTTAAAATTAAATAGTAATTATAGTCATAATACCCTGATGTAGTATTATAAAACAGTAATTTCTCCCTTTGTAGGTGAAGATCTGAGGAATCAGGCATTTTCAAATACTCTATGAGAGAATGCAGACCTAAAGTTTAGAATGCATGTCTCCCATTGCCCAGAAAGTCTGCTCCTAGATATGAAAAAATGAGAGCACAAAAAAGAATGCATTATGAAGCAAATCTATACACACTGACCTGAAAAATTTCTCTCAGACATATTGGTAGTTTTTAAAAAAAGTTACATATAAATATTTAGAGTGGTCTATTTATGTTAAAATTATGCACAAAAATAAAACAGAATTATAGGAGTTGCTCTTTGTGTGTACGTGTGTGTGTGTGTGTGTTTGTGTGTAATATAAGTATATAGAAAATGTTCTTATAGGACCAACCACAGAAGATTATCATGTGAATAAGACTGGATGAGGGTTAAGAGGAACTTTTATTTTATCAAAATTGTTTGAAAATTTCACATTAATAATTCAGTACTTATGTATGTGTAATCACATGCTAAAAAATACTAAAAATACACTAAATAAGATAGATTCTAAAGAATAACCAGGTTGTTTCCATGTTTATAGAAACATTTACACTCTAAGTGTAATTTAAGTGTAGTTTCAAGTGATTTTTCATGTTTGATTTCAAAGTAATATATGCACTTAATGAATCAAATGGAAGGAAAAGTTCATAATAAAAAAAGCATGGTCCTTTTCCCAATTCTTCTCCAAATCTCACCATTCCAACACCATTCATTAGAGACAAACTCTTAACACTTTATTTAAAACCTTATAGTTTGCACAAAACATTAAGTAATAAATTTATACCTTCATTTCAAATTTTAATAACATCTTACATCCCACTATAAACATTAAATATATTGCTCATTATACTGATTCATACTCTCTCTTTTCTATAAAGTTGCATAGTTATAGTGATATAAACTTTTCTGTTAATTACCAGAGTAGCTTTGAATAATATATTTAAATATTTCTCATTCCACTGATTTTTGACATCATTCAAATTCCACTCTGTATGGTGAGAATATTAGCACCCTTACCATTCTATCCACTTTCCATGCAATTCCCCCTCCCCCCTGCTTTCTGCACAACTGGACTTCTTATACTTTCAAAGCTGAAAACATGGATATTTTGTTCTGCCACCACAATCAAGTCTCTATGCTTAGTTTATAGGTTGATACTAAAAGTTGAAAGACCAATAAACAGAATCACATTATTATGATTATGTAAATATTCACTATTTGGGCTATTCATGATGTGAGGTTACACTTCCTTTTCCACATTCAAATGCCATGACACTGAAATGTATGAAAAACAAAAGTACTAGTACTTTGTCAAACGAATTTTTCTTTTGTTATCCTCTATCAGTGACATAATTACGACACAATTTAGTTTGCACTGTACTTGGACCATAGCTTTGGGTTGGCCATTTGTTTTTTCCTGGAGTTTTTGTGTGTTTTAAGTTCTCTGACCAAACTCTGGTACTGCTATGAACTACTATACTAGAAATTCCCAAGTAGGATGGACCCATTCTTTCCTAATCTCATGCCCACATTTTAATTTACTTTTCATTTTTTTAGTGGAATTAATTGACTTTCTAAGCAAAGACATGAAGTAATAAGTGTTTTAAGTACTCGGATGTCTAAAATTATGTTTTCTCTGGCCTCAGCCTTGATTGATACTTAGCTGTGTTTGAAACCTGGGTTCCAAATAAGATCTCCTCAGAATTCTGAAGGTATTGCTCTCTTACCTTCTTTCACTGAATTTTGGAGATAAAAAATCTGTTGTCAGTCTCATTCTTCTCACTCTTTTATTGGTAACCAAATTTGGTTTTGGTTTATTTTTCTTCCTAACATTTTAGAAACTTCTCTATATCCTTATTATTTTAAAAACCTTGAGGACAAGTTTAATCTGGGTTTATCTTCACTTTCTTCATTCTTTACACTCTTTCAGTAAGATTTGAGCCCTTCCATAGTAATACTAAGAAATTATTACTTTTTAATTCTTTGAATATGTGTTCTTATCCATATTCTCTTCCTTCTCTCATTATGGAATTCTTATAGTCAGATACTGTATCTCCAAATCACCAATGTCTCTGAGAAGAGACTATCTAGATGACTACAGAGGTCCATATCCTCTCTGTTTTGTTAGCTTGGTAGAAAACAGGCTAAGGATGTCACAGTGAGTTCAACAGAGACATAGGATGACAACAGCTGGTGCGCTCCTGAGAACCCTCCTTCCTGGTAAGACTATTTACGTGATGAAGGAACTTCCACTCTTAGAATAATTTTCAAACAGATGTTCTCTTGCTGCACTTAAAAATATATGGGACATTAGGGGACAGCCCTTCTTCACCACAGCACTGACCATCATCATGCAGACCACCTACATCTGGCCTAGATATGGGACAATGAGAGGCAGGGGGTTACATACACTCTATTACTTCTCTCGTGGTAAAATTCCCCCTATCTCCAATAAAATTTGTTTCACATCTCTACTGCATAATGGTCTAATACTTTCATTTTTCATCTCACTGCTCTACAGTCTGGGAAGTTACTCAAATTTATTTTTTAATTTCTATGAACTCTTTCTTTTCAATTTGGTATGGAAAATGATTAATTTTATCCTTTGTGTCCTTTTTACAATGATTGTAATGTCTTCTTACATCTCTCTGGATATATTAATGAAAGAAATGTTTTAAGTTGATTTATTTTATTTTAGCTCTTTTTAGTTTCTGTATTACTTCTGTCTCTGCAGAACCAGTTTTGTTGTTTGTCTTCATTTTTCTCTTTCCTGCTTTTGGGTCCCCTCATATATCTGGTGATTCTTACGAGCTGGCATAGATGTCCTCTGCTGATTTGTAGATATGTCTGCTTCCATTTGAGATCTTTCTTCTGAAGGAAGATTCTTCTTTTTAAGATTTTATATATATATATTTATATAAGTATATATATATATATATATATATATATATTTTAGAGAGTGAAAGAGAGCACACGTGAATGGGGGGATGGGCAGAGGGAGAGAATCTCAAGGAGATTCCACACTGAGCACAAGGTCCAACTTGGGGCTCAATCTCATGACCCTGAGGTCATGATCCTGAGGTCCAAAACCAAGAATTAGACACTTTACAAATGAGCCAACCAAGTGCCCCCCACAAAGGAGGATTCTAATGACAGCTGTGTGTAGAAATATAGAACAGCTGACTAACAAGCTGCAGGTCTGACATAACTTTTTTTTTTAAGAGTAAGGAGATAGGTAGAGGGTCAGGAAAGAATCAGGAGGTTGGCAGCAACATAGGAGAATGGGCATAATAATATAAACTCAAGGCACTCCTGACCAGCCAGGCATGGCCCAAAGGCATCAATGCAGAAGACCATACTGAAGGGTGAGCAGTGCTGAAACCAATAGAAAGCCATTCATACTGCTTTGGGAGTGCTGTCTTTTCACAAAGGCACCAGGCTCTGTACCTGCAGAGTTGCGGCCACCCAGAGGAAGAACTTGTTCTAATTTATTCAAAGACATCTTATAGTCCAGCTGTGGACCTGCAGGCTTGCTGGAGTCTTAGGGGATTCAATGACAGAGATGGGAATTAAAGCCTCAAATCTCAAATGCAACTAAAAGATAAAGTGAGTCTCAAATCAGATTAAGTAAATTTATATCACCTATTTCTTCTCTTTATTTTGCATATGAATAATATTTTTTTCTTTCCCATGTAAAATGAGACCTTAGAATTTTAAATGAGGGGGAGGGGCAAGATGGCGGAAGAGCAGGGTCCCCAAATCACCTGTCCCCACCAAATTACCTAGATAACCTTCAAATCATCCTGAAAATCTACGAATTCGGCCTGAGATTTAAAGAGAGACCAGCTGGAATGCTACAGTGAGAAGAGTTCACGCTTCTATCAAGGTAGGAAGACGGGGAAAAAGAAATAAAGGAACAAAAGGCCTCCGAGGGGGAGGGGCCCCGCGAGGAGCCGGGCTGAGGCCGGGGCGAGTGTCCCCAGGACAGGAGAGCCCCGTCCCGGAGGAGCAGGAGCTGCACCAACCTTCCCGGGCGGGCGGAAAGGGGCTCGCAGGGAGTTGGAGCAGGACCCAGGAGAGCGGGGATGCCCTCAGGCTCCCGGGGACACTAACAGACACCTGCGAGCGCAGGAGAGTGCTCCGAGCTCCCTAAGGGCTGCAGCGCGCACGGAGGGACCGACCGGAGCAGCTCGGAGGGGCTCGGGAGCGGCTCCAGGGAGGGAGCTGCAGGGCGGGAGCGCGAATCCAACAGCGCAGGCCCCGGAGCACAGGGCGCCGGGACACAGCCCAGGATCCGGCCTCCCCCGGGACAGGCAGAGGCCGGGAGGGCCCGAGACAGCGAGGACGCTCCTGCCCCGAGCTGAGCAGATCAGCGGCCCCGCCCCGGAGCCTCCAGGCCCTGCGGACGGAGAGCCGAGAGCCCCGAGCCCCATAGTTCCTGCGGAGGCTGAATCCAGGCTTCCAGAGTTGCAATAGCAACTGCGGCTGTTCCTCCTGGGGCCTGGCGGGGTAAACAACCCCCGCAGAGCCCTGCAGCAGGCAGGGGCAGAGCAGCTCCCCCAAGTGCTAACACCTGAAAATCAACGCAACAGGCCCCTCCCCCAGAAGACCAGCTAGAGGGACCAGTGATACTCCCCCGTGTTCCAATACAACTTGTTTCTGGCCACTCTGCACTGAGCAAAATGACTAGAAGGAAAACCTCAACTCAAAAGAAAGAATCAGAAACAGCCCTCTCTCCCACAGAGTTACAAAATCTGGATTACACTTCAATGTCAGAAAGCCAATTCAGAAGCACTATTCTACAGCTACTGGTGGCTCTAGAAAAAAGCATTAAGGCCTCACGAGACTTCATGACTGCAGAATTTAGATCCAATCAGGCAGAAATTAAAAATCAATTGAATGAGATGCAATCCAAACTAGAAGTCCTAACGACGAGGGTTAACGAGGTGGAAGAACGAGTGAGTGACATAGAAGACAAGTTAATGGCAAAGAGGGAAACTGAGGAAAAAAGAGATAAACAATTGAAGGACCATGAAGACAGATTAAGGCAAATAAACGACAGCCTGAGGCAGAAAAACCTACGTTTAATTGGGGTTCCCGAGGGCGCCGAAAGGGACAGAGGGCCAGAATATGTATTTGAACAAATCCTAGCTGAAAACTTTCCCAATCTGGGAAGGGAAACAGGCATTCAGATCCAGGAAATAGAGAGATCCCCCCCTAAAATCAATAAAAACCGTTCAACACCTCGACATCTAATAGTGAAGCTTCCAAATTCCAAAGATAAAGAGAAGATCCTTAAAGCAGCAAGAGACAAGAAGTCCCTGACTTTCATGGGGAGGAATATTAGGGTAACAGCAGACCTCTCCACAGAGACCTGGCAGGCCAGAAAGGGCTGGCAGGATATATTCAGGGTCCTAAATGAGAAGAACATGCAACCAAGAATACTTTATCCAGCAAGGCTCTCATTCAAAATGGAAGGAGAGATAAAGAGCTTCCAAGACAGGCAGGAACTGAAAGAATATGTGACCTCCAAACCAGCTCTGCAAGAAATTTTAAGGGGGACTCTTAAAACTCCCCTTTAAGAAGAAGTTCAAGTAACTCTGAACGTGAATGGGCTTAATGACCCCATCAAAAGGCGCAGAGTTTCAGACTGGATAAAAAAACAGGACCCATCTATTTGCTGTCTACAAGAGACTCATTTTAGACAGAAGGACACCTACAACCTGAAAATAAAAGGTTGGAGAACCATTTACCATTCAAATGGTTCTCAAAATATACCCTAAAAACTACAGAACACTTCTGAAAGAAATTGAGGAAGACACAAAGAGATGGAAAAATATTCCATGCTCATGGATTGGCAGAATTAATATTGTGAAAATGTCAATGTTACCCAGGGCAATTTACACGTATAATGCAATCCCTATCAAAATACCATGGACTTTCTTCAGAGACTTAGAACAAATTATTTTAAGATTTGTGTGGAATCAGAAAAGACCCCAAACAGCCAGGGGAATTTTAAAAAAAAGAAAACCATATCTGGGGGCATCGCAATGCCAGATTTCAGGTTGTACTACAAAGCTGTGTTCATCAAGGCAGTGTGGTACTGGCACAAAAACAGACATATAGATCAATGGAACAGAACAGAGAACCCAGAAGTGGACCCTGAACTTTATGCTCAACTAATATGCGATAAAGGAGGAAAGACGATCCACTAGAAGAAAGACAGTCTCTTCAATAAATGGTGCTGGGAAAATTGGACATCCACATGCAGAAGAATGAAACTGGACCACTCTCTTGCACCATACACAAAGATAAACTCAAAATAGATGAAAGATCTAAATGTGAGACAAGATTCCATCAAAATCCCAGAGGAGAACTCAGGCAACACCCTTTTTGAACTTGGCCACAGTAACCGGAGAAGGACAAACGGTGTATGTTCTCATTCATTTGGGGAATATGAATAATAGCGAAAGGGAATATAAGGGAAGGGAGAAGAAATGTGTGAGAAATATCAGAAAGGGAGACAGAACATAAAGACTTCTAACTCTGGGAAATGAACTAGGGGTGGTGGAGGGGGAGGAGGGTGGGGGGTGGGGGTGAATGGGTGACGGGCACTGGGGGGTACACTTGACGGGATGAGCACTGGGTGTTATTCTGTATGTTGGTAAATTGAACACCAATAAAAATTAATTTATAAAAATAAAAAAATAAAAAAAAAAAAAAAAAAAAACAAAAGGTAGAGTACTAAGGTTTCTTTGGAGGATGATGAAAATGTTACAAAGTTTAGATGATGGTGATGGTTGTGCAACTCTGTAAGCATACTAAAAGCTATTGAACTGTTAAAAAAAAAAAAAAAAAAAAGAATTTTAAATGAGATTTTTATAAAACCTGAGGAATTGTAGTGATTCTTTTTAGCCCTCCTTAGTTGATGATAGCTCCATGAAAATTGAAATCTACTCTTTAGTCTCTCCTCTGGCACTAACATGATAAAGCTTTTAAAGTGATTTTTTTCTATAACACTGTCCATTTGCAATCTTCATTTTTTAAAGAAGACCTTTTTTATCCACAACACATTTTTTTAAGGTACAAACTGAAATGTAAAAAGGACAAGGGAAGTTTAATTAGCCACTATATTTTCCTCTTCTTAACAGTCTTAAAAACCTATTTGCTGGGCATGCATTAATAATCCACAAGTAATGAATTAATTCTCATATCAGTGGGATATCTACAAAACCTCCTTTGTATAGCTCCAAATATATTAATTTGCCACCACATGGTGAAGCAAAGGGAGCTCCTTCCTCCTTTGCTCAGCAGCTTCCTTGCCTGACTTCTGGGGCCCTCCATAAGTCTGTGAAGATAGGGATGGTGCACAGCTAGTCACAGCTCATTGGAGCTGAGTCACAGCTCTTAATTCGGAGGCTGGGACTCCAGGGCAAGCCTCCACAGCTCTCAAAGACCAGTCTTAAGCTTGACAAAAAAGACAAATTCATAACTCTGTAAACTAAGCACAGAGTGTATTTATTTGCCATCTAATATGGATACTTTCCGTTGATATCATCAAAACCAATCACACAGAAATGGAGTCTTTTTACAAAAAGAATGCAGTTTCCCTGTAATGATTTAGACCCAATTGGAGATTTTTTAAAAAATTAATCAGTAATCAATGCACTTAAAAGGACTGTGTTCCATCCTTTCTCGTAAAAGGCTAAGTATTGAAAACAGATGACACTAAACGAATACTCTTAAAATGTAATACTGGGCCACATGTACCCATTCTCACACGTGCACACACAAACGAGAGGGCTTTGTTAGCAATCTACAATACAGAGACGTGAACATCAGACAAACTTCCTGACGTAAAAGGTGTTCTGTGTGCTTCAAAAGACATGTCTCAGGTTTATGGCATAAGAGATACACATTAAGGCACTGAGGAAATGCAAAAGGTTCAACTGTAAGTGTGTGGGTTAGTGGCTTGAAAATAACAGCCGATTTGACAGAGAGGTAAGAGGAAAATGGACAATTACTGGGCTCAGAATACAAGGCAAAAAATGTAAAATGTTAGAAGCACTTAAAAATCAATATGGAAAAATAAACAAGGTACAGGAATTAAGAGAAAGCAATCACTTTGAAAAGCCTCTAAATAAAAAATGTTTTTAAAGCCCTGAAATCACTATTTTTGTTTGTAAGAAATACAGGTTTCTACCTATGTGAAATTTGATTTCCTAAAGAAAATTAAATGCTGTGTACAACGGAGGAGGGGCTTTCCTATCATACACAGTCTATCTGAAAACATGACAGATTCACCTAAAGAGGAGTCCTCATTCTTGGTAACCTATAATCATTGCATACAAAAATTTCATGCCATCTTTGATATCCCTTGAAATGTCAAATGAAATTCATGCTGCCTTTTAATCTATAGAAGTAATGATAATAATAGAAGATAAAAATTTGACCTTAGAAGACATGTGATTGTTATGTTAAATCACATGATATCCGGGATCCCCAAAGCTGCTAGATTTTCTGTCTCAGATGACACATAAAATGGAGCACCATTCACCAACTTGAGCATGTAGAATTTTTCTGTGGCTTTGGAATAATTACATTTATATGAAAATCCCAAATAACTCAAATAACCTCCCCCATTTAAAGGTTCACAACCTTAACTGCATTTACAGAGCCCCTTCTGCCATGTGACACAGTAGAGTCAGAGATCTGGGCATCAGGCTGTGGACACTGCTGGGAGGCCTTCTGCCTACCACACATGTACTGGGGCAAGTGGATAACTGGGTTTAAAAAAATGTGCATTTGTTTTCTAGGACTGCCATAACAAAGCAAAACATCACAAACTGGGTGGATTTACTAAGACATTCCGTGTCTCATAGTTCTGGGGGCTGGAAGTTTGAAACCAAGGTTCTAGCAGGGTTAGTTCCTTGAAGAGCCTGATTGAGGTCTGTCTCCTTGGCTTGTAGATGGCTGTCTTCAGGTTCACATGATATTCTCTCTGTGTGCTTGCCTGTGTCCAAATTCCCTCTCTTATGAAGACACCATCAGGTTGGATTAAGGATTCATCCTGTTCCAGTATGACCTCATTTTAATTAATTATATTTGCAATGATTGTATTTTCAAAGAAGGTCACATTAGGAGGAGCCTGGGAGTTTAGAAACTTCCACATATGAATTTTGAAAGGGACACAATTCAGCCCGTAACACACTGAGAAGTGATATTTCATTCAAATCTTAAGAATTAATTATGAAATATTTTCATAATGTAATTCTTTTCAGATACAGCTTCTTAAGCATTCTGGGTCATGAGAAAGATCCATAAATAAAGAATACAGAAGACAGAAGGTAATTTTTATATAATCATCTCAGGGAAACTCTTTTACTCTTTGAAGAAAGTGGCTCTGGTGAAGTTAAAAAGTCAGATTTCACAGTTATGCTTCCCAGAATATTAGAACCCCAGCCTCAAATTTGTTCAAAAGAAATATCTATTTTTTTAAATCAAAAAACCTTAATGTATTGTGTATATTCTAAAAATTAAACCATTTCTGGCGAGCTCTCCAGCTGGTAGGATTCTTTGGTTTTACAGATAGCACACTGGGGCATACCTTAAGTATTAGATGACCTACAAGCACAGCCCAGTGTAAGTCCCCCATTTGCCCTGAGTGATGACACATCACTGCACCACTCCATGGCCTGCAGAAATGATGACAGCTCAAAGAGTCACTGCCCTTTCAGCTTTAGGCTAAACCCCACACTTCAGAGGTCTTTGTATTATTTGCAGAGCAAGAGCAGATACAGGTTTCTATAGACAAGAAATACAGGACACCCTCCTTCCTGTGATGTACAGACACAGTATTCCAAATTATGAGATATTACATATAGTGAGCCAGCACAGTGCAATGCTATTACAAATTTACGGAAAAAAAATTTTGCATAAAAATTGGACTTCAGCACTCAGTGATATTCAGCACTCAGTGATGTAGACCCTGAAAACTTGCAATAAATGACTACTCATATCATCATTCACAGGTTCTACAAACCTCTACTGAACACTCTTAGTGCAAAGGACCACAACAGGAGGAGTTAGAAATCACAAGTGATGCCCACCTTGATCCTATAGGCACTAAATTCAGTCCTGTGGGATTGCAGGGAAATCAAGCAAAGGAATCACTTTCTTCTCCACACCTCCCTTTTAAATTAAAAGGACCAATTCAAAAAAACAAAATCCTTTTTGTCAACAGCCTGCCTCTTTTTATACTTCCACTGAACAAAATGTTCAAGGGCAAAATCCATTGCGGAGATAATAAGGAAGAAGGACTCTCTGCAGCAGCAGGTGTGAGATGAACGGAAGCATGACAGGGTTACCTATGGCGTCCAATTTTCCAGAGAGGGCTTTTCTGCCTGGTTGGGCAAGACAAAGAAAGTAAAGGCAAAAGATGGAAGGACACGTTTGTGCCAAGTTTAAAACTGTCTCAGAATATGTTCCTTCAAGATTTTCAATAGAGTTCAAAGCTTTTAGCTTCTCAGGTTGGCTTTTTTTTTCTGCTGAGAAATTGGAACATTTCATAGAAAATGAACCCTTGAAACTAAAATATATGTGGATAGATATTTTCCATAAAATATTTTACACATTGATCCATTTCATCAGACTCTCGGTTCATTAAATCTTAAAATTCAAGATTATTGTGGGCTTAATTAACCCAGGAGGACATCAGACTGAGTGGGTGTGATGCCCTGCAGCCTACGTAAGCAAATCCAAGTCTAAGCCTGTGAATGCCTCCAGGTTATGAAGTCAAAATGCTGACAACCAATCACAAAGAGCTGGCGAGGCTTGGCGCTGTAGCCAGTCAATAACTTCCTTTCCTGCTTCTGCACTTCACCTGTACCAGTCTCTCCCCTGGCTCCTGTCCACCTGGGTGCTATGAACCATAGATCCCAGTATATAATGGCGCAGCTCAATCCTCTGCTGGAGGCTCACTAGGCCAAAATCAAGGTGTGAGCAGTGCTGTGTGGAAGCTCTGGGGAACACCCCAGTTCAAGCTCCTTCAAGTTGTTGGCTGGATTCAGCTGTGGGCTGTGCTGTGGCTGAGCTCCTCCTTTGCTGGCTGGTGGCCAGGCCAGGAATCTCCCTTGATACAGAAGGCTTCCTGTATCCCTCATCCTGTCATCCCTTTTATCTCCAAACCAGCAACAGTAGGGGTACAGTCCTTCTCATACTTCAAATGTCTCTTCCACGTCTCTACTACCTTCTCCTATCTTTTGAGTCCAGGTAGGGAAAATCCTGTGCTTTTTTTAAAGGCTCATGGGATTAGATTGGGCCCATCCAAACAGTCCAAGAAAATTTTTCTATTTTAAGGTCCATTAACTTAATTGCATAAGTTAAGTCTCTTTTACCACGTAACACAACATATTCACATGTTCTGGAATTAGGTTGTGGACATCTCTGACAGGCCATTCTGCTTATGACACCTACAGTTATTGAGACAAGTTGAAAAGTCATATTTCCTTCAAAATTGAAAAATTAGGTATAAAAATAATTCTGTAAAGCAATATTTTTCAGATATACACTCTCAAACATTCTGCATCATAAGTAAAGCCAAAAATTTCACGTTGGGATTATTTTCATTCACTATAACTCAAAAAAATTACTCATTAGCTGCCCTTATGTGAGTTATTACAGTCTAATGAAGGCTGGAGAATGTGTCATTAGCCTTATTCTTGAAGCCTGATAGTGGTTAAGTCACTCATCAATGACCTCCAAGTCTTTACAATGTAATAGATAAGTTCATATTGACTAATGTGATAATAAACTCATGTCATTTTTCTTTGTAATCTAAGATAGAAAATGTTAAAAGCAGTGAAAATAGCTTCCATTAATTAAAGGTTGTCCATAGGAAAACAGTGGATGACAGCAGTGTTGTGATGAGGTTTAATTTTACAGATAAGACATTTGCTGAAGACTAGTGAAAGCAGATTCTCTGTCTCGATATTTGTTTTCCCACCTCTGGGCTTAGCATGTAATGCTATTATAGAAGGCTCTATTTCCAGACCTTTCGTTCCAGGAATGATATAATCAAGTAATATGTGACAATGTGTTACCTCACTGTTAGTAAGTGTGGTATTGGCAGTAAATTACCAGCACCCCATGGGTTATAAATGTGTGCGTTTGTGGGTGTTGCCTGAGGCCATAAAAACAGGCTTAAATATATTTGCATATTGTCAGAAAAATTCATTAACCTTTTTATTTTCAGAGAGAACTGTGTGAAGTATTCCTACATACTAGAAACCATGGGAACAAACATAAATTGAATCACTTGTATATTTAGGTTTCTAGCTTCTTGTCACATTGAAAAATAAGTAGCACCACAGGATTTCCAATATCCACCTCTCTCTACTTGATGCAGAAGGCATTTTGATCCATAATTAAATTTGTGCTCTTTCTTGCTAAAAGAATTGAAATGTCCTACAGTGCTTTATAAGAAGTTTTGACATTATCTTTCCATTTAGAGCCATGTTACGACAGCTCACAATTTTCCCTCTAAAAGGGCATAGAAAACACATCACACACTAATTGAGGCCCTGCCGAATCGGGCAAAACTCAGATCTCTTTCAGCCAAACTGTAACTTAGAATAATTCTAAGTGTATAATAAACTAAGTCAAATTACCTCCAAAAATAATACAATAAGGAAATATATTTTGTTCTACTCTAAACAGTTCTTATTATGAACGTTGCTCCTTCTCCCCCTCATCCTCTTTCCCTTTCTCTTCTATCTCTTCCTCCTTCGCTAATAAAATAGTCTGAGCTCTCAGAGCAACAAGATGTGATGGTTATCTGATTATATATATTAACAAATCTAAACACAGAATGCTGTCCCATGAGAAGAAATGAAGTAAATGAAGTAAATCATGAAACAAAACAGGATGGAGTCACCTCTGATAAAGAGACAAGGCAGAAATGTATACTTTAGGCATCTGAGATCTACTGGTTCCATAGATTAAATCATTCCTGACCACTGTTCTGAAGGAATTAATTCATATACTTTGTTCATTCCATTCTTTTAACCTTTTAACAAACATTTGACCAAGAAGCTACTACACACCAAGCATTGTGCTTAGTGGCTGGGAAGACAATGGTTCCAAACCCAATCCAGTCCATGCCCTTGTGAATGTTAAGAGTTTATTAGGGAAGAAAGATAATAATCAAATAATCACACTGAAAGATTACCTGCAAATTAGTATCTTTTCCTGTGTCATAAGGAAAAGAGCATGTAACAAGGCCAGGAGCTTTACCAAAAGCATGGCCTTTGCAATCCTGAGATTTGCAGAATGAGTAGGAGTTATTTAGGCAAAGTTAAGTGGAGGTGGCTAAGAGAGCCTTTCAAACAGACCCTGGGTGGTTGGGGTGGGAGGGTACGTTTTGCTTTAAGGAAGAAAGAAAGAGATATAGAACTTTGAAAGAGATTTGTTTCAGTTTGTTTCAGAAGCTAGTTTATCAAAGATGGGACCCAGCAGAAGGAAGAATGATTCTTGTGGTTTGAGAGTCTTCTGTTGAGTAGCTCATCAATCAACATGTGTAGGCACTACGTTCATGCAGGACCTGCCAGGAGAGCTGAGGAGGAATGGTCACAGGGTCCTGAGCCACACAAGGCTCAGAGGGGAAGAGTTCAGGCACTCAGAGTTACTCTCTCTCCTGTTGGTCCATTGGGATCTCAAGTCTCATCATTTAACCATATCTTGTTTTCATTTTTGTTTTCAGGATACTTGTCTATACCACTGGTCAACAGCAGCAGTCTTGGCCTCTTTGCTGATGACTGCCATCAGAGCTTCTTGTGACTTCATAGTTGAATTTCAGTCATTTGATGAGTGGGTGATTGCATAAAAGCATTACAGTCTCTGGAGAGAACACTGCCGTAACTATGGAGAAAAGCATTAACATGAGATTACTAGTAAGCCTTGGACAATGCCTCTTAACGAAGATCCAGTCTGATCCAGTCTGATCAGAGAAATCTCATCTCTAGCCAGGTATGCAGAAAGGAAGGCCTGATATGAATAGATTTGCATACAATATGGACTGACCCAAAATGACACGAATAGGGGAAGTAACTTAAAGAATGTCAGAGAAGGAAAATAATAGGAAAAGGAACAAAAAAAAAAAAGGAAAAAAAATAAAGAAGGAGCCAGTAATCAATTGCTCCCAATGGGTTTGGATCTGAAGTTCTAGAGAAAGATGTCTACTTTAAGATGTCATGTGTTCTTGGAGAGCCCTAGAGATTCTCAGTGTTTGATCTTACATTGGCATGAATGTCTAGGAAGTAGGTGTGGGTTGTTCCCTTTTAAAAAATGAGACATGAATCCAAGGCGCAGTTCCCAGGAGTTTCACTGCAGTGTTGGTGGCTCAGAGCCCCTCCTCTAAGGTTTAAGAGCACTTTAATGTCACTTTCATTTTCAGTAGAGAACATCTCCAAGCTGAATGTCATGCAGTGTTTAGAGTAATTTATCCTTGGGTAAAACCAAATGGGCTTAATGAAAATAAACTTGGCCCTAAAGTTCTACAGCATTCGAGCACCTGAGTGGCTCAGTTGGTTGAGCCTCTGACTCTTGATTTGGCTCAGTTCATGATCTCAGGGTGGTGAGATCGAGCCCTATGTCTGGCTCTGTGCTGAGCAGGGAGTCTGCTTGAGATCTTCTCTCTCCTTCCCCCTCCTACTCACCGCCCCCCCCCAAGCTTGCTCTTTAAATAAATAAATAAATAAAATCTCTTTTAAAAAAGTTTTATAACATTAGCCTGTATCAGGCTGTGAACAGAGTCAAGGATGAGGCCAATATCCCCATACACATGGGCATCTAGTGGCCAGCTCACATGGGGATAGTCTATGAATTCCTGTTACAATCTGCATAGTCGAGGAGCTAAGAGTGAAACCTTCGGCCACAGCAACTGTAGTTACCCAGAGAATTTTGCAAGTTTCCATTTTAATGTGTCATTCATGGTTCCTGATTTCTCTGAGGACTGGTCATGGTTGGACCCATGAAGCTTGTGGGTGACAGGCAAAGCCACACAAAGTCTCTTACGTTCCATTCTGGCCACATGAGAACCCCTAAAAGAAGACAAATAGATGTGTTACTCAAGTGGGAATCCATTTGCAAATGTTCTAAATGACTAAAAGTTTTGGTCCATGTCCTTGCCCCACTTTTACAGTTTTTCAAAGAGTTTGGGGCTTGGCAACTGGAACATGCAGCAAAGATGTGCTCTGTAATCTCACTAAGGTTTCCCTGTTAATACTTAGGACATTTTTGAATTTTCTTTTCCATGTGGTTATGGCTTGGCTTTTTAGACACTTTATCTCAGCCTTTCAGTGCAGACCAAATAACCATCTTGGTGCCACCAGATGCCATCTGGGTGAAGCAAACAATCCGATCTTTCCAAATGTGTTATTTCAGAATCAGGTGGTGGAATCTGGAATCAACTCAAGATCTGATGCCAATAGTCAGAAATTCACTTTGGCTTTGAATTTTGGACTTATTGGGTATCCTGAATGTGTTCACATAGCTTGTTTAGTATATTAATCTGCTAAAAGATGAACCTTAGCTTCTTGAGAACTGCTTATATGTGGTTGCCTTGTTTAATTGGAGTACATCAGCTGCAGTCAAGAAGTGGTGTTTCTTCCAAAGCAGATCCAAGTCTTGAATCACTCCAAAACCATTTCTGTATAGACATTTGCTCTTTTATCTCAGCGAACTGGCAGGCCATTTCTGTATAGACATTTGTTCTTTTGTCTTAGTTAACTGGCAAGCCTTAGTAAGGGCTACAATTTTGGCAACTTGCGCAGATTTCATGTCTTGGAGAGGGTTAGATTTAAACAAGTCTCAGTGGGTTGATTGCATATCCAGCTTGATAGCTTTCTTGTTCAGTTCTCAAACAGGATTCATCTACACATAATTCACAATCTAGGATATCTAAAGGGGTTTCAAGAAGGGTCAGATAAAACCAAGGAAAATTTCCAAATAAGTTAATAGCAGTCAGGAGTCCCTACTCCAGGAGAAGAAGGGCAGGTTTTAGGGTATTTCAGCAATGGATAGAAATGTGTGCTGGTAAAAGCTAAAGGATTTCAAAAGAAACATTCTAGAAACAGAAAAATGTCCTGTGTTTTCAGTCAAAAGGAAGATCTGAATGGTAAGAGGGATCATGGGGTTAAGTGGAGATCTTAAGTCTAAGTCAGCAGGGCCCTCTGTTGACCTTGAGCTGCTGCCACTGTGTGCAAACAAGGAGGGCAGGTTTTGTTATGATATAAATGTGAAGATATAATAAGCAATGGATCTTGGATGTCCATTTTCTTGTTAAGTTAGAATACACAGAACTTGTCTCAATGTACAAATAGAAAGAAAGATTTATGATTATCGGAGAATTCTTTAAGTTGTAAAAACCATTCTTTAGTGACTCTGTATAATACAAGGGCTCAAGAGTGTCAGCTTTCATTAGCTTATAGGAAGGAAAAACTGGTCCAAAAAATGTTAGGAATCCAAAGTCTACAATATCCTATGGGACCAAGAAACCTCTAAGATGTCTTTTGTTAATTGGCCAAGAAAGTCATGAACAGGTTCCAATCTTTAAGGGGAGAGAGATTCTTAATTTTTATTTGACGTCATGGCCAAGAAAATGTACTTGGGTCTGGTAAAATTGGAGTTTATCCTTAGAGACTTTGTGTCCCCATACACTTATAATGTCAGAAAGTGGAAGAAATTGATTCTGTAAGATTCTCAATCTTAAGAACAAGCAGAAGAACATCCATATATTGTATAAAAGTGAGGTCCTTGGGAAATTGGATGTCTCTAATAGTTCGGGTATAGTTGAATATTGGCGAGAAGGAAGAGGATGCTTCTGTAAACCCTTGGGCACAAATGTCCATGTGTATTATTGATTTTCCAAAGTGAATCCAAATGGGTACAGTGAGTCTAGGAGAAAGGATATAGTAAAGAATGCTGATCATAGTTCTATAGCTAGAAAGTAAGCAGTAGTCTCAGGGATCGAGAAGATGATGATATTAGAGATAACAGAAGCAGGGAAGTGAAATCTCCCTAATGGCCCTCAAATCTTGTGCAAAGTGGTAGTCACACCAATTTGTCTTTGAGATGGACTGGACAGAGGTATTACAAGGCTAGTATGAGAATAATAAGCCCTTGCTGGAGGTGCATGGAGATAATGGGCCATAGACCTTCAATAGATTCCTTTCTTCAGTGAGTATTTGGGCATTTTAAGCAAGAATATAGCAAGATTTATTGAAATATTTACAAGTTCAGCCTCTTTTATATGTCCCAAATCTGAACCATCTTTGGTCAAGAGGTTATTAGGGACACATTCAAAGTCTAGGATGTCCATACAGGAGGTATGGGGGAGTGGCAATCAAGCTGTGCTATTATCAGGTTGTAAGTCAGTGATTCTTCTCCCTCTAAGAGTTCTAGAAATACTCTATCTGGTCCACATTTAATAATAGCACCCCATTTGCAAAGTAAATCTCATCACAACAGATTCACCACCTGGCTTCTATTACTCCATCATCCTGATGGGTGATACTGACCCATTACCATTGCTACCACTCCTCCTGCCAGCCCTGGCCTGCAGAAAAGAGCCACCACTGAGCTTCTTACTGATGCTGTGCCCCAAGTGCCAGTGAGTGATTAATGTCTCTGGTGAATGTTATATCCTCTGGGCCTTCTCAAGGTCTTCTGGCTTTATGTGAAATACCCACAACTGCTCTCTACTTCCCCCCTCAGCCTCTTGATTTCTTCCTCTGCCATCTGCCAGAGTAACTCAGGCATTTCCTCCTCATGGAGAACAGCCCATCCTTTTTTTTTTTCCAGAATTCTAAGAGCTATGCTAGCAACAAAACTCCCATCATGTGGGTTCCTTGCCAGAGTGTTAAATTCCAAGGCCTGAGAAAGTGCTCTTAAGTTAATGAATTCCTGCTCATCCAACTTTACATTCCTACTCCTTTGATCAAACAACTTTAAAATCCAACCCTAGGCATGCTCCCCTCACATCAACTAAGCCAAGTCTTACAGCTCCTTCAGGGCAGAGTGTCCTTCCTCACTTATCAGGCCTGATATGTCTCTAGCTAGGTCATGCTGGGTTTTAGTTATTGCGCTAGCACTGATTTAACATACGGTGTATTAATGGGAAATTTCAGGTATAACAAGACCAACAGGTTGGGAAAGGGTGGCCAATGAAAAGATAGCTTAATACTCACCCTTCTCAAGAAAAGAGGGTATGTCATGCCATAGAGGGGCCACATGGGGAAGCCCTGGGATTTTTCAGGAGGCAGAGGGAGATGGGGAACAGTAAGCAAGAGCTCTTACTGTGGTTTCTACAGGAAAGAACAAGCAAAACCAGGTAAGTGGCTTATGATTGGCTGGCTTGAATAATTTCAGTGGTCTCTGGGACATGGAGCTGTCCCTTGTTGTCTGGCACCTGGACCTGGAGTGATTAGGGCAGCTCCTGATGGTTATCTGTTTCCTTGCAGGAGAGAAATTTCTGCAACATTTTCCCTGCACCTTCTAGTAGGGAGGGGTGGACCCTCTGTGAGCTCTGAGGTTCATGGATCTACAGAGCCAAAATCTTCAGAGGCATTTATCCAGATGTCCCTACCTCATATTTCAAGGCCTCTCGTTTTCCCAATCTTACACCTTCCCTAGTATCATAGACCGACCTTGGTTGAGCATTCAAACATCTCTGAAGCCCTGGGACTCTATAGAATCCTTAGTCATCTGCTCTTCCACTGCAAGGAGAAATGACATATTTGTAAGCCACTACAGAGGCTCTCTGGCTCTTACAAAGTAACCAGTCTTTGCCTGCTAGTTAATGGCTCTCGATTCTTTGTTATCCTTCATCAGGGCATATCCATATAAGTTAGCCTAAACCAACTGATACCACTGTCTTTGTAAGCATTGTCACTCTCCCTCCCTCCCCATGTCTTTCAAATTCATGAGTCGCAGAACCTGCAAGGCATCCCTGCAACTGGGCCGCCTCCTGGTTCCGGGGATCACCCAGGCGCCACACACCACTCAGCATAATGTGTTCTTCACCCATTGGGTGGTGATTGAGCCAGTCCAAAACCTCTGTCTTCCTGCCAGGCTTTTGGACCATTCTTGGTACCATTTCTATTACTTGGCCAAGAAGCAGATGCCAAGATGGGATCAGATACACAAGAAACGTATTGTAGGAAGAGGCAGGAGAAGGCAAGAAGATAATTCAGATCACAATGCAAGTCTGAGGCTTGCAGAAGGAGAGGGAAGAAGGGAACATACAATAGAAAGAGTGTTGGACTGCAGGGCAATTCAAGAAATGTTCAGCCAAGTCCTCAACTGAAAGTCACCCTCAGGATGAGTCCTGCATCTCAGAATGAGCCTACCCTAGTATTCCTGCCACACTGGATCACAGGCGTGGAGTGGCCAACAGAAGCGTGGCCCTGATCTGAACGTGATGGAGGATCCAGAAGGTGCCAGCTGGGGCCATCCTTCAGTGACTTATCTCTTACATTCTCTCAAATGCAGAAATGTAACATTCAACTACACTGGCTTAGCCAACTTCAAATTAACCTGTACCAAACAGGTGTGTAAAACAATTCTTGAATATGTTATATGGTGATATCTTCCTATCTAATTATATTTATTACTCTTTAAAAAAAATACTTTTTTGGGCTTATTACCCTCTCTGCGCGGGTAGCTGAATAGATGGGCGTGTCAGCAGAGGCTCCCTCCAGATGCCTTCCTCTCTGTCTTCTGTTTATTGAATTGTTTCTTGGTTTCTATCCAAATATCCTCAGACACCTGGCCTCCCTAAGCCTTCACTTGGAAAGAGTAGGCATTTTACAAAAATATATGAGCTACAGTACTATGAAGTTTCATTCATTCATTCTTCCATGTTTTCATTAATTCAATGCCACTATTAATCATCCTCTATGTATCAGACACTCGGAAGCTCTGAGAGCCCATAAAGCTGACAACATGCAATTATTCAAAACACACGATGAGCACCTGCTTCTTAGCAGTCTTCTCCCCATCCACAGGTTACCAATGATAGGACGGTATCCTTTACAAATTATGTAAGCTATCCTATCCTAACAAGCACATCAGACACAATCAGAAGGAAACAATCTCCAGCTGTTTTCCCTACAAAGAATACATATGTAGATTTTGCCATCAAACTCCTAACTACATGAATGAAAACCTCTATTTTCCTCGGGAAAGATTTTCTAAACCACTTACTGAGTCAACTTTGGATGCAGTCACAGCATATTGCAAATCAAGAAGAGAAGGTTTCAGATCAGAATAACCTTAGGGCAAGTAAGAAGGTAAAAAAAAAGATATTTCTGAAATTATCCAATGGATATTCAAAGAAACTGGCTACAATTAAACCTCACCTCCAACAGGGCCATGCTGAAAGCCACAGACTATAGGTCCCACTTTAGTTTAACAGACCTGCAAGGTAGCTGATGTTTTGACATTAATTGAAAAGAACCTTGTATTTGCTAGAGTTGAAATTTCTGAGACTGTCAATGCACTTACTGAAAATTCATTTGAGAATCCCCTTCTGATGTCTGTTTAACCTGAGTTTCAAACCCCCAGGAAAATCATGATCTCTTCATCTATGTCTTATAGAGCAGGAGGCAAGACACTTAATAAACTGAACAAGACTTTAGAAAGATGGAAGTCTTAAATTTGAATTCAATCCATGGCTTCTTTGCTACAGACGCTCTTTTTCCTGGAGAAACCTCAGGCTGTTACAAATGAGAAGCAGAGGTGGGATAGCCTACCCTATCACATACAAATGTTTCCTATCTGAGGGCTGCAGCTGATTGATTTGTTTCTCCTAAGGCAGACCAAGAGGAGTATCTCTCCATGATAACAATTGGATGTAAAGTAGTGGCAGGTCAAAATGATGACAACAACAATGAAGCAAGAGTGCCAATTAGCAGAAGAAACAATTAATATAAAATAAATGAGTGATTCCAAAGGCTTTCACTTTTGTAATAATTGGCTAAACATTACAGGAGAGGGGTTCTTAAATTTAGGGGCCATCATGAGACAAGGTTTTGTCTAACTCATGATCATTACTGTCACAGTCCCTCAAACCCCGACACAGAGGAGTCACTTCATGCATGCACGCAGTCATTCATTCACTCATTGTGTTCTTGGATGTTGTCCTTATCGTCATGAAGAATGGTATTGTTGCATGACTGCTGCCTTTTTATGCTGAGAAGGCAATGGGTTTTGTAGCTGTCCTTCAAATGTAAGAATACAGGCAGATACTAAAATAAGTCTTTAAAACAATGGGGCTGAAATCAGCCTATTTTGCTTCCCATAGTTCTGTTGACAAAATAAATCTATGTAGTGATTTCAGGTCAGATATTTTGGCTTTACAAAATTACATGGAAATGGAAATGCTTACCAAGAATTCGACTGAGCCAGCGGTCTACAAACAACCCATAAAATTTGGTATCTGTAAACAACATGTGAACACGAACATTTAATGCCCCAGCTCTGCTATATGAAGACTGTAAAACTGTCCTTCATTCTATACCGTCAAGGTCAAAAGAATAAACCAAATCCAAATAAATTTTTTTTCTAAAATCCATATGCACCAAGAAACTCTAAAAGTCCCTGGGGTAAAAAGAACTCTTTCTAGTCTGGCTTTGTATTTCCTCTCTGTTCCTAACTGTTCAGAAACATACCCAAGTGATTCAGTATCATCACAGGCTACTCACCTCCACATCTTTCCCTTTCAAATAGTTTATACTGTGAAATCACAAAGGCACTGATTGTCATTCTCAAAAGACAGAATCACTCTACTATCACATCAAAAGCATTTGAATAGTTCCTCTAGTTATGGAGAAGGTTAAAGCTAAAATGTTGAAACTGTTGCATTATTATTTTGAAATGAAATAGCAAGCCACATGAGACAGCTCGATTGGCACAGAATTGTGCATGCTTGGAAAACTAAAGACAAATGCCTAGACTATGCTCAGTATCTCTTATATTTGATTTATGTTTATTTTCCATGTGCAAGTCTCCATATGTTCTAGTTTTCCATTAAGAAACAATGGGGGTTCCTTCTCAAGCTAATTGAACACCTGTGAATTCCCATAGGCTGTAACTGGGGACAGTAATATGTTTGATTAAGTGACTGCCTTAAATTTCAAACGTACTAAGTTCAACTTCTGTGTTGGGATTCTATTTTCATGAAAAGTTTATTTTAATTTTAGTGATTATATGCAATGGACAGAATTACAGTAGCTAACAGGTGTACGATTTCAACTTTCTGATAATAGAAGTAGGAAAAGTTCCTCAACTTTGAGTTTCTGAAATTCACAAATCACCACAAGGGCAGAACAACCAAGCAATACTTAGATCAAAGATTAAAACATCGTCTATCCTAGACTTCTTCGTATGTCCCTCAGACTCCGAGCACCTTGTCTGCATGGATTATACATAAAATATAGCATACTCCCTTTTCTGGACTCATCTTCCAGCTAAGTAAGAGCTGTACTGTTTTCCTCAAGCTTCTAACAAATTCCAACGACTGGCTTCTAGAATAAACTCCCAAGTAAGACAGGTCACTGTGATCCTCTTTTTCTGAAGATATGGATTACCTTGTGGGTACCATGAAAACTCTATCGATTTTTCTCCAGGTAATTCAGCACCAAGCCAGGCTGTATTGGCTGCTACGGAGGAACTTTCTCTTAAGGAATTTACACAATTGCGGTAAAATACCAATGTTTCCAACAGCACAACTCTCCCAAGGGGGTGCTCATTTGTTTAGGATTTCTTTATGAAATGAGACTAAAAGAATAGCTGTCTGAGGGGGGCGGGGGTGGTTTCTCGGCCTTTTAATCTACTGCCCCTTCTGCAAAACGAATCATCACTCCATATCCAGTTTTGCAATTAATTCACTCAGACTTAGCAATAAATTAGAGCTTCGTGCTGTGAGTATATGCATTCTTCACCTTACACACATCCCCTCCACCTGGAGCCCGCTTCTCCCACTTCCCTTTGTGAACCATTGTCTCAGAAAGTCAAACCTAGAGAGAAATCTGCAAGCTGCCATCTAAGGAATTTTTTATCAACATCATCTAAGCTGACAATATAGGTCCCCAAAATGACTAATAAAACCACAAAATACAGACTCGTGAGAAAGTGTTAAAAAGCATTCTAGCTAAGGTACAGTCCTGATCTTTTAAGGTAAACCATATAAAGCTAATCTTCTGAGAAAATTCATTCCGCAGATCTTGGCAAGACTTCTTTCTTTCCTCCGTCTCATTTCTTGTTCAAATGTCACATCGTCAGGCCTGAATACAGCGTCACACGTAATGCATCCCCTGACCACATGGCTCACCATGCCTGGGTTTTTCCTCCTAGCACTCATTAGCATCTAACTTTATATTATGAAAGTACTTGCTTTCTGATTATTTCTCTCTTCCGGTAGAATGCAAGTCCCATGCGGGCTTGGTCTGTTATATTCGTGTCTATCCCCCAGCACATAGAAGAGCAGTACTAGGTAGTCACTCAATAAACGTGTATTAAATGAGTAAATGAATATGTGTGTCCTGAATTCCAGATGTAAAGTCACTCAAACACAAAGGGAGGGAAATAAAGTAGGATGAAAGGTCCTAACACAGGACTTCTTCCCTAAAAACAAATACGATCACAAGGCTTATGCCTTAAAACCTAGAGAACTAAATACAATTAGATTTGGCAGCTTCTAAAACATACATATAGATACATTATCATATTTTTCCACAAGGATGGAAATCCATAGTTTCCAAACTGCTAACATCATTTTAAATTGTATAATTATTCTAGAAACAATACTTAAAGCATATGAATAAGCTCATTGCCAACAATTAACACTCAGGAACTTAGAGCCTCTCGCTCAAAGTATGCATCTGGGCCAGTTTTGTCACATTGATTATTACATTGATTGTAATCTTTTAGGAAAAGAAAAGTGGGAATCTGGGAATGATGCCTCCTTAACACCAGGGACAAGCCTAGCGCAATCCCCAGCTGTCAAAGGTCTGAGAGTAAAGGCACTGGGGTCATTCTCTGTAACAAACTTGCTGAGGCTTTCAGGCTTACAGGTATGAGTGCCAGCGATGAATCTCCTTTGGCTAATCAGAAGTTAATCAGAAGGTATGCCCTCTGACAGGGTCCCCTGAATAGCACCCCCCAGAGTTCTCCTGGACCAGAGAACCCATCAGTCTCCCAACTCCATGGCTCCTTGTATGAGCACTTCCAGCTTTTATCGTTGGGCGGGAACATTATCAGGACAGATATGGATAGAAGCTTTTGTCCCTTTTATTTGCTCTCTCCTATGCAAAACTTGGGATGCCAGTGCACTTCACATGGTCCTGTACATGTCACTGTTACCCAGAGCCTCAGGGTCACCGAGCAAATAAAATCATTCAGCGGCAATTGTAGGTTATTTCTCAGTCTCTGGTTTGAGGCATCATAAAAGAGACATCTTTTCATAGTGTTATTGAAATACTCCAAAAGAAGCATCCTGTCCCAGCCCTTTTGAAGAACTTTTCTTACCCCCTCCCCATTTATGTCTCACACTGAACACTCAATTTGCGCACAGTCCTACAATTGTGCTGTCTTGTGGTTATTCTTGTCCTAATTTTTCTTCATCAGGCGGTCAGGTTAACCTTTACCGAGAGTCTTATCTCATCTGGAGTGCTCTTCCATCATTCCCCAAGTGCTGTCTTCTCTAATATTTCCACTTTTATCACCTAATTTTATTATTTGGTGTTAAATGTAACCCTGCCTGCCAGTACCTGGTAAGTCGTTCCTCTGATGACCGCCTCTCACACCACGCCTCAAGCAGAGCAGGGCAGGCAGCCACCCCTGGAGACAGCCTGGGGCCTCACTTGCAGAACATTCCACCTGTAGGCCACTCACCCCTTCATATCCTGCAGGGGCGCTAACGGTATGGGGCAGTGGAACCTTTAACTGCTGCAGCATAAGTAGGGGCAGCCCTCAATCCCCCAGAACAAATCCTTGAGAAAAGGAGCCACTGACTAATTTTTTATGAAGGAGAAGGAGCGTGGTGTGAAACGAGCAGTGGAGGCAGTTTCACCTACGAGTAACCTGCTTCCATTGTTTAATTAAAAATACACATTTTTACAGGCTCCATAAATGAGATGGCTATACAGGCACAATAAAATCTTCATGAAAAGATTCTAATTATACAGCAGAATCACCAGGGATTTCTACAGGCAGAATAAATGCATCTGCATCTTTCCAGTACTGTAGAGGCAAAATTGGCTTCTTGCTTTACAGTATCCCTTCACATTCTTTGTTACCTGAGCAGCGAAAGCCAAGCCTGCCTGCTGTATAAGCATCCATCCTTGTTTCCAAGTCTCTTGTTTTACAGTCCAGAAGAGCATCATTAATGAAATAAAACACCATTCACACAAAGAAGGCGAAGCAGCAACAAGCATGTGGCAAATGACTCCTGACAAACAGACAAATCATTAATCACTGATTACCAACGAGGTACAATTATCTGGAGCAGTGCAATGATTATAAGTCATGCCGATGAGCAAGGCTTTTTTTTTTTTCTTGACCCCTGAGCAAGTACACAAAGGCATATGGGGAGGGGAGGAGAAAAAGCATATTTAACATGATTTCCCTCCATCTGCCCATCACGGCATTTCCAACTGTCACGCCTCGTCGGTGCTCAGGGGAACAGCTTCATGGAAGCGATGCAAGGTTTCTAAATAATACATCAAAACTGGGCTCATCGTTTACCTTCATCATTATTTCTCGGTGTCACCTAGCTGGAATTCTATTTTCATGTTCATTTCAAATTTCCATAGCCGTCCCGGGCTGCAAGGTACAGGGGAATAAAGAACCCTTTGAGAGAGTGTGAATGTCATGAGCAAAGAATTGTTTGGGATCAACAGGCAAACAAAGAACCGTGGTGAAAATTGCAGGTGGAAAGAAGGATGCTCATTACCCCCTGACACAAAAAATGTATGTCTTTCCTGTCTGCACGCCTATGTGGTCCACAGGGACCTGGAGACCATTGGTTGAGTGTGACACCGTGTTCTGTCATAGCTGAAGAGAAATGGCTGTAATATGGGAACCACACAGGGAACGGCATCTGATAGATGGAAATGAAAAATCCTATGAAAGAACCATTGGAAAGCCAAGCCCCATCCGTTATGCCATTGAGCATCATTTGCATGCCAAACCCTGTATTAGTCTTTTACAACAGTTATTTTTAACTATGTCATGAAATATTTACTTGACAAAAAAATATCATTTGACTATCTTTGGAACAAAGTTCTTGATAAATCAATGAAAATCACACCGTTCTTCTTATATATGGCATTTTCTTGACAATAGTCATAGTATCAGGAAGTTGGGAATCTAATTAAATGCTCAAAATAATAATTTTCATTCTTTTTAACATATGAAATACTTTCAAGTAATTGTGTTTTTCCATCAGGAAATCTGGCATATAATCAAAATAATGATTTATTTCCCACAAAGATTTATTTTAGCACTCTATAATGCTCAACTTGTTTTCTGCTAAATGAGCTTAAATAACATTTATCAATATTAATCCTCACTTGGATGTAGGGAAGAGAAAATGAGAAAAATCGGCCATTCTTTGACACATCTAATATTTTGTTAATCATTCCTTTTTGCTTTTCTTAGAAAACATCACACACTCTGGCTCTGATGGTTGCATAAATCCAACAATTAATTTTACCAACATTAACTGAAAAGGGCACAAAATCCCTCAATAACAAAATTATAGTAAAAACTGAGCTGGAGTCATTTGAAAATTTCCACATTTTTAAGCTGTTTCTCCATCTTGTTCTCAACCCTTTACTCTCTGTAATATCGAAACCAGAAGCAATGTCCTAGAAAAGTCTTCAAAAAAGTAAAGGAATTTTGCTAGTCTAAGTAAATCTCAGTTTTGGTGGCTTTCACCCTCTTATCCTCTCAAATACTTCATGTCTTTGATGCCTAGAGTCCTTCAGGGTACAAACACGCCAGTTTCAACCTACCAAAACCACCAGCACTTCTGCTCTTGCTCAGCCATCCAAACGTCTAGCTTTGATGGCTCACCTAGTTAAGTTCAGCTAAAACTAAATAGGAAATCCAAATTTAAGTACGAGGCTACTCCATCTGAATTTACTATTCCAAGTTAGAGTAAGATCAGTAGATAGTTACTTTCTGTGATGACCCGGTATTTTAATATTATTATATACTAGACTATAATTTCCTCAGTGGAGATCATGTCTTGCAAAGTTATAAAGCAAATGCATGTATCATTTCATTAACATAATGCAAAACTACATTATGCATGCCAGACTCTAAGGTCTGTAGGAACCCTAAGGGGTAAATGCATATATTAAGATTCTTTTTTTGTCCCCCTCCCCCATTCTGAGGGCAAATGGGAATTTCCAGAGCCTTGAGGAAAACATCTCATCAATATTTCCTGAATTGATTTATGTTGGATTGATTCATGTTTAGTTCTCAGATGGGTCATAGACGGAGTCAGACACAGTCTGGATTGAAAACCTGCTGTTGGTTACCCTGTGTGCCATCTAGGAAGGTCTCCCACCTTCTGTATACCTCATTTTCACTTCTGTAAAAGCTGCCCAATCCCAGAGTTGAGTCTGTTTAGCAGGTGTGATGATAAAATGACATCACTAGCAAACTGTACAGGGAGAGAGGCCTGGTCACCAAATGTGGCCTCCAGTTCCTGGTCCATGGGACACACGGACTTTTATCTTAAATGGGATATTATTATATCTAGCTGTTACTATGCTGCATAAATGTACTTCATGCTAATCTTGCTCTGACATTTTCCTTTAAAAACAAGAATCTCTCTGCCTTATCACGTATCATAAAGATAAATACTGCAACATCACAAAAAATAAGTGATAATGTTTAAGAGGCTTCAAATTTCATCACGAACATAATCAAATAGTATTTGAAGCGGTTTTAGGTTCGCATAATTTCCCCTACTGAGGGCGTACTAAGTTTTCTATGAAATACTGCATCCGTCTAGACAAATAATAAAAAGCGGACACTGCATTTTCCACATCTATCGAGTGGATCGAAGCAGACAGTTTAGTATCTTGCCTAAAGCCACATAGCTAGTTAGAGCTAGATCCAGTATTAAAACCCAGGCCACCTGACCCTTGATGTCTCACTCTCAACCATTATCCTTCCTGGTTACGTTTATTTGTCACGGTGTCTCAGACACTGCCATCTAAAAATGTCCTGTAGTAAATTAACTATAAATCCATCTGGTCCCAGTTGCTGCAAAGAGAATTAGAGAACCTTCAGACATATGATATCATGAAACATCATTCCCAGGGGGAAAAAAATGCAACTTTTCCAATAAAAGTTGCATTAAAATTCTGAGAAGTTTTTAATTATCCAGTCTCTTTGGAAAATTTTAAACACAAAAATAAATTTGCACACATAGTAACATAAACGTATCATTATGACTCAACAATAAGAAACAATCTTGAGGAGGAAAATAGTTGCTGACATCAGAAAAAAATATCAAATTTAAAACCTACTATTATCGTAATCAGTACTAATAGTTGTGTTACGAAAAATATTCTCTTTCTAGTTCTTCCAAGGAAAAATGGAAATGTCAGAAAGGTAGCTAGCTTTGATTAGGGGAAAGTTTTTTTTTTTTTTTTAGCTATGGAAATATAAGGTCACTATGTCAGCAGCCCCCAAATGTGGAGGATTTCCTTCTCCTGACTTAGTTCTCTGTTAATCCAGGGCCTATAGATCAACTCACTTTACTGTCATATTAAAATTAAAATTTTAAACTCACCTAGAAGAAAAAACTCAAATTTGTACTTCCCCTGGAAATATAATTTAGGCCCTTTCACATACACATGGCATTTCAGGTGAGCACAGATTTCTCAGTGGTGTTGGGATGACTGGATGTGATATAACAGTTATTAGAAAGAGAGAGTGGCAGAGAGTGAAAGCCAGGGAGCCTCTAGGATTCTTTTTTTTTTTTTAATTGTCATTTTTACTTCAAAGTAAACTCTGGTTTTTAACAATACTGTGAAATAAAGAGACAAAATGAAATGCTAGAGCTTGGTCTGGTTCCCTGCTCAAGGAGACAGAAAGTACACACATTGTGCATATGCTCTTTTACACATTCAACTGTCAATATCTATGTACACAAGAAAATCATTTTTTTATCTAAGTGCCTTGAAAAGATTTGAGGCAGCCTTTAGCATCAATTCTATATAACTGTGGTATTTTTACTTACTTTTTAATTTAAATTTGATTTAATTAACATATAATGTATTATTAGTTTCAGGGGTAGAATTTAGAGATTCAACAGTTGCATATAACACCCAGTGCTCATTACATCACATGCCCTCCTTAATGCCTGCCACCTAGTTACCCCATTCCCCCACCCACCTCCCCTCCAGTGACCCTCAGTCTGTTTCCTATGATTTAGAGTCTCTTACGGTTTGTCTTCCTCTTTGATTTTGTCTTCTTTTATTTTTTCCTCTTTCCCTATGTTCTCAGTCTTGTTTCTTAAATTCTACATATGAATGAAATCATATGATATTTGTCTGTCTCTGACTGACTTACTTTGCTTAATCTAATACCTTCTAGTTTCATCCACATCATTACAAATGGCAAAATTTCATCCTTTTTGATGGAAGAGTAATATTCCATTGCATAGCTATAATCTTCTTTATCCATTCATCTGTCAGTGGACATCTGGGCTCCTTCTATATTTTGGCTATTATGGATATTGCTGCTATAAACATTGGGTTGCAGATGTCCCTTTGAATCCCTATATTTGTATCATTTGGATAAATACCTAGTAGTGCAACTGCTGGGTTGTAGAGTAGCTCTATTTTTAACTTTTTGAGGAACCTCTATCCTGTTTTCCAGGGTGGCTATATATTCCAGTCTGCATTCCCACCAACAGTGTAAGAGGGTTCCCCTTTCTCCACATCCTCACCAAAGCCCATTGTTTCCTGAATTAGGACCATGGCATTTTACCAGGCTCATTCTTATTTAGATATAGCAAGATCAGCAGTAGGCAACTGCCATTGCAAAGATCATTTTGAGAATGATGTCAGCAAGATGGCAGAGAAGAGGACACAGGTCTTTGTCCTCTACAGAAACTAACAATGAGACAGCTATCCACAATGAGAATAGCCCTAGGAGTGTTCCAGAGTCCAATTAAGAAGCTGTAGCAACACAAGTATAGCCAAAAAAAAAAAAAACAAAAACAAAAACAAAAAAACAATGGAGAATGGCTGCACACAAGGTATTGCTGTGTGTGTGTGTGTGGGGGGGGATAAATGTCACACTGTACACCTTACATATATGTGATTTTTACTTATTAATTACATCTAATAAAACCTATGGGGGAAAAAGCGATAAAAAAGAGAGGGGGCACATGTCATGTCAGAAGGGGCCACACAGGGAATTAAGGAAGGCACAGAAGGGGCTGTGGGGAAACATCTTCACTGTGGTTTCCTTGGGAAGAAATATGCAAGGCAGTGAACAGGCTCAGGGTCAGCCTGGGGACATGGGCTGTCCCTATGTGCTGGTGCCTGGCCCCAGAATGATTATAGCCAAGTTATGAGCCAGGAGGTGGGGGCCTGGTAAGGGAGGTAGGTTGTGGAAGAGTTGGCTAAGAAGGGTACTGCCTGGCCTCTACCCAGGGCCTCAAGCATGGGTCAAGAGCATTTAAAAAACCATATCACGCATGGTTTAACGAATTCAAGAACAAGCAGTCTAATTCACTGTGGTCCCTGAGAACACCAGAAATACCTTTAAAAACGGGGAGAAAAGTATTTTAGCAACCAGCCTATAGATTCCCTCTTAACTCACACCAAATGTGGCAACTTCCCACCTCTTCCCAAAATTCATATGCTCTGATGAGCTATGAATGCCATTGAATTTCTTTTCTGTTTTGCTGAAGGTTTCACTAGACGCATGATAAAAATTTATATTTAATCAACACTTCTGCAATGAACATTTTACAATATAAGAAAATTCAGTCATCCTAACAGGATGGTATTAAAATAATCGTGATGTTTTGTTATTGACTTCCATGGGTCACATGCTGTGCTGGGTGCCTTAGAAACATCAGATCTAATCCATTATTGTCTCCATTTTACAGATGAGGAACTAGCACTCAGAGATGTCAAGCGGCATAATCACTGCTCCTCAGCGGCCACGAATCAGAACTGGGATTCGAAACTGGATGTACCTGGCTCCAAGGTAATTCACTTCTAATTACACCAAATTATCTCTCAGTTCTGCTTAATGACCTCAGAACACTTGCCTGAATACATGGCTACCTGAATGGGTCCACACAGAAAGGTTTTTGGTTTTGTTTGTTTCTGCTTTCACATTTTCAGCAATTTTATCCCTTGAAGATTTTAAAGCAATTAATCACCATTTTACAGATAAATCAATTTAATCCTAAAGAGAAAATAGAGATGTAGTCTATCTCCATAGTAATAAATCAGCTCAGCTCAAAATTTAAATCAGGGTTTTTTTTGCTTTGTGCAAATACATCTTAGATTTGTACACTAGGGACTCTGGACATGACCCAGACCAACAAGGAGGCTACTCTGCTGAAATGGATGGATAACTAATAGGCCATTCAATCTTTCTAACTCCCTGGAGAGTGAGGGCTGGAAGTTAAGCACTTTGCCCTTGGGTATCTGCGTACCTAATGAGCAACAGGCCTCCCTGGGTGCACAACCCGTGTGCTTTCCACTAAGCTGGCATGCATTCAGAAAGAGGAAATTCTTTTGAATACCAGCAATGCCTAATTATCCCAAATTTGAGTTTTAACTGGGTCAAACTGTAGATTAACAAATGTAATTTGAGAGACAGATCCCCTTCTGGCAGTGCAACAAGATGTTCTCCAGGGGACAGAGGAAGATGCCCACCCCCACCCAGTTCTCCCAAGGTCATCCAAGATCACCAGGCTAGATTACTCCCTCCCCAGAGAATTGAGCTGTGCCATCACATCCACCAGAGAGTGAAGAGGTATGGCCAATGGAATGGCTGCACTCCCAACAGACTAGCCTCGTACATTCCAGGCACCTTTTGCTTTGAGGGTGCCAACATAGCCTCAAGATGTGTTGAGTTTAGAGAGCCAAGAACTCAAGAAGATAAACTGTGAGAAGGATGGGGTAGTGGAGTGGAGGGGGAGTGAAAACAAAACGGAAGCTTGCGGTATGTTTTTGTATTTCTCAAAAGAGAAGGCAGTATGAATGCTTCCATATCAGAGGACTATCAGGATCCATGTGCCTCTTATGTGCTAATATTTGTAAATAAAAGCATACATAAATTTTAGCTTATTTTCCTCAAAAATTTATCCATACCTTAAAGTAGGTATTAAACTGTCCGTGTGGCTATTTTATCAATATTTTAGAGCCAATGGTTAAAATATTTAACTCTTAGAAATTATTGTTTGACAAAATAAGAGGATGGAAAATTTCAATAGATGGGTAGAAAAAGCACAGAGAAAATAAAAACTGAAAGCTAATAACTTGGAAAAGCATTTCAATTATTAACAGACATTGTTCTCTCCACAAGCATCATATTTTAAAGATTGCAGCCAACTGTCTAGTTGCTAAATGTCATACTTAGTGGGTAATTGCAAAAACTGTGTCTATTTGTCATAAAACATCTGGCCAGCCCGGTAAAAAGAAGAAACTAGCCAAACCTTTTCCAGGTATAATATGGGCACGAACACCAAGTAAACTATAGGTGACCATAAATTTTAACAGCAGTTCGCCTTTGACGAAAGAGGCAGTGTTGGAGGCGTGAGTGAGATGTTGTCTGGTATTTATTTAGTAATATTAATAGGCATCATGAAATCACAATATTGAAAACTAGAATCTTTCTAAATAAATAAATAAATAAATAAATAAATAAATAAATAAATAAAATAAGGCTCCTACATTTTTTTTCTCTTCCTTCTTTCTTTTTGGACCAGCATGGGTGTGTCTTATCATTTTAATTCTCACCTTCATCAAAAACATGCTTTCATTGTGCTGCTGTTTGACAACCTAGTTAGTTTTTCAGAGGCCAGAAACCACTCAGCACCATCAAGACTTACTGTTCACCCAGGTGCTCATCGCTTGGATCCCTAAAAGGCTTCTTCCCATCCCCATTTCCCTTTCATGGGATCTTTCCAGACTCCATCTTGCAAAACAACTTTCTCTGAATTGCTACCTGTTTTCTCTCCGCAGCCATGACCTTTCTTACCAGCTCCTCGGACACCCAAGACAGGCCCAGGGCCCCTACCATGTGGGGACAAGAACTCTCCCTCTCAGATCAGAACTGCCTCCGTCATCAACCTGACCCTGGAAACCCAGCTTCAAACACAGATCCTCTCATTGCTCCCTCCTGGGATTGGTGTTCAAACACAAGTTTTAAGACAGAATTGCTCATTTAGGAGAAAAAGTACAATTCAAATTTATATAGAGAAGTTACTTAAAGTTACTCCTACTTGGATAGTATCACGAAACAATAAATTTTCCCTTGTGATAGAGGGGTCTGGAATCCTTAGACCAAGTGATGGTTTCACTGACTCCATGGAACATGCATTCACTTATTCACTGACACACTCATCCAGTTGACAAGCCCTCATTGAGTCCCTGCTGTGTGTAAGGTATTATGCTGAGCATTGAGGATACAATAGTAACCAAATAAACAAATAACAGCAACCAAATAACTGGCTTTTTTGGAAGTGACATTCTACTTGTGCAGATACCTTAGAGCCTAAAATATGGATGGGAATTTCTTGGAGGGTTTTCAGTAGGGAAGTGACATGATGTGCCCATAAAAGGGTGACGTATGATCACCAAGATGAGACTGTCAGTAGGACATGGAAAAGCATGAGAATAGAAGCACAGAGACCTGTTAGAAGGTAGCTTCATTAGATGATGGTGTCTTAAGCGAGGCTGGTGGCTGTGGCTATAGTGAGAAGGTATTGATTTCAGGATGTACCATGAGGGAGAGTCAGAGTCACCAGGGTCTGCTTTTGGACTGAATGTGAAACAAGAAAATCAAGAGATAGAGGATTACAGACAGATGTAACACAAGAATTCAGTTTGGCACATGCTTCAGATACCCACCAAATCTGAAGACAGCCAGGATGCTGACCAGAAAGAACTCAGGAGAAGTTCTCTTTTTTTGCTACCAGTAATGTGAGGAGGCTGGTCAAGAAGACTGTTTTTGAGGAAGCCTAACAGGAAATTTAACAACGTGTAAAGTGACAAATACCTAAGGTCAAAATGTAGCTATGTATCTACAGTGAGATATCTCCTCACACCTGTCAGAATGGCCAAAATTAACAAAAGGAAACAACAGATGTTGGTAAGGATGTGGAGAAAGAGGAACCCTCTTACACTGTTGGGAATGCAAACTAGTGCAGCCACTCTGGACAGCAGTATGGAAGTTCCTCAAAAATTTAAAAATAGAGTTACCCTATGGCCCAGCAACTGCACCACAAAGTATTTACCCAAAGGGTATAAGTATACCGATTTGAAGGAATCCATGTACCTCAATGTTGATAGCAGCATTATCAACAATAGCCAAACTGCAGAAAGCCTAAGTGTCCATCAACTGATGAATGGATAGAGAAGATATGGAGTGTACACATACACACACACACTCACACACACTGGAATATTACTCAGCCATCAAAAAGAATGAAATCTTGCCATTTGCCATGACATGGATGGAGCTAGAGGGTATTATGCTAAGTGAAATAAGTCAGTCAGAGAATGACAAATACCATGTGATCTCACTCTTCTGTAGAATTTAACCAAGAAAACAGATGAACATATGGCGAGGGGGAAATGAAAAAAGAGAGAGAGAAACAAACCATAAAAGACTCTTAATGATAGAGAACAAACTGAAGGTTGATGGAGGGAGGTGGGTGGGTGATGGGCTAGAAGGAGGATGGGGATGAAAGAGGGCACTTGTGATGAGCACTGGGTGTTGTGTGTAAGTGATGAATCACTAAATTCTACCCTTGAAACTACTATTATTACATTCTATGTTAACTAACTGGAATTCAAATAAAAATTTGAAGAAAGGAAAAAATATAGCTATGTATCAATTATAAAGCTATTTCTCAAAATTCTGAACTTGGAATTTAACTGTAATAATTTTTAACAATTTAGAACCCTGACTTCTCAGAATAGACTAACACATCAACTATGAAGCAAGATGCATATGATTTGGATCCATAATAGAATTCTCTTGATAATATTAATTCATTTCAGACCCAATACTGGATCTTCTTCAATTTAAAATATTCTTGGGGGGATGCCTGGATGGCTCAGTGGTTGAGCTTCTGCCTTCAGCTCTGGTCCTGATGCCAGGATCCGGGATCAAGTCCCGCATTGGATTCCTCAAAGGGAGCCTGCTTCTCCCTCTTTCTATGTCTCTGCCTGTCTGTATCTTTCATGAATAAATAAATAAAATCTTTTTTAAAAATAAAAAATGAATAAAATATTCTCGGGGTGCCTGGGTGGCTCAGTTGGTTAAGCATTTGACTGCTGGTTTCAGTTCAGGTTGTGATCTCCTGGTCATAGGATTGAGCCTGGGTCAGGCTCCACACTGAGCATGTACAGTCTGCTTCAGATTCTCTTTCCCTCGGCCTCTCCCCTGCTCATGCCCTCTCCCTCTCTAAAATAAATAAATAAAATCTTTAAAAATAAAATAAAATAAAAAGTTCTACTGTTTTGTTCTATTTCATCTAATTCATTGGAAATTTCACCTTGGATATTAGAAAGATTCACTTCTTACTGAAAAACATACAGTAAAATATTTTAAATGATGAACCTATATTAAACAACCTCTCCCAAGTGAAATTAGCCTTTTAATTTATCTGCCCATCCATCTTTCTGCCCATTTACTTCTCAAAGAGTGTTGAGAGAATAAATTGAGGCAGAATGTAAGAATCTTTAAACATTTACATTTTGGATATATTTAGTTTAGAATATCAAAGCGATGCAAAATTAAAAAGAAATGCATGCTAACTTGGGATTCTCCTCTCAAATGGTGTTTACTACCCTCCTCCCAGTGCTCAGCTTATTGTGTTGGGTCCTACTTGGTAAAGATCCTACTTTTACCAAGGCTACTAGCTTTAATTAAACACAGAACTAGTCAGGAGGCATTTGGAGATATGGACCTTGACCTCCTTCACCGGCACTTTATAGGACCTAAAGCCTCTGCTAACTTATAAGCCTGGTCTTTGGGGTAATTGAAAAACAAGGAGAACCCAATGTCCTATTTAACACTGTTAGTATAAAACACCATTAGCTTACAACAGGCAAATCAGAATCATTACAATACTCAGATGATGCTAAATGCACTTAATTAAAAGAGGTAAAATAATTCTTAGTGATGTTTTCACAATAGAAAAACTAACATGTAGGGGATATTCATCTTTTTTTTTTTAATAGACCTATAAAGCATCCGAATGTTGGTATGTCTGGGTGGCTTAGCTAGTCAGTTAAGTATCCAACTCTTGATTTTGGCTCAGATCATGATCTTAAGTTTCTGGGATTGAGCCCTGCATCAGGCTCCATGCTGGGTGGGGAGTCCACTTGAGAATTCTCTCCCTCTGCCCCTCCTCCAACTTGTTTTCTCTCTCTCTCTCTCTCTCTCTCTCATAAATAAATAAATAAATAAATAAATAAATAAATAAATAAATAAAGCAAGCTTTAAAAAAAATAAAGTATCTGAATGTTGAACTGATCACTTGAATTCTTATGACTAAATTTTTTAATACCACCAAGAACCAGGCCTCCTCAACACTCTGATCAACAACTTCCTCCTGAAAAGAGAAAACGTATGCATGTTTCTATACCAAAAATTAGTAAAAAAACAGCCCACCACATGAAAGGACTGCTTTGTGGGTGTCTTCTGTCCCCCAGAGAGATGCTAATAAATTCACATCTGAAGAATATTATGTTCTCTTCTAGTTCTCTGAAGTCTACTTTCAGTGTGTCGTCTGCCCCAAGGAGAAATGTGACAAGCGATACAAAAATTTGAAATATTGACATTCTCACCTGCTAGTTTACTTCAACTTCTATAGAAACATTCGTATATCCTTAAAAGATAAGAAAGTTGTTTTAGGGCAGTGTTGTTGAAAATAGTACCCGGGACAAATGAGTGCTCTTAGTAATTCACAGGGTGTGAAAACTCTTCACTGGAACCTCCGGCCTTACCCTTGTACCCTAAGAGATCACTATTTTAAGCAATCTATTGCATACATTTAAAAATACTGAAGACTAATGGACAAATGCTAATATATCATGAGTCAGGTACAGCATCAGAGGTCAGGAGGCAATAGAGCACAGTTCTAGGCTTGCCACCTAGAAGTCTTATAACCTCTAACACATGTTTTTATACACATCACGTCCTTCGCTTTTTTCTAGTTGCTGCCACCCAGGGCTCATACCCACCATCTCTCACATGTATTACTACAATCACTGCTCACCCAGCCTCCCCATCTCACCATCCCCACCCTATAACATCATGCCCCTCCCTGCTTGAACCTCCTCAGTGGATTCTCACTGCTATTAGGATAACATCCAACATAAGGTCCCAGGTTTACTATATGGTCTGTGCCTCTAGTTTCATTTCCAGACTCATTTCTGGATACCCTATCACATATTTTATTCGCAAAATGTATCAGAATTCTTTCACTTCCTGCATCTTGCTAAGCTGTTTGTGCTCTTTGCCAGTGATCTTCTTTCTGCCAAGAACACTCCTCTTCCTTCACCTTCTTCTGGCAAATTTCACTGTTCCTCTAGGTCGGAACTTAAACCTGGGTTTCTCAGGGAGAACGTAACTAGCTTATTGATTAGCATAGGTTCCTTGCTGTATGCCTGCCTGCCTCCCTGCACACCCCCATTATAACACATGTCCCAGGTCATCATCAATTCTTATGTAGCATCTGTTTCCTCCCTCTCACAGAACTTCCAGGGGAAAAGGGACTATGGCTACCTTTCCACTGTAGGTCACCCAAAACCCATCACCATGCCTGACACAAACTAGGCATCCAAAACATATTAATAAATGATTTAATAAACATGGCAAATAGCCTAAGTCTGTCTTGCTTTTTATTCATTAAACAAAGCATAGACAGGACCCATGTAATCAATGAATTATACTGAGGAAAGGTGTTGGCATAAAATCACATGGCATATCACCTGAGATTCTGGTTTGCTGGGGGTGGGGGCTGCTGGAATCCCATTTCCTTCCTGTCGGAATTAGAGTTTGATGTTTATTTGTTGTTCCAGCGACTTTACTTGCCCTATCTGACCAGTGCAATATTTGACTAGCCAACATTAATCATTTTGAAAGTCTTTGGAAATCAGAGAACTGGGCTTATATACAAATGCTTTTTGTTTAAATTGCTTCTAGATGATCGTGCTAAAAAACAACCTATTTTAAGGAGAATCAACTATGAATAATGTGAGAATTACAGTGAGGAAATGGAGTCTTCAGCTAAACCGAGGGGAGGGATTGAAGAGGAAATGAAGGTAAGATGCATTAGTCTGAGACAAGAACTATTTTTTCCTAGTGACTTTAAAGGCAGCCTGATAATAAACATTTTTAAATAGCTCTAAGTACCTCACTGAGGACAGTAGTGCTATTTATCCCATTTCTGTAACCACTGTCTGAGCAGTTTCCCAAATAGGGAGGCTCTAATGGATTTAAATAGTTATACCTGAAACTGACTTAGATGATTTCTGATCCCACCCATTATGGTCTCCTTCTCCACACTACAGAATGTTCACAGAGCCAGGGAGTTATTGATTGCTCGTTTCCTCTGGATCTATCTGTGGTTTCGTATTTCCTGCATCCTGTGCCACCTGCCCGTGTGTATGGCCAACCCTTTTGACATCCCCCACCCCCACCTCTATTCGACCTCATGACCTTATAAAACAATTCATGATCTCAGGAAGAATCAATGTCCTGCTTTGACCGCAATTTCTTCTACTGGTCAGGGAAGCTCTCCCAAATACCACCCTATCCCATGCTATATAGTCATGCCTCCTTGTCACCCTCCTTGCAAGCACTTAGTTACAACTGTAATTATGTAATTATTCATGTAATGTCTTTCCTTCCCATCAGGCTGATACCACGGTGAGTAAAAGGACCATTACAAATGCTGGTCAAGCAACCCTAGTTCTGAAGAATACACATCCATCCTTTCATAAAAATAATTAGGCAAATCCTTAGTCGTGTGGAGAGGTCATTCAAACTGCTTGTTTCTGCCTTTTAATTTTTATTTACAAAACAGAAGAAAATCCTCAGGATTTAAATCTGATTAATTGAAAAGCAAGAGTTATCTTCAAAGCTAGAAAAGCCATTTAGTTCATGTTGGCCTCAAACTATGTTCACAGTATTAATCTTCTTAGAATATTACTTTATTATGTCAATACGCACAATGCTTAGCTTTTTCCATATACATATACTGCCAAAACTCATCAAATCAAAATATTTATCCAGACATTAAAGGCCTTTCACAATCTAGCTCAATCCTATCATCCAGTCATGCTTTGAGCTATTCTTAAAAATCTTCCTTCTTTGCTCAAATTGATTTGCTCACAAATGTCTCCTTGATTTTAGCTTTATCTTGTCATATACCTTGAATATCCACCCTGACCTCCACTGATGAAAATCCCACCCCATCTTTCAATATCCAGTCAAAATCCACATCTTCCAAAACATATAATTGAGAATATACAGACTGAAATAAACTCTTATGTTTTTAGTTTTAATTAATTTTTGTAGGATATTAATCAGGTAAGCTATTGGTTATCACAATGTTAATGGCTTAAGCACAAAGTTTGTTTCTTGCTCACAGATGGGAGGCAGGCCTCCTCAGTACTGTCATTCAGAGACCAGGAAGACAAAGGGTCTCCAGCACATTTCTTCCAAGGTGACTGTGGCAGTGGTTTCCATTCCAGCCTGCCAAAAGGGTACAGATGGTCTCAATAGAAGATCTAGCCAGAACTTGAGGGAGGGATCATATTTACCCACAATTCGTCTGTTTAGAACTCCGTCACATGCCATTCCTAACTTCCTGGGAAACCACAAAATGTAGTCTAGCCATGTGGCCAGAAAGAAGGTGATGTGGATTTTTCTAAGAGCTAGGTTCCTCTGCCACAGAAATAGTATAATGGTGCATCTTCAGATACTTATAACATTTCTCCCTCAATCATTATTTATATCATTCCTATTATTTAACACTTTACATGTGCATTACTGACTGACTTAAAGATATAGTTCTTTGCAAATATTAGAGATCTGAGGTAAGATTTTTCCAGATCCTGGCTTGTCGTCAATCCTTTCTAAATTCACGAACAGGGGCTCCGAAGAGCAGATATTTTGGGATGTGGTAAAGAGCCAGAACTATATGTTTTATGCACCAGATGTAAGGAGACAGAGTTGCCATGATGTTGTGAAAGTTGAAAGAGGGAATTGTGTTCTCAGCCAAACATAAGGCTTACCCACTCCAGCAGACAGGAGGAATTTAAGAGAAAAGGGAGGCAGGGTTATACTATAGTTCTTCCAAAGCACTCAGGCCATCTCTTTCATGCTAGAGAAAAATAACATTCAACATCCCCCCAGAGCAGTGAGTTTTAAGGAAAATAATATATCCCTACATCACAGTATGTCAACAGCTCTGAATAATTGTGTGAGTAGGGCAACATGATGGGAGAATTTCTTTAGACTGGTAGAAATATAATTGATGATAATCTGTTACTTATCCTGAGCATGAGTTCATTTAGATCAGGGATGACTGATCATGAGGAGCCAGACTGGAAAGCAAGAAAGGACCACCAGAGTTAAACAGGAGAATGGGCTAAGCAGGAAGCAATTACAAGATGTTTAAAAAGGCAAGTGAAGGGGCACCTGGGTGGCACAATTGATTGAGTGTCCGACTCTTGGTTTTTGGCTCAGCTCATGACCTCAGGGTGGTAAGATCAAGCCCCAAGTTGGGCTCTATGCTCAGCGAGGAGTCTGCTTGAGACTCTCTCTTCCTCTCCCTTTGCCCCTCCCATCATGTGCGGGCTCTCTCTCTCTCTCTCTGTCTCTCTCTCATTCTCTCTGTCTCTTTCTCTTTCTCTCTCTCTCAAATATATAAATAAATCTTTTTTTAAAAGGCAAGTGAAACATAATTGAAAACTGACAAGTGATAATATGTGGATATCTAAGCACACATGATAGTTGATTTCAAGAGAAACCTGGAAATAAATCACAAAATTCCTGAAATGGACACATGTTCAGAGGCAAAATGCCCTTCCCCCCAAATATTAGAAAAACTAATGCTAAGGGCCACTGGGGTTACAGACTTGGGTCCCAAGGTAGGAAAACAGGCAACTATTGCAGATATAAAATTAATCAAAATAAATCCTCTCCCCATATTCACACAAATTTGTACCATAGGTTCTATCTCTCAAATTGGCCCATGCCACAATCCTAGTCTAACCCGCTACTGCCATTCACTTGGACTACTTTCCTGTCACCTAAGGCAGCTGTCAGGCAGAAATACAGAGATGAAGATGCTAGAGATTTGTTAGCTGTCAGCATGATGGGTGAAATACTGTGCTACAGATGAATGAAGGTATGAGGGATCTGGGACAGCACATCAGCAATATCTGCCCTACCTCTCCCCTTGCATGACACAAAACCACTCATGCCCTAGGTAACCAAAACCTATGGAGAACAACCACCACGGAGCTTCTCAGTGTTTCCGATAACTCACTCACGTGAGTACTCCTCACTCCTCTAATGAAAGGAGTGTCTTATGAATATTCCCAGGAAATACTACTAATTGGCATTTCTCAACCCATGTAATAAATCCATTCTTGTCCTGAGCCTTTCAACCCACTCCGTAATGATTTTCTAAGACACGTCTATAACTATAGACCATTATTGTATAAAAACCTTGAAAGGGCCATCCACATGGTATTTCAGGAAGTCTTCAAGAGATCTTTGCCAGGGCATCTGGGTGGCTCAGTGGTTGAGTGTCTGCTTTTGGCTCAGGACGTGATCCTAGGGTCCTGCATCAGGCTCCCCATAGGGAGCCTCCTTCTCCCTCTGTTTGTGTCTCTGCCTCTCTCTGTGTCTCTCATGAATAAATAAGTAATATTTATTAAAAAAAAAAAACAAGAGGTCTTTGCCATTGTGTTCAACATTGGGAGGCCCCTCCCTTTTAACAAGCATGAGAGAGCCACGTCTACCTGTCTGGAAGGTTCATGAGAACTTGGGGGTTCAAGGTTATCATGAGTCCACCAAAAGGCCCCACCCCATGTGTCAGGCTCCTTTTACTTTATCATTAGGACTTTTACTTGTGCATTAGAGACCTACCAGGCTGTACATTCTATCTCCTTTAGATTTTCATCTCCTGTTCAATTTTTAATACAGTCTGTCCTATGGATATAGAAGCCTTCCAGTTTTCCATGTGTGCCCTAAGTGATAGCTGTTGAACTGAGCCTATTATTTGCTTTCCTTATTGTTCTAAAGAAATTAACAAATGCTAGTCAATTCCACAGTCTATATAATTACCATTGCCCTCACATTGTGCTGAAGCATAAGAGTTACTGCATAAGTGAGCAGTTCTACACCAACCTTTACCTCACCCCAAACCACAGAGGGGAACTGAATAATTGTGACGCTAGGGATTAACACCACCCCACTCACCACTGGAAGCAGCAATAATTCTTGATGCCATACAACCAGTGAATGGTTCAATCGCTGGAGCTCTCGGAGTCTGCATTTTGGTATGACTTCTAGTCCTAACCCTTTTCATTTGAGTTCCTCAAGTAGAAAATATTGAGATAAAGATGTTCATGCAGGCAGTTTATTTAGGATATGATCCTGGAATTACAGCAGCAGAGAAAGTGTTGCCAGAGAAAGGAGAAAGCTAATAAATAGGTTACTCTGAGGAGCGACTGCCACTCAGTCCCTCTAGGGCTTTCTGAAGACTCATGTAGAGATTCCTCATTATTTTTTCACTGAAGGATGAAAAATTTCACTAACTCCCTCCTTTGTGGAGGATTGATGGCTAAGGCATGAAATGCTCACATGCCAGCTGAACAAGATCCTGGGGTACTGAATAAAGCAGACCCACATATAAGGGCACCCAAGATTGGGAGGCAACAATAAGCATGGGAACTGTCCATCACAGACAGCAGCATGGGAACTTAGACCAAGGGTCCCCACTATGCCTCATTGATCAGATCTCTTCTGTCCTTAAGAGCCTTCAATAACTTCCCATTGGCATGTCAGAAACCATGTTCTGACTTAGAAACCTTCTGCCCTGTGATCCCTTTGTCTCAGCCTTTTAATCACACCAGTCTTCTTTCTGATCCTTGAGCTTGCTGTCCAACATCAGGGCCTCTCCACACACTGCCCTGGCTGAAGCACTCTGGCCCTTCTCCTTGCTCTGTTTCCTACACACCCCTCAGAGTTTATGGATGCCATTCCCCCTTAGGACTGCTTCTCTAAAACTTAAGATGAGGTGAGCTCGGTGGCATCATGCACATCCACCTTCACAACGCTTGCCATTCAATTATACATTCAATGTCTATTATACATTCAATGTCTGACCTGGCCCACCCGACTGGGCCACAAGAAGGCAAAGTGTATTTGTTTCTCATCTTGAGTATCGAGCCAGAATGTGTCACCCAGTAAACCGTTGGCTAATACGTGTTTAATGAATAAAGAAAGAACGGAGAGCTGAGGTGCAAGATTTGAAAAGGACAAATAGCAGAACCAAACTGATGGGAAACACTGAACTAGTGGCTAGTGACATAGTGACCACTCTCTACATATCCTGGCATCTTCACTTGGCTTTTAGCCCTAACAGGCACTACACTGCTACTTCTTTGAATGCATGCAGGTCCCTATGAATGCCTTCAGATTTGTGTCTGTGGAGTAGAAAAACTGATTCTCATGAAAAAAAAAATAGTTTGGACAACTCAACCTTACTTTTTATGTATAGGAAGAAAACATGTAACTAATATTGGAAGAAACTGAAACAGGATAGAACACCTATTGATTCTTTCCTGGAGGGAAATATATCTACAAAGATAATTGGACCAAAGAGTATAGAAAGGATTTAGGAGCATCACTCAGAACAGAATCTCAACAATTTTCATTACACGCTTCTTTTTCCCCCAATTTTGTGTGTTTCAGAACACACACAACAGTGAATGAAGAAAATGAATCACAGCTGAGATCTGGCCCATAAGAGCTCAATGACACTTCTCCCCTATGTCAAAGCACAGCCTGCAGTGACGCACGCACATCTGCAGCCTTGCTCAATTCAGGGACAGAAAGTGGCATGTGGCTGCAATTCCACCATTACCTTGTCTGAGCCTGTGGACAGGTGATTTTAGTGGTGTGAATGGTGGATGCCATCCACCCCCATAATATGTCTACCCAGAAGATCTGATTTAATTTTTCTGGGGTTAGGATTCAGGCATTGATGTTTTTTTGAAATTTTCCCCAGCTGATTCCTATTTGCAGTTGGGACTGAGAAGCATCGTAAATGAGAAAGCCTCAGAGAAGCAAAGTCAATTCTGGCACGAAAGTCTGACAAAATCTTATGCCAGTTGATGATGATGATAATTGCATGGTAACTGTGGTGGTGGTGACAGCAGGTGACAAGTGGTAGTAACAGAGGAGTAAGAATAGGAGGGGAGTAGGAGTGGCAGCAATTGTAGGAGCAGCAGGAGGAAGAGGAGTGGCAGAAGGTGGGGGTTAGAGAGGAATAGGAGAGGCAGGGGGAATAGTAGTAACCGTAGTAGAGTAGTAGTAGCAATAGTGGAAGCACAGTTGCAGTAGTAGATGCTGATACTTACTGAACTCCTACTAATACGCGAGGCATTCTGTTAAACTCTTTAAAATCTATTAGTATCAGGGCACCTGGGTGGCTCAGTCAATTAAGCATCTGACTTTTGACTTCAGCTCAGGCCATGACATCAGGGTTGTGAGATCAAGCCCTGGTCAGGCTGTGTGTGCTGGGCATGAAGCCTAATTGGGATCCTCTCTCTGCCTCTCCCTCCACCCCTCAAAAAAAAAATACAATTTAAAATCAATCAGATCCAACGGTTATTTTGCAGTTGAAGACACTGAAGGCACAAAGATTATTAGGTCTCCCAAGGCCATACAGCTAGTGAGTACAGAACATGAACACAGACATCTGACTTTAGAACTGCTGCTTTTAACCATTATACCACGTTTGACAACTGAACACTCAAGACTGGCTTCCTTGAAGACACTTTTGAGGTGGTTGGGCAATTCAGCATTGGGAAAACAGACTGGTCTTCTGAGGAAACTCCAGCTCACCACATATAAAATGACGTATGTGAAGGAATAACCCTGTGAGTTTACCATACAAAGAATTCACTTGAGAACTAAGTGTTACATGACATCAAGATTCAAAGTTCCAGAACATCCAGAAGTCAAAAGAATCTTAAGGATTTCTGTGGATTCTTTTTAAAAAGTGAGTCTTCCCAAGCAGAATTCCCAGAAAGGACTGAATATAAATTGGGAGCCATTGAAGATGAAATTCCTTTTAGTCTTTGGTTGTACAACACAAAGTGCTTGGCTCCGCGAGAAAACCACCCTCACATTCTATACAGGAGAGGGGGAAGAGACAAAACAAAATTAGTTTAGAGAATTTCAGCTGCAATCTGCTTCTTACAAATACCACTCTACTAAAAAATACCTGGAATGAATGCCCTCCACCACATTAACCCCTTTGTCATGATTGTGTCAGTGACTTCATTATTAAATGTGGAGTTCCATTTATGAGGGGGGCACAAATATTCTAGCTCTCCTTCCTTCAACAAAAACTTATTTGAATTACATAGAATCAGATGTGTATATATATTATGTATTCATTATATGTCATATATCTTATCTAATAATTAGATATATTTACATATATACTGTGTGTGTTTAATATACACACATGTATTTATATTTATACATATATACACATATATGTATGTATTTAATGAGGGGTAGAGATGTGTTGCAAATACAGAGGTTAACCTCATTTAGCTGGCATAAGTTCAAAGGATTTTTTAGACACTATTTATCTAGAAGCAAAGTTTTTCAAAGAAAACTTTAAAACTAGATCTACATTTTAAAATCGATGAAGAGGGGATCCCTGCGTGGCTCAGTGGTTTGACGCCTGCCTTCGGCTCTGGGCCGATCCTGGAGACCTGGGATCGAGTCCCACATCAGGATCCCTGCATGGAGCCTGCTTCTCCCTCTGCTTCTCCCTCTGCCTGTGTCTCTGCCTCTCTCTCTCTCTCTCTGTCTCTCATGAATAAATAAAATCTTTAAAAAATAAAAAAATAAAATCGATGAAGAAAACCAGAGAAGATAAATATGAATAAGAAATAAGAGCATAGATGTCTATGAATATATACATGCTTTTCTGGTGGTTCTCATCCTTGTAGCTTCTATTTTTCACCATTATACCCCTTACACACTCCAAGCAAACATATTTTCTTATATGGACTTTGGCTTATCTTTATTTTCCAAGAGATACATAATTGTTCATTACACAACAAAGTCAGGAAAGTATACAGGTTGAATAACAGGAGCCTGGGTTTTGATTAAGCATTAAGACTTGTATCCAAGGACAGTATAACAGCCATGCACCTAGTCTTAGTTGTCATAATAACTATCTCATTGTCTAAACTAGGCAACTTAGTATAGTATATTTGATTTCACTAGAGGTTGAAAAATAGGAAATGATATTCTCATGTTTCGTGGCTAGTTCAGTTAGACCTTACATAAGTCAACTTGGCATTCCATTCCATCATTCAACTACTTTGTTTAGGCTGAAATAACCCTCTGTTATCCAAAAGAAAGCACTGTATCAGAATATGACAATTTGTCTTGGTAATGAAGCTAATTATGTCATCAATTACAATCACATTGCTTGAATATGGTGATTCTAAGGCTGAGCAACAATTCAGTCCTTGCCATGAAAATTAGACAAATTATGTAAGACATTAATGAAATTTATTTTGTCTTCCTGACTTCCAACCACCTACTGATTCAACAATTATGTTGCCTGTAAGAATGGATTAAATATATATACTGAAGTTTATGATTATTTTCTTTAATTTCAGAATCATTACAACTGATTTTCTGGATAAATACTAATGCTGAATGGAAACATCTATTAAAATAATCTATCAGTCACCACTAAGTTTACTTTAATTTAGAAACCCATGTTCATATTTTCTTGTATTTTTTTTTCAAGGAACCATCTCTCACCTAATTCAAGTGTGTTTAATGCAACTTTGCATATAATACAGCAAAATAATAATGCTAATCAAAATGTTCATAAGCATTAGAACTGGCATATTCTATCTTTACTTTAAATTCTGTTTCTGATGATAAAAAGTCTTCTGTAATCTCACATGTGGGTACATTTGTTAATTTATTCAGCAAAGAATTATTCAATTAATCACATCCTAGGTACACTGCTGCTCATTAAGGAAACATTAAATAAGACACAGGTTTCATATCCTCCTGGAGCTTTAATTCACAAACCTGCTGGTGTTAGAAGAGTTGTCTTAGCAGTAGTACCAACTTGCTGAATTCACCAATTCACCATTTTGCCAAGAATATACAGAAGTGTGTTCTACACTTAGCAAATAAATCAAAATCCCCCCCAAAAAATAAAAATAAAAAAATAAATCAAAATCCCTCATTAAAGTTGTTAAAACATGGTTTCCAAGTTGATAACAATCCCGTCAAAACTATTAAAAACAACAGGGTGTTAAGTCTGTACGTTTTATAAATTTGGCAATTTGGTCATTTGCAAGTTCATCATGCAGTGAGTTGAGTTTGGAAAGGTGTGTTACTGGCCTAAAGATGCTCTCTTCCTTACCCTTGCTGATGTCCAAGTCCATGGACAAGCTTGCTAATGCATCTCACTGACTCTCACCAGACAGTGTGTGCAGCTGTGCTGCAGGGGGAGCTTGGATCTGCCACACAGATGATGACACCATGTCTCAAGTATCTGACAAAATTCCTAAAGTTAACATCACACATGGCTGAGCACTGTCTCCTTCAACTTAGTGCCCAGTTCATTTTAACTACCAGAGTCTTTGCCATGTCTTTTATGCACAACTGCAGGAGCAGCATATTTTTTTCTGGGTGTTCACAACTGACATGTGTGGATTAATCATGCTGGTACTTTCTAGTATCTACAAGCAAGTAGCAGGCCACCTCTGGGAGATCCCACACCCAGCCCATATGGTTGAAAATTCAGTGCTGAAACCTGACACCATTTTGGTAATTAGGCCATGCTTGGATTCACAAATCAGCAACAGGGTGAAGCAAGTGCAGGAGGTTCTTTGGAAGCATGACCCAGGCTGGCAAAAATCAAGTGTAAAGTTTACACAGCAAAGCTCACGGACTTTATATAAAGTTTTGAGGATGGAACTGCTATCAGAAAACATACCTGGCTTGGATTTTTCATTTATCCAGAAAATATTTGAGCTGCACGGTTTAATTATTAAACCCTACAGGACACAGTCTCTGCCTTCAAATTTCAACTGTAGTAGAGAAAGAATGTGACAGGACCCTAGGCAAGTCTTAAACTTCTGTGCCTCGGTGTCCTCAACGACATGATGGAAATTATAGTGAAAAAGATGCCATCCAGCAGTGAAGAGGACAAAATGAGAGAATAAAGATCAAAAGCTTAGAAGCTCCTTCTCAGAGCTGACACTGGGCTGCATCTGGAGCAGAAAAAAAAGGGACCAGATATTGAGAATTGCATACGCACAGGTCACAGGCATATCTAGGGGGTCTTCACAGCTCTGGGATATCTGGGTCCCTACAGACAAAAGACAGGAATGTCCAGCAAAAATCAGAACAAAAGCCTTTTAGACATCAAGGGCTCTGAGTTTTATCCTCTAGACTTTGAAGAGACACCTGAGTGGTTTGAAGGAGGGATGTGTCATAATGAAATGTACATTTTTAAATGGATGGTCAAAAATCCAGAAATAGCAAAATTAAAATCATCAGATCAATAAAATAGTAATTACTGTGAGCTTATTGTGCACCTAAGGACAGTTCATGAACTAGGAACTTTCAAATCCAAAAGGGATATGAAGCTCAGAAGCATAAGATCACAGGATGGCTTATAAATGAGAATGAGGATTGCTTAACCTTTACAACGATTGGTTATCACAATGGAAGTTTCCAGATGGCAGGGTACTGGTTAGAAGTGATTATCTTATACCATTTTCAGGAAGATAATTTTAGGGTTTTTTCTTATGATTGCCAGAGGTGTTTACAAGAAATAAGCTAAGTTTCATGTATGTTCATGAAGTAAGCTAGATTTGGAATAAGTCTGCATGACTTAAATGGTTTTTATCTGCTTAGAGGATTTTCAAGTCTGGTCTCCATTATGTTTCAACAAGATCATTCTACTAATGGTACGAATGATTGGATATAGATATGGATAGATAGCAATATAAATACAAGTACAGGTATAGGTAACGTATAGATGTCAATGCTAAAGATGTAAATGCATATATGATATTTAACCAGTGAAAGAAGTTTCTTCCTATACCAGGCTCTGTGCTAGGGGCCTCACACATATTATTTTGCAAATCAACAAGACAGCCTATTAGCCCTCATGGAGTTTAAACTCAGGAAATGAGAGAGTTTCTTGCCACAAGACATTTCAAAAGAGACATAGGATTGAAATTCTGCCTGCGGGGTGCAATAAAGGAACAAGTGTTACCATGCAGAAACAGCATGGGCAAGGATCTAGAGGCAAAGTAGCACACACTGCAGTGTGTTGTGGCGAGGGGGCTGGGGCACTTTTATTACCTGACAGGCACTAGATCCATTATCTAAAAGATTGGCCACCCTAAATATGCAGGACATCATCTATTACTATTCTCATTTTACAGATGAGAAAACCACAATCCATGGAAGGCACTTCATGAACTCAAGTTAGAGAATCATATTCTGATACTTAAAAAAAAAAAAAAAAAAAACAACTGTGGCAAGAGTAGGGCAGCCCCAGTGGTGCAGCCGTTTAGCGCCGCCTTCCAGCCGAGGTGTGATCCTGGAGACCCGGGATGGAGACCCGCATCGGGCTTCTTGCATGGAGCCTGCTTCTCCCTCTGCCTGTGTCTCTGCCTCTCTCTCTGTGTCTTAAATAAATAAATAAATACATAAATAAATAAATAAATAAATAAATAATCTTTTAAAAAAATACCTGTGGCAAGAGTAATCAGAGTAACCCTTCATTCCTTTTTCTCTAAAATGAGTAGTGGACAGATCATAGGAATATGAACTTGAAAGCAGGGAGACCAAACTGGAAAGTACAAGTTGCTCTTCAATGCCAAATGTTAGGGGTCCTGACGTCAGCCAGTTGACATAACAAAGGTCAATGGGACCAGTAGGGTAAGAAAAGGAGGGAGAAGGCTAGAATGGAGAATCTAAAATCCAGAGCGACTCCCACACAACCCTTCATAGCCTGGTACAAAGGTAAATATGGAGTTTAGAAGAAAGAGCGGGTCTGGCAGAAGTCACAGTAGACTTGATTTCAGTTTTTAATGCTGTAAGAACAAGGCTTCTCTGATGATCTAAGGGAAATGCCATTTGGAGAAATGCATCTGGAGCACAGGCACGAGACCTGTAAATTATCATCATCATCATATAGCTGGTAGTTGAAGCTGCAGTGGGGGTTCCCTTAGGGAAACCCACTGGAAAGTAAGTAAGTGGTTGGAAAGATGTTCACTGGGCAGCCCGGGAGGCTCAGCGGTTTAGCACCTGCCTTTGGCCCAGGGCATGATCCTGGGGTCCCGGGATCGAGTCCCATATCAGGCTCCCTGCATGGAGCCTGCTTCTCCCTCTGCCTGTGTCTCGGCCACTTTCTCTTTCTGTGTGTGTGTGTGTGTGTGTCTCATGAATAAATAAATAAAATGTTGTGTTTAACAAAATAGAACGATGTTCACTATTGACTCACCAGCCAGGCCACCTCTCCCATGAAGCGCTCTCATGATGACCTAGCTTGGCAGGACCGGACAGATTTAAGGAGGGAAAGACTACCTGGTGTGCAAGCATCAGCTAATCGAATGCCTTTTAGGAAGGAGAGCTCTTGCAAGTTGTCCTGACAGGCAGCTTCAAACAGTTCCTGACATTGGGTACCAACACAAAGTATTCTAACTGCCATTAGACTCATATCTACGTGAGGAATTTACTATACTAAAGAAATGCTTCAAGGGTCCTGAGTGGAAGAGGTTGCTTTGGCACAGCCATGAAGTCTTTCCAGAGGTCACTCACATAACCAGCAGCTCAGGTCAGTAAAACAGAACTGAAGGAGGCAATGCTGTCCAGCTGGCCTTCCCACACTCACCCTTGGTAAGCAGCATGGGCAATGACGGCTTTTAAAATAAAGGTTGATTGTTTTACACGACATTCTATTGCTCTGTCTTCTCTGAATGATCAAAAAGAGTATCCTTTACTAAGATTGATCATACTTCACTTTGCCTTATTCTAAACAGCATCTGTGCGTCCTGAATATTCTGCATTTAAAAATCATTACATTAAAAATATTCTAAAGCCTTCGTAATAAAGTCTGCTAAGTCAAGACAAACTATGCTCAGATGGGAACAGCAGTTGATGACCACTTTTATTTAAGAAGCTAACATTTTTTTTCCTTTGAGTTTAAAACACTTGGAAAACAAAACCAGCATGCTGTCTATAACAGAATAGGATCCTCCTGGTGCAGAGTGTATTAAGAACTTCTGAGAGTAGATTATTACTATGGTTTGGATCCTTAATTCAAAGCATGTCTAAATGCTTTGAGGCTTACAGGCAGATTTTCATGATTATGTGGAGAACTGCTTATAAAAGATAAAAAAAATATATGAAATAAACAAAACCACCTCTGTGAGTGAAGGGTAATACAGAACAATGACCCTCAGAAGAGAGTCGGGGACAACAGGGATGACAGATAAATGGCCTAAAGTCTAGTAAAAAAGAAAAATGGTTTTAATTCCTCCTGCTATGCAAATCCAAATTCCATTTTAGTTACTAGTCGTTAATGCCATTTAGAATTTTGCTTAAACGTTAAAAAGATTATTAATTTAGCTATCTTTTCAATGTGTTTCCTTAATATTTTTGTACGTATCATTATTGTATTATATTTAAAGCTGAGAGGACATTTTAATAAAATCAATCTATTACCACTAACACTCATTTTCTATTTCTAAAGCTATTTCTTATATACCATACATTTCTCTAGCCAAATGCTCCATTCTGACACACACAAAAATGCAAATACACAAACACACATACACACAAACAATATTTTATGATTTCATAATTGCTCCTGGCTGAATCTTCCAAATCTGACAAAAATATAAAGAGTAATATTGATTCTAGTCCACATATGTTGCCTGGTATGATTTGGTAGCATTAGAAAGGTATCTTCAAAAGAAAGGGGTGTTTGTGGCGTAGAAACAACCGTGGAGCACACCAAGTATAGGACTGCTCTTTCGGTCTTATAATTTGATCCCTTCTCCTACGCGGTATAGTTGGTATAATAAAATTTTTTAAATTAAAATTTTAAGGTGCTCACAAGCCACATTCACAAGACCAGTACTTATCCAAGACGTGGCTTGGTACCTCTCTGAAACAATGTCAACCTAAAGTTGAGAATTCTAGAAGCTGACAATCTTTTATTTAGATCTAAAGGTGGCTATGATTTCTTCAGGTTTCCATATTTGAGTTGGTTATTTGGTGTTCACTGAGTTTTTTAGGAAAAAATGTGTTTAAAATTCTACTACTCAGTGCTAGATGACAGGTAAATATGGAAAAAAATTAAATATTTTCTTTATATAAATACCAACCTCAGTGCAAATAAATTCTTCTAATACTAGTTGTGAGATCTTATAAGGGCTTATAAAGAAAAATGTAATTACTTATTACCATTGATCTGAGTTCTTAAAGGAATTATGGATGTTATAACCAGGTTGTATCATATCTGTTCATTCATGCCAACAAATCAACAGATATAAGTAAACAATATATATGTTAAGAAACAACAGAATAACATTTAATGGCAATATATGCCAGGAAGTGATCTTTAAACACACGCAAATTACACTGAAAAAAAATTTAAATACTGATTCTATTTAAAAATGCAATAAAACTGGAAAGTTCAACAAAAACGTATTCACTTGCACATATACATGCATACACATATGTAACTATGCATTTAAAGTATGCATTTATGTAACTAAGCATATATTTATATGATCAAGTATATGTAACTAAATATAAATAAAATGTTCAAGTTATAGTTATTAGGCATTTTGTAAACAAAACAAAGAGAAGCAAGTAGGTTTGGGACCTGGTGAAGGTCAGTTATAATGACCGTGAGAAACTGTGACCCCTTTATTCTCTCCCTCCTTGTATTAATCTGTTCGGGTTGCTGTAACAAAATACCACAGACTGAGTGAGTGGCAAAAACAATAGGCATTTATTTCTCACAGTTCTGAGATTGAAAAGTACACAAATAAACTGGACTTGTGCCTATATATTCTGTTCCTGTTGAGAGCTCTCTTACTGGCTTGCAATGGTCATGTCTCCTTTGAGTCTTCACAGAGCAGAGAGAGAGCCAGGTCTCTCTTTCCCTCTTCTCATGAAGCCACTAATCACAGCATAGGGGTCCCATCTTCCTGACTTCACGTAACCTTAATTACCTCCCAAAGACTTCATCTCCAACTACCATCCCATTGCAGATCAGGCCTTCAATATATTAGTTTAGTAGGTATACAATTCATCCCTGGTTCTTCTCATCTCTGCTTCACACATTACTTCTTTTATCATCAAAAGGAAATTATATGGGAGGGATGCCTGGGTGGCTCAGCAGTTGAGATCTGCCTTCGGCTCAGTGCTTGATCCCAGGGTCTGGGGATCAAGTCCCGTATCAGGCTCCCTGCAAGGAGTCTGCTTCTCCTTCTGCCCATGTCTCTGCCTCTCTCTGTGTGTCTCTCATGAATAAATAAATTAAAATCTTTTTTTTAAAGAAAATTATATGGGAGATAGGAACACACTGGGCAGCTAGAGGCCCAGTGATGTCATCATTAAGTATACGTATTAGGTAGAAAGATATAAGGTCCTATGGGTAAAAGATATTATGAATTAATAGCAAATATCTGTGAAAATTTCAGTTAAAGTCACTTTGGCAAAACAAATAATTCTATATGCTCCATGGTATGTTATATATTAAATCAGTAAAACTATATGCACAAAATGTATAAAATATACATATGAAATGAACACTACTGGTAGCAGAGTTGAGCATAGTCTTCAGAGCTTGACAGTTTTGAACTCCTGGTCTGGAACTTACAAGCTAGCTTACAAGTTAGTTGGGCAAGTTAGTTGGCCTGTCTGTGCCTCAATTTCCTCATCTGTAATACAGAAATAACCATAATATCCATCTTATATGATGGTTGTGAAGACTGAATGAGCTCACCTATATAAAGCATGCATATATATTATATAAAGAACAATGTCTGATAAATAGTAGTAGAAGTTTATTATAGCAATGAATGAAAGGATTGCTAAATATGAAGATGAAACCCAACACATGCTCCAAAGGAGTTGCAGTTATAAAAAAAAAAAAAGACTGGAAAGAGATATGGAGTTCACTGCTAAGGCATGGAATATAACTCTGAAAAGGCAGGAAATTTCTGAATTGGTCATATTTCATGTCATTGCATAACAAGGCTCAAATTTATCATGGGAACCACAATATTCATCAAATCAAATATAAGGGGATACCTGAGTGGCTCAGTGGTTGAGCATCTGGCTTTGGCTCAGGGCATGATCCTGAAGTCCTAGAATCGAATCCCCCACTGGGCTTCCTGCATAGAGCCTGCTTCTCCCTCTGCCTATGTCTCTGCCTCTCTCTCTCTCTCTCTCTCTCATAAATAAATAAATAAATAAATAAATAAATAAATAAATAAATAAATAAATAAAATCTTATTTAACAAAGAAAAAAACCCAAATCAAATGTAAGGACATGTTTGGTTCATTAATGAATCCCCAGAACTCAACTCAACTTTGTTGAACACATGAATGAAGAAATAAAAGTCCGTGTGGGAATGATGTATGGATGAGGAATACTCAACATAAATGGTGGCAAAAAAATTAGGCCATTTGGAATTTCAGAAAAGCATATCAGACACCCAATAAAAAGTTAAGAAGGGAAATATTACAGTCTTCTCATTTGGGAAGTCTGAATTGTTAGCCTTAAAGAGAGTAACAAATCAAAAGAGTATAACAACTAAATGCTTTGAATTCACCTACATAGAACCACCTATGAGCCTGTTGTAGAAGACATTGTGAGAGAAGTCTAGTAACAGACAATAATTAATCGCTCACTCCAACCGTGTAGGCAAGAGAGCTGTTACACATATGCCTTCCGTTTGTTCGACATCGGAGCCACTTCTTTTAGTAACACCACATGACTCATCTCTGAATAAAACAGTACTCCAAAATAAGAGAATCACAGCTTGCAAAGATATCAGCCAAAAAGTCGGACCTGTGCTGGCAGCTCTATAGAAAGACAGCTTTGCTCTATTAAGAACGAGCCCTATCTTTCATTGCTACATATCACAATCTATGACTTGCAGCCTCACATCTGGCATGCATAGGGTTTTGTCACAGTGCGACTCCAATGTATAAATAGCTAAAATTTCAAAATCTACAGATGCTTGAGGATGTTATTAAAGTCTCCCATAGCTATTTATTTATTTATTTATTTATTTATTTATTTAGAGTGCACAAGCAGGGAGGGAGGAGAAGAGAGAGAGGGAGAATCTCAAGCAGGCTCCACACCCACCATGGAGCCCAACAAGGGGCTCAATCTCACCACCCTGAGATCATGACTTGAGCTAAAATCAAGAGTCAGATGCTTAACCGACTGAGCCAACCAGGCTTCCCTCTCCATAGACTTTTAAAGTTCTATTTCTATAGAAGTCAAGTGACAGAAAGGTTAGTAAACATGTATGTACTGTTGTTTGTGTACATGTATCTGGCTATTTCAAAGTGTTCCAAATATATCTTTCAAGGTTTCAAATGTTAATGTATCTTTAAATTTGTCAAATAACATGACAAATGGCTAAAAATAAATTCCTGTTAAATAGCCAGAAAAGCTGCTTAATTCCTAAACAGAGACATGAGTTTGATGAGCAGCTGCTCCAAGGAATGAATGAATGAATGAATGAAAGTTGAGATTTTAAAAGGTGAAAGCTGATCTGTGTGTGTGTGTATTAGTTGCATTTAGAATCACAATGTATCTCAATAAAAGGAAGGTTACTAATTCTTATGGAATATCTACAAAATCTGAATTATCTGAATTTCTAATAATAAAGTTGGAGAAAATATATTTTGACAAGTCTTCCCAGATGGTCCTGGTGTGCAGCTCAGTTTGCAAAACACTGATGTAGACAATCTGAGGGTGTTAAGGAAGGAAAGATCTGCTGTTTGGAAAGAGCAAGTTGATGGAGAAATAATGGGAAAGGGAGAGGAAGGGATAATCACTGCAAACAAGTTCTCTGTCGAGACATGGTGGGACCGGATGATGGGTGCAGGGAGAGCTATAAGGCTTTGCCAGGAGAAGGAACCCAGTGTGCACTGAAGCTGAAGGCTCAGAGGAAAGGGGAAGTGGAGATACAATTCAGTCCACAGAGTGGCAGAAAGTTGGTATTTCCAGACTGTTCTCAAAGCCAAACCAACTCCTTGCAAAAAGCATGAAGTGACTGCTTGCTTTGTAAACTAAGATACTGCATGTTATTTGTGCTAGAGTTGGTCAATGAAGAGAAATTCGCTAGAAATTTCACTGTAGTATTTCTTATGTGCCTTAAACTATTATAACTACCATCAATTTAAATATGCACTCTAGGAGAGATAAATTGGGCTAGACAATCAGGACAGCTAAAAATCCACACCAAAAGAACTTTATCAAGTTCCACCAAGGCAGGGCTGATTGCGACAGCATTTCTTAGTTGTGGGTGTGATAGCATCTATGATTACCACCATCGATAATAAATAATCCATGATTCCACATCACACCTCATTTTTAAGCCATTCATTCTTGAGGAAGGCAGATGAAAAATTATTGTCTCTCTTTATATAAAGAATGTATTTCACTTGAATTAATCCAGCTCTTCTCCTTCCCTAGGAGAATTTTGGTAGGAAGAAGATGAACAACCCAAATGAAGAATGCCAAAAAGAGGGGGAGGAGTGGAGGAGATGGGGGAGTGGGAGAGGGAGGAAGGGAGAAAGGGGGGTAAGAGGAGAGAGGGAGAGAGACACATCATTCCCCACAATTTTCATAAGATGTGCTTACTGTTCGTTTATGTTGGCTGAAAGACACTGATGAGTACAAACTGATCCGTGAGTCAGACATATCTATAAACCACAGGATATTGTACATTCGAGTCTAAACCTCCACTAAAATCAAAATACAGAACTTCCTCAAACCGCCCCCCAAACAAAACATTGATCTGTTTCTGTCACTGTAGGTTTATTTGTCCTCTCTAGAGTTTTGTGCCTACAACACGTACTCTTTTGTGCCCACCTTCTTCAGCATAGTTTTTGAAATTCATCCATGTTGTGTGTGGTTTGTTCCTTTTTATTGCTAAGTGGTTTTCATTGAACAGATGTACCACAATTTCTTTATCCACTCAGTAGTTGATAGACACTGGATAGTTTAAAATTCCAAACAACAATAAATGAGAGTTCCGTTTGCTTCACATCCTCACCAACAACTTGGACTGTCAGTGTGAAAATCTAAGCTATTCCAGTGAGTGAGTAGAGAGTTATCTCAAATTGTTTTCTATTTTCACTTCCCTGACAAGCAAAGGACAGTAAAGTGCCTTTCCATGTACTTCCTGGCCACTTACATAGCTTATTTTGTGAATTTTCTGTTCAGCTTTTTTGCTCATTTTCAACTGGCATGTTTTTCATCTTATTGAATTATAAAAGTTGACACGGACATATAACAGGTATATTCTAGACTCAAGTCCTTTACAGAAAAATGTAACGCATATATTTTCTCCCAGTCTGCAACTTATTTTTCTATCACCTTAATGATCCTTTAAAAAGTAATTTTTAAAGGGATGCACTATTGATGGGAATGCAAACTGGTTTAGTGACTGTGGAAACAGTATGACGTTTCCTCAAAAACTTAAAAATAGAACTATCCTATCATCCAGCAATTGCACTATTAAGTACTTACCGAAAGAATACAAAAATACTAATTCAAAAGGATATATGTACCCTGATGTTTATAGCAGCATTATCTACAATAGCTGAATTATGGAAACAGCCCAAATGTCCATCAACAGATGCATACACAAAGAAGATATGGTATAAATAAATAAATATATATATATATATATATATTCAAATATTACACAGCCATTAAAAAGAAGGAAATCTTGCCATTTGCAATGACCTGGACGGAGCTAGAGTATATTATGCTAAGTGAGATAAGTCAGTCAGAAAGGTAAATACTATATGATTTCACTCATAAGTGGAATTTAAGAAACAAAACAAATGAACAAAGGGGAAAAAAGGGAGAGAGAGGCAAACCAGGAAACAGACTCTTAATTACAGGGAACAAATTGATGGTGACCAGCGGGGAGGTAGTGGGGGATGGGTGAAATAGGTGATGGGGATTAAGGAGGGCACTTGTGATGAGTACCAGGTGCGGTAGGGAAGTGTTGAATCACTAAATTGTGTACCTGAAACTAATATTTCACTGTATGTTAACTGGAATTTAAATTAAAACTTTAAAAAATAGTTTTTGATTTTAATGAAGACCAACTGTATTAGTTTACTTTGGTGCTATAACAAATTACTCCAAACTTAGTCACTTAAAACAACGTAAATTTATCATATTACAGCTTTGTATGTAAATCTGACATGACCTCATTACTCTAAAACCAAGGGGTTGGCAGAGTTCTGTTCCTTTCTGGAAAGGGAAGGATTACTTTTCTGGCCTTTCCCAGCTTCCAGAAGCTGCCCACATTCCTTGGCACATGGTCCCAGTCTTCCATCTTCAAAGCCAAGAACACTGTAACTCTCTGGCAACTCTTCCTTACTCATCTCTCTCTCTCTAGATTAAATGGAAACCACTCTAATAATCCAAGATAATCTCCCCCATCTCCAAGTTCTTAATATAATCACATCTCAAAGTCCCTTTTACCATGTAAGCTAACATATTTAGCGGGTCAGAGGATTAAGATACGGACAGCTTTGGGAGGGGACCATTATGTTGTCCACCACACTTAATTATCATTTCTTCTCTTTTATGGTAAGTGCTTTTAGAACACTAAGAAATTATTACATAATCCAAGCTTGCAAAGATTTTATCTTCTGTTTTCTAGTAGATGCTTTATAGTTTTATCTTTCATATTTAGATCTATAGCCTATTTCAAGTTAAATCTCGTCTGTGGTGAGATAAGGATTGATGTTTATTTGTCTCATGTATAATTAGTTGTTACAACACCATTTGTAAAAATGGTTATTATTGCCTATTTGAATTACTTTAGCAATCTTGCCAAAAACTAATTGATCATATTGTCTGGGTATATTTCTGGATTCTCTATTCTGTTCTATTGATTTGTGTGCCTATTCTTATGATGATTACATAATTTTAATTACTGTAACATTTTAGCAAATCTTGAAATCTCTGGGGCTTTCTGTGAAACCACTGCATGAATATAATAATATTCTTTTGTTATTTAAAAATTAATGACAGAATTGATTAAGTAATGGGAATAGTGAATTTCTGCAAATTTGACACTTTATCTCCACTTACATAAAAACTGTGATTCTTTTCACCAGGATCCAGTTGAGAACATATTCCCCAGCTATGAACAGATGCAACAATTATACATTAGAATATCATAGCACTTACTATCTGTACCATGGTTGGTACTATCTGTACCAACCACGACATGTATTTTATATACTACCTTGTATTGTTTTTAAGTAATATGGGTAACATTTCCCATTCGAAATGGTAATATCCTCAAGTGGATTGAACATATATTTGTATCTCTAGTGTCTTGCACTTAACAGATGTTCAATAAATAAATATCAATAATATGAAAGGGTATTGTTAACAAAAAAAGTACTCTTTCTGGGAAGTAGTACAGCAACATTTGTTGTTAATAAAAGACTGCTTCCTGTAAACGATATTCTATTGCACTCACCAAAGAGGAGTTGAACAAGAATAAAAGAAAGACATTAGCAGAATGTTGCTTAAATGCAGGAGCACTAGTTAAGAAGATCTAAAAACTGTCATGGTTGCTGTCAAACAGTGGGCCTGAGGAACTCAGTCTGACTCATCTAAGTTATTGACCTCTGCTCTTTGACTCATCACATTATAGTAAGTATCCTCATTCCTTTCTTATTAAGTGCCCCATTATTTTTTGGATAGATTTTTTTTCAAATTCCTTGAAATATATCTAACAAAATTATCTATGCTGCCAAAACCTCTCCATATTAACTAAAAGGATTTTAGGTCAACATTTCAAAAATGTACAGAATAGGCCCACTCTGAGCCCAAATGCAGTGCATGGAAAGGCAGGGCTGGGTGTGCATTCTGGTCCAAAGAAGGACACACAGGGCAGCCTGGGTGGCTCAGCGGTTTAGCGCCACCTTCAGCCCAGGGCATGATCCTTAAGACCCAGGATAGAGTCCCATGTCAGGCTCCCTGCATGGAGCCTGCTTCTCTCTCTGCCTGTGTCTCTGCCTCTATCTCTCTCTGTGTCTCTCATGAATAAATAAATAAAATCTTAAAAAAAAAAAAAAGGACACACATAGTAACACAGCTGGATTACTGCTGCAGTGGACTTTTGCATCAAGCCCAATTTTCCAGCAGAAGTGAGTCCTCCTGTCCATCAGAGACAAGCCAAAAGCTGAGCAACTTCAAAGACAAATAGGATTTCCCAGTATAAATCCAAGAGCATCAGATAACATCTGAGATGTGAGTTCTGGAACCTACCTTTGGAATACAGATAGTTTTTCATATCCATCCCTATTAAATTTAACGTCACTTGTTTTTGATGATTTTCCAGCACATGCAATACCTTCTGAAGATTCTTAATGTATTACCTTACACAAATTAGTATGAGATCATTTGTAAAGGTTATAGGCACTTTCGTTGTGTCAAACTGGACAAGCCAAAGGCAAGCAGGAGGCATGCCTTGGTTAAAGTGTGGCCCCAAGAACCAAAGGTACTGAGTGGGTGCTGCTTAGGTACTGGTGACTCCTGAGAGTGTTGGGCAAACAACAGCTGAAACAAGTCTCCATGTTCTGGGAGTGCTAGTTGTCATCCATATATAGCGGAAAAGATGACATGAAGGGATCAAAGACTCTGATGTCATGACCTTGCCATAGCTATATTAGTTTCCTAATGCTAGTGTCACATAGTAAGAAAAATTGGGTAGCCAAAAACAATATAAACATATTGCTTCCCAGTTCTGGAGGGTAAAAGTCCAAAATGAAGGTGTCAGGAAGATCATGCTCCTGACAACTCTAGAGGAGACTCATTCCTTGCTTCTTCTAGCTTCTGGTGTTTGCAGGGAATGCATGGCCTTCCTTGGCTTTTTAATGCAATGCTACGATCACATGACCATCTTCTCCTTGCCTGTCTTCACATCATCTTCCCTGTGTGCGTGTCTGTCTCTGCGTCCAAATTTCCCCCTTTCTAGAAGGACACCAAAAGTATTTTTGATTAGGGTCCACCCTAATGATCTCATTTTAACTGGATTACTTCTGTAAAGGCTCTACTTCCAAAGAAGGTCACCTGCTAAGGTACACATGTTAGAACTTCCTATCTCTTTGCAGGGGAGAGCACATTTCAGTCCACAAAGCACACCTTACTAAAATCTGGACACAGGTAATGTTCATGAGAGTTTACTAATCTATATAGGAAATGAGCTTAATTTGGAGTGACTAATACTTAATTGCTCCAACATGATTCAAGGTAGTCATGTTTCCTTCAATAAGCATGCAGAAATCCTATGTTTAATAGGATGCCTGGAATTATATTTACATCTCTGTGGTTAATCATTACTCATATTCTACTAGTTAGTGTATAAACATCTGATGGTTTCCAGATATAGTGGGCCCTTGAATTCCTCATTGCCCCTTCGTGATAATGCTCTAAATTATATCCTCTGTATTTTGTGGTTTTATAAAGAAGTTTTAACCTTTTCTCATTCCAGTTCAAATTCCATTTCAGGTTCTCTTGATAAGGATTGTACCTCTTTGTTCCTAAATCAGTGTTTGGAATGTTTATAGTTTATGCTTTTTAAAAAATCCCTGAATATAATAAATGGTGTTTTTAAACTGTGTAAAATGGGCTTATTTACTCTAAAACACTTCAGTCTTTGGTATAGTAATATGTACTGGAAAGTCTGAATAGAAGAATATAATGCACAATGTTTGCAATATATGTCAGCCAATGGAATGCTTCTATCATATTATATCACATGGAAAACACACTTTAGGAATTACTGCCCTAAGCCTCGCAACTACTACAAACAATTTTTTAAAATCCTATTCCTTAAAATCATCCATCTAATCAGGTATTCAGTTTTCATATTGTCCTTTCTCTTCAGCATTATGACCTTTGATATGTAAGGAGAGATTAAAAGATTATCTTTGTTTTCTGTTCATTCCATCTTCTACGTACTAAAAAATTCACTCGTTTTCCAATTTTTTTTTTCCTGAATAGTCAACCACACTTTGGGGAACATAAGAAGGCATGTATGTGTCCACCTAGAATTAGCTCATTTAGGAAATCCACTTCTCTTATTCCGAAAAAATACTGCCCAGCATGCTGAGTCTGGTTGGGACCAACCCTGCCCAGGGATGAAAAAGACAGGAGTACTCTACCTACCTTCAGTGAGGGTTGCACACATGAAGCAAAGCAAAATAGATTTATCTCTGAAGTTCTGTAGTCAGGAAAAAAAGAAAGAAGGAAGGAAGGAAAAGAAAAGAATCTTGGTTTGCTTGCAAACTGCAAGCTATGAAAACAAGGCAGTTATTTTATTTTCAGCAGTCATCATGTTCATATTCTTTTTTTGCCTAGGAAAGTTTGAGTTAATTTTTATCTCAGGCAACTGAAAAAGTCATAACACATGCATTATAGTTATTAGCAAAGCATTAAGGATTACTAGAGTTCACACTTACCCAAACAATACCCAACATGATTACATATTTCTCCGTTTTAGAGGAGGTCCTAAATTCCTATAGAAACAGTGAAAACTAGCTTTCCTGTCTTGTTCCACTTCTCTCTCCTCCAGAAACTGCATTTGCAAATACAAGGGATTTTCTTCAGAGGGTAAGTCACTTAAGAGCAGAGACAATATGTTGCCTTATTTGTCTCGTTCATAAATCTTAGCAGAGTGCTCAATAAGTATTTGTTAAATTAAATTATTTCTTTGATATCTTAGTAGATAATACATCATTGAGTCTTGATTATAATTAATTGCTCCATCTCCAATTAAAATTCATTCACTGTAACTCAAAAGCATGCCCATCTTAAGATATTTCATAAATTGTGTTCCAAATTGACGATCATGTGGAGGGATTTCCTTTGCCCTTGTTTCTGGCAGCCTGTTTTCCCTTAGTTTGAAATATTAGTCTCTGAAGACTAGTTTCCTTTGAGTAGATTATCAAGATTAACAATCATTCTGCACTTTCTATTCCATAAGGAAAGCTTTTACTCAATTTCTCCAGGGAAACAAATGTACTCTCTACTCTTCCTGATTTGTTGGGTTAACACATATTATTTATTGTTGGGGTTGCTGCTGCTGCTATTATTATAATGTTTAATTTGGGGAGTTAGGTTTTCCAAATAGCACTAGGAACATCCCCCCAAAAGTTTTGTTTTTTTCTTGAGATACTAGGAGCAGTATTCTGACAGGAACTATAGGAATACGATGGCCTTTCAATCCCTCTATATTTCCACTATGTGGGAATGGTAAGATCCTCTTAATTCACCTACAGGTTTATCTTAACAAAAGCTTTAGCAAACATTATTCAAGCCCCTACTTTCTACCTTCAGCATTGTGGAAACTCAGTTGAACAAGACACCTTGCTTAGGGAATATAGTCAATGGTATAGTAATAGTGTTGTATGGGGACACATGGTAAACTACACTTGCAGTGAGCACAGCATAATGTCTAGAGTTACTGAATCACTATGTTTTACACTTGAAACTAATGGAACATTGGGCACCAACTATACTTCAATAAAAAAAAAAGAAAGAAAAACATATCTTGCTTTTCTTTCACCAAATGTATTTTTTTTTACTGAATGTCAACCTTTACAGTCTAATTCTCTATTTCATTATGTTTCTGCTACTTATTTTTGCTTGAATCTTTTTTGTAAGATTAGATATGGCTGATAGAGAATTGGAATAACAATGGTTTAAACATGATCGAATCTCTTTTTCTTCCCTCACCTAATACTCTGGTTGAAAGGAGTCCACAGCTGGTATGGTCATTTCACAATGCCAGGGACAAGAGCACCTTATTTGGGCTTGTTGTTCAGCCATCCTTAGAGGGTTGGCTTCATCCCTGGTCCAAGGAAGCTCACCCCCTCATCTGCAGTCCTGCTGGTCAGAAGTCCAAGCTGGCCAGAATATGGCTCCGCTTCTTTGCCAGAGAGTACAGGAAACATAATTCTTAACCTTGGCGACTAGGAACCAGCAGTTATATAATTATGGGAAGAATAAGAAAAGTTATCAGGAATAATTAGTGGCTCAGCACTTAACAGAGTTTACTTTCTCTTTCTTGGCTTTACTTCACAACACAATTCACCAGGTGCACAGTTAACAAGACTCTGAAATATAAAGTATTACACCTATAAGAGAAGTTTATCCTTGGTTACAGAGTAGATCACTAGTTGTTAAGGACCATAAATTATGATAAGGTTTCATAGTTGAATGTTCTTTAATCACCAGCAAATAGCTTCTACTGAAGCCAAAACTCTTTACTACACTTCTCTTAACAAATTGCCCAGGCACTCCCAGAAGGTAAGGATTTTAGGTATTTTTCTCACCAATTGAGCAGATCCTCATGTGGTAAGTACTCCTAGTCTTTGAAACCAGAGACTAAAACAGATTCCTGTATATTCCTTATAAGTTTTTTTTTTTGCTCCCACAAATAATGATACATGCCTTAATGGTAAAATAAGAAAAAAAATGCAATTGTGTGATAACAATATAATTGTAGCATAGTTGGTTCTGCTCGTTTCAATACTGCCTTTATTATTAAAATCCTCTCATTATTTTTTGTTTAACACATGATAAGAAAAAAGGAAAAGAAATTAGTGTGTGATATGGTTGAGATGATTTTCACGTACTCATACAAAGGTGATATCATAGAGGGACCACTTGCTCAAAAGACGTTAGCGTTGACTTTAGGGAGAGAGAGCGAAATAATTATCAGCCCTGAGAAAAAAGAAAGCGAGGAACTGTTTAATGTTCATAGGCTATCCCAAAGAGCAATGAAAAATCAGGATGTAAAAACTGGTTTTGCATAGTAAATGTGTTTTATGGTACAAAAGCACAGCTTTGAAATGAAGGTACAAGGTACATCAACTCTAAGTGCCCTATTCATCACACGCAAGGCTTCCGCAGTCGGCTAGCATTAATTCCATGGCTTTGTATTGCAAGTCAGGCCACAGGATACATATTATTTTACAAGAAAATATTGGAAATGGTTGGAGGTGCTGGCAAACATATACTTGAGATAGAATAATGATACATAGCACAGTTACTATACACCCAGAATTTAGATAAGTGGAAGGAGAATCCTCATTTGTCCTAAGGAACCTGCCCACCAGTCTTTACGTAAGGGTTATGCACTGGTTCAACACATTGACATTATGTAGGAGGAAGGAGATGTGCACAAAACAATTAATTTAAAACCTTGAGGAGCATAAACATCCCATTCATGGCCTATAAACAAGAAGGCCTTCTCTCACCATGGTAACCAGCAAGCGCTGTCAGAGTCTTCACAGTTCAGGTTTCTGTCACTGCTCAAGGGGATCCTGTGGATGCCTTAATTTCCTCTGCTTCTAGACATGTTTTCCAAAGGTTAAGGCACTTTTTTGAGGGTCATGTTTAAGGTGCTTTTTTAGTATCGAGAATAAAATCAAATAAAGCAGACCTAACTGAAAACTGTGCAACACATTTAGCATTTACTACACAAGGTTGGCTTCTGCATTCTATAACTCTGGCAAAAAGGCACAGGGAAAATGGCCTGGTGCCCTGGAAGGCAAGAATGGGTCAGAATCCATGGGTGAGGAGGACTTTGGGAGGCCCACAGTTGAACTTGCTCTACAGGTATACTTTTTCTCTCTCTGAGTAGAAACACATCTAAGAATGGAAAGTGCCTTATGATCCCAATGGAGAAGTCATTTCAAAAAGGCTGTGCATGTGTTCAATCACAGCCAAAATGGATGGTGGATCATCACTGTCCAGTAGAGAAAAGTTAGGTCATGGAAAGGCATGGCATCTGTCTGGACCGGAGTGAAATGCCATGGAGATGCTTGATCCCACAATCTAGTTATAAATAAATTTTCTTCCTCGACACAAGCTGCATTCCTTCACACTCCTGCTTTTCCTGCTGTGTGCACTCAACCCTGCTCATTGACTCCTTGAGTTTATCGTCCCAGTTACCAAGCCTTTCAGCTTTACGTGTTATGTGTTACAGGTTTCCTGCTTGGGCAAGTGATATTCTCAAATGTCCACCACAGTGACAATCGAAGCCAGTGGTCTTCTATCTAAAGGGCCTATGCATAGCAATACACTCTAGATTCAAATAAGGAGAGACCCTGGTCCCCTAGGGAGGAAAGGTCTTCCAGAGCCCCATTATCTCAGAGTCCTGTTTTTACTATTTCTATGATAACTAAGCTTGTAGGTTCAAGATTTAAAATACAGTATTATAGGCATGCCATGTCTTGATTTCAATAGGACACTTAAAATAGTGTTTTTGGGAGTGTATTGATAAACACAAACTAGAAAATAATATAATAATATAGACATACAGCTGGATATACAGCCTACCCTAAAAATCTTGGTCAATGGGTTGATATAAAAATTTTTTTAATTTTTTTTAAGATTTCATTTATTTATTCATAGAGACATAGACAGAGAGCCTGACGTGGGACTCAATCCAGGGTCTCCAGGATCACGCCCTGGGCTGCAGGTGGTGCTAAACCGCTGCACCACCAGGGCTGCCCTATAAAATTTTTTTAAAGAGAGAAAATGTTTTTAAAGTATTACAGAGCTCCACCCTTGGCTTTTGCTACTTAATATAGATATAAAAGGTTATTTTTTTTCTAGAATTTGATTGTAACATAGATTTTTGTAGCTAATTTGATCAGATGATATAATTATCATTCAACATTATCCTTTTAATCTAGAACAACAGCTTGAAGTTTGTAACATTAACCTGCTGAAACAGAGGGAGAGACAAATTTGATATACAGAAAGGGCCAACATAAGTCACCAGAGGAATATGACATCCAAGCAATAAATGTGAAATAAGTCTAGATGAATGGAAACAAAGCACTGAAATAAAAAAAAAAAAAAAAGATGATGTATTCACTCAAATTCAAGGAACATTTTAGTTACCCAATCACTTTGAACATGATTGGGATTTAAAGTGTGAGCAAGGCCCAGGCATCAGAGAACTTCAGTATGACAAGTGTCATAGGGGAGACAGATTTGCAAACACAAATGTCAAAGAGTGTGATACTCAGAGCTGACATCCAACCATGCTGCCCAGCAGCATACAGGCTCGTGTCAGCTCTGCCTAGTGACAGATACCCATGCCACACCGACTAACAAATACTTTGAATACCACCTGAACCTGGTGATAGGTTCTGTAATACTGATGTGCCTCAAGATAGGCAGGATCTCTAACAACACAGGAGCCATGAAACAGCACTGAAGGGCCCATTGGGAACAAAGCCTAGAGACATAAAAATGGTGGACAATCCACAGAGCAGGTGGATATGACATGTCCATGGAAGGGCTCGGATGAAAGGAAGGCCTTGGAGGGGTCTGATGTGAGCCCAGGCATGGATTCGGGAATCACTCAAATGGGCAATGACAAGAGTGACTACAACCTCCAAGGAAGAGAATGCATATGGCGAAGCACTGATGACCCTATCAGATAAAAATAAGATTTCTATTTTAAGAAAAGTAGTAAAAAATTTAAAAATCACTAAAGATCAGTAATATAGAACAAATTGCTTTTTTAGGAAAGCAGAGGACAGCACAGTCCTCTGTGTCTTACACCTCTGGGTCCTGGAACATGCCTCTCAAGGATGCTATGACATCAAATAGAACAAAATAGAAAGTCGTAAGAGGCCTGAATTTTATTTGTGCTACTGTAGTTGTCAATTCCTGTTCACATGACCCCAAATATTCTACTGAAAAATTTAAAACTTCAGTTCGCTAGTAACATGTCTCCAAATCATCATAAGTTAGCCAAACTTATTCTTTCCAAGGGCTCTTTGGATTTATAGTAAAGACAACCTGAACATGCAGAGTTTCTTGCTCTTTGGTCTCACCTACCTTCTTATCCCAATATCTCCCTTGGTAACCACAACATTTGAGAAGAGGGGAAAAAAAATGAAGAGAAATCTTTTATAGGATTTAGCTCAAGGTGCCCAGAATTACAAATCATGATTTTCATAGGCATTCACAACAGTCGTCTGATTGGAGCTCCATGCTTGGAAAATGAAAAGGTTCATTTCTGATTCTCCTCCCAGGCCGTCCCCCAGCACTCGCTGACATCCTACCTTTTGGCTCCTCTGGCAGCACTGTCACCTAATTTAATGTCACACCTCAGACGATCCAGGTCTGCCTTCCACAGACAGAACGTCAACAACAAGGGAAACACAGCTCTGGTAGGGGGGTCACAGCCAGGCAATTTCACTGTTATTACTGAAGACTGATCAGAAGCTCAGCAGTGACCTCCACCCTTGACAGAGTCGGTCCTGAACAACCAGAATTTCATTTCATGGCTCCACTTAAAAAAAAAAAAAAAAAAAAACTGGATATACTTATGAAATCACCCTTACGAAGTTCGGTGCACGATCTTGATTAAACGCTTCTGTATTGTTGCATGACAGGGTTTCGTGGCAGAAGCTGAGAGCATCCTGAAATCAAAAGTAGTGATGCCAGTTGCAATTTTTCAGTTGAAAGAGAAGAAACGTTCCCCAAGAATAATCCCTTATGCCAAACCAACTGTTAGAGCAGAGATTACTGCCCTTGCCGCAGTTTCCTTAAGCTCAGAGTCGGTTGCAAGTAAAAGGAACAGCTGTCAGGCCTCACAGTGGCTGGCGGGCCGGGGGCCGGGGGCCGGGGGGCCGGGGGGCTGGGGGGCAGGGCCAGGCCCGGACATCTGGGCCTGCCCGCTCGGGTCTTACCAGGCTCCCAGAGAGAGAACGGGCAGGCCGTGCAGGTGCCGGGCCTCGGCCGGGAGCACCGAAGAGGAGGCCCGGTGACATGTGTGGGGCGGCCCTATTTGCACGCGGTTCATTCTAAAAGGATTTTTGTCTCCTCTAAACGGATTGCTCTGCCATTATGTAAAGTCAGAATGTTCTTCGATTCCCGGGCACAGAACCCTGAGGCTACAGAAATACACAAAAACTCTCATCAAAAACAATCCCCAGGGCAGCCCGGGTTGCTCAGCGGCTTAGCGCTGCCTTCAGCCCAGGGCGTGATCCTGGAGACGCAGGATCGAGTCCCACGTCGGGCTCCCTGCATGGAGCCTGCTTCTCCCTCTGCCTGTGTCTCTGCCTGTGTGTGTGTGTGTGTGTGTGTGTGTGTGTGTGTCTTATGAATAAATAAATACAATCTTAAAAAAAAAAAGCAATCCCCAATTCTTGCTTTATTAAACATATCACCTACTATAGCTTTTGACAATTATTTATTGGCTTTCCAGTGGTTAAACCTCAAGTTGTATATCTTCTTCCCGATGGTCCTTCCACATACCTCTCACTACAGCCTGATTGCTGCCGTCGAACTGAGAAGGGTACGATTGTAGAAATGTTTCACAGAGAAGCTGATCCAACATACTACATTTAAAGGTGAAAATGGAATGACTGGTTTACTATTTTTGTTTACATCTTGATTCAACCCATTGATTTTTTTTTTTCCAAAACCTCATCTTTTTCTGGCTCCCTGTTTCCCCAGAACATCCAAGATCTCTGTAAGATTTCAAAAAATAAGTCAGCCTTGTTCTCATGGATAGTCTTACTCTGTTGTTCTTCCTGTATCCACTCTGTAATCTGAGAAAGGGCATAAATGAAATGTTAACTCTTCTTTCTCTCATACACCAAGCCATCTTAAATTAGAGAAACGACAGGCAATATCAGAGTATCACAGTGTGAAATACATATATATGTATATATATGTATGGTATAAAATATATACATAATGTAAAGTAATAGTATACAATGTAAAATAGAAAAATAATATATCATGTAGAAAATATCTTCTGCTTTACATTATATGTAGAAAGTATATTTTCTACTTTACATTATATACTGTTACTTTACATTATATATGCTATATGTGTTATATATTATATACTCTGTATATTATTTACTATTACCTATCTGCCAGGAGGTAATGTAAAAAGTAGTATATAATGTAAAGTAGAAAATATATTTATATACATATATATAATTATAGAAAATATTTGTAGACAATATATATATATTGTACTTTACATTACCTATCAGAGGGAACTATAAACTGTAGGATTTATGGACAAATTTTAGAAGCACTGGGTCCTCCAGATTACTATTTTAAATTAGGGATTTTTAAATCTCTCATTCACATGTAAGTTTAAGCAATAAATACTAAAGGCATGACCTAACTGGAAATGAACTTCTTAGTTGAAAATGTTTTAATATAAAGAATTGCTGGGATGCCTGGATGGCTCAGCGGTTGAGCATCTGCCTTTGGCTCAGGGCCTGATCCAGGGTCTGGGGATCAAGTCCCGTATCAGGCTCCCTGCGAAGAGTCTGCCTATGTCTCTGCCTCTCTCTGTGTCTCTCATGAATAAATAAATTAAGTCTTTTAAAATACATATATGTATAAGCCATTGAACTTGGTACTAGGTCTGAATGAAAAACCTAACTAGTTAGAAGCCAGGGTAGATTGAATAGATTGAGTAGATTCTGCTATGACCTGCACTTCATCTCAGAGAATCAAGTTAACAAGATGGGTCTTTTTTTTTTAATTTTTTTAATCAGAGTTCAATTTGTCAACATATAGCGTGTAAGACCCAGTGCTCATCCCATCAAGTGCCCCCCTCAGTGCCCATCACCCAATCACCCCCAACCCCCCACCCACCTCCCCTTCCACTACCCCTTGTTCGTTTCCCAGACAGAGTTAGGTGTCTCTCATGTTCTGTTATCCTCACTGATATTTTCACTTATTTTCTCTTCTTTCCCCTTTATTCCCTTTCACCATATTTATATTCCCCAAATGAATGAGACCATATAATGATTGTCCTTCTCCTATTGACTTACTTCACTCAGCATAATACCCTCCAGTTCCATGCACGTTGAAGCAGATGGTGGGTATTTGTCGTTTCTAATGGCTGAGGAATATTCAAGATGGATCATTTAACTATGTGAACCACACTTCACTTTTAAACACATAGAATGGTACCTGGTAATTCAAAATGGCATCTGGGAGGCTCACAATCACTAATGTAGCGAGGCCTCAGCTGGCACCTGACAAGGCTGAGTTCCAAGATGATTCTAAATACTCTTCTTGATTGAGCTGCACAGTGATGGACATGGGCATTGTTTACTTGAAAACTGTGTTGACAGCACCTGCAACTTTAAATTCATGATGCTCTTTGAGGATTCTGCTGTCGTTCAAATTCTGTACCTCTAGAACACTGGTTCAGAGAGAGCATTACCTAGTGCTGGAGGAGGGGAGGGGCATCATGCTCAAGGCACTGTTTCCATCACAGAAAATCTCCCTCCATGGAATGAGCTCTAGGAGTGTGATCACTGACCTGAGCAGTAACCTGTATCTTGTTTGTTCTCTGTCTTCAAAAATATTGCAGGTTATGTAGATGTTGACACTGTCTTAGCCTGGTTCCAGCGAAGGCCATTATTTTCATCTTATTTTCTTTGCAGAGCAATAGAGACAACAAAACAATAGACACAGCAAAGCTTTGATCGCTAGGCATTTTTTAAGATGATTAACGGAACTGCAATGCATGTGTGCATCCCAACTTGGCTGGATAAAAACCAAGTATTTGTCAAAGTTGTATCAATGAATTAAGTCACTGTCTCAGATAGAGGTCTAGTAGATGGGTAAAGGCAGATGTAAAGGAGTACAAATGGCTGCTTCCTCCATGCCAGGCCCCCTGCCAAGGATTTCACCAACATGATTTTACTTATTTAATTCTGAAAACATTTCTTGGGATAAGCAAAGCTGTAAAAAAGCAACTAATAGTCCCCAAGCCACAAACCTAGTAAAACGCAAACTTAAAAATTCTAACTCAAATTTTTCTCACTTAAAACCTTATCATCTTTTCATTATACCACTACTTCGAAATGTGTATTTTTTAAAGACGTAATTTATTTATTCATGAGAGACACAAAGAGAGAGAGGCAGAGACACAGGCAGAGGGAAAAGCAGGCTCCATGAAGGAAGCCTGATATGGGATTCAATCCCAGGACTACAGGATCACGTCTTGAGCCGAAGGCAGATGCTAAACTGCTGAGCCACACAGGTGCCCCTAAAATTCTGTTAACTACTTACTAAACTCATAAGAGATTTCATATTTTCCTACAGACTACATTATATATTTGTGAAAGTGTACAGAAAAAATTAATAGAAGTAATAGTAAATAATTATGAGAAAACATTTTGAGGGAAATAGACTAGAGTACCTAATGATGTTAAAGTAATTGCCAACACTTTAAAAATTGCATGATTCACTGTTTGGGATGATATTGAAGCAGCACTAATTTCATGAAGTAGACAAAAGAGAAGTCTTGTTTATTCAAGAGATATTTGTTAGAAGATCACTATGTGGCAGATGCACTATTAAATATTGGGTACATAGCCATGAATAAAGTAGCTAAAGCACCGAGTTATGGCTGCATGGATGAAGTGGTCAAAATGCTGGTCCTCCCTTAATTCATTCCTCACTTTAAGAGAAGTGGGATTTTAGGAAATAATTTAATTTTTTTTTCACCTCAGCTTCCTAAACTTGACTCTTGTATGGTATTCCCAACCTTGTATCTTACTTATAGAACTATATCTTCCAAGTTTCCTTGAGATATTGACAGGTGGACGTATGGAATCAGTGAACAAGATAAGCCTTTCAGGAAGGAAGGAAGGAAAGAAAGAGAGAGAGAGAGAGAAAGGGAGAAAGGGAGGGAGGGGAGAGAGGGAAGGAGGAAGGGAAAGACAGACAGACAAACCTCTCATGCACCAGCCATTGAAACTAAGTCCTGGGGAAACAATAATAAAGTGTAGACTCTAATGTCCTTCAGTTGTACCAGAATGCCCTCACTATAAAAGTCTCAAAATAAATAAAACAGATTTATAGGGTAATAGGAAAATGAGTAAAAATTGATAATTTTTTACTCTTATGCATATATTGAAATACATTGCATCTTTTCTGCTAGAATGAAGTAACCTATAAGTACTTGCATGTCTCCCTATAGTAGTAATTAGAGGGAATTATTGATGGGCTCACAGAATGAATGAATAAATTATAAAAAGAGTGCCAAGGGGTGCCTGGATGGCTCAGTGGGTTAAGCATCTGACTCTTGATTTTGGCTCAAGTCATGATCTCAGGAAGATCGAGCCATGTCAGGCTCCATGCTCAGCATGGAATCTGCTTCAGATTCTGTCTGCCTCTGCCCCCACCCTCCCACCCTCACCACATGCTCAATCTCTCTCTCTCTAAAATAAATTAATAAATCTTTTAAAAAATAAAAATAAAAAGAGTGCTGATCCGATCATTGGGAGGCCCAAGCTCTAGTCCTCTCCACCAATGGTTGGTTCACTATTGAACTGTGCAAATAATGCATCTCAGATCTCAGTTTTCTGATGAGGAGGATGGTTACCTTCAAATCCTAAAATTCTGAGATGATTACCTTAACTATAAATTTTAAATATATACTGGGTCTATGTACACCTTAAGATATCACCCAAAGAGAAAGTTTTAGATCCAGTTAAGTGTCCTCCTAAAATGCAGAGGCAACAAATTTAGATATTTGCTCCCTATTCTGGGATTATACAACATTAAGAAAGAAAGATAACACAAATCTGTCATCTGTGCCAAAAAGGATAAAAATCATCCCTTCTCAAGCTGAAAATATTGATGCTTTTGCTATAATTAAATCCACAGGAGAACTAACCCATCCAAATAGCAACAAATTCTTCTGTGAATTGTCACATACTCCTAAGCACTAACAAAGGTCCATTCCCCGTATTAAAGGAAATGCTGAACAAGCTAGACAAGCAGAAATTTTTATTTTTTCACATATTTATTTTCTACTCATTTTCCCCATTACATTAAAAAAAAAGTCTTCTGCAATTCAGAAGAAAACTTTTGAAATAAAATGACATACACCCTCAAGGTTGACATCCTAAGCTTTTCAAAGCACTAGCATTGTTAAAGCTTAAAATAACCCTGTGGAGAAGTTATAACCAGTTATCGTTTCATTATTTTGCAGATGGGGAAATGGAAGCCTAAAAACTGGAGTCCCTTGCTCAAAGTCAGAGGGCTAGAAAAAGGCACAACCAGTGTTAATTGTAGGGTAGATATCTTCTCCCAACCACGACAAGGTGAGTGGAGATCTATTTTTACTCTGTCATAATTAAAATCATTTCAGCAAAGATTTTGTGTTTGATAGATTAATAGCGATTAAGTTGTTAGTATCACAATAGCTGATTAATACTCTAAGCCTTAGTTGATGTATTGTCAGAAACTATATATTAACTTTAATCTTAATGTCAAATATTCTAAAAATACCTGTGTCATAAAGTCAAATAAATATTTAATATTATACTTATAACTGCTCTCTGTTACTGAATACTTAAGTTTTAAATCACCTGTAAGATAGAGATGAGTTTAGAAGGAAGATTTTTTAAAAACTCTTTGTTTCTTGGGTTTCAGTAATTTGGGTGTATTTGTTTTTCATGATCAAATTTAATGTATATGACTAAAATCACCAGAATACAGAATAACAAATGGATTACATTGAGGAAAACTTGTTATAAATATAGGCTATTGCATGATCCATTTGAGTATAAGAATTACTCTATTCCAAGAAGACAATTGAACTGATTGCATCGATCTATCACATCCATCTTGGCAACCACATACAAAATTATCAGAGCTCTTCCATTTTTCTACCAGTTCTGGTTTTGTGTTGTTTTTGGTTTTAATAACTGACTCCTTGCTATGAAATGTCACAGAAGGAGAGTTCTCATTAAATTTCCAAACTTTCCAGAAATAAATAAATCTATCCAACTTCACTGGGATCTCAGAAAACAGACTTTTCTGCAGTTCAACTCCGTACCAGACTTGAGAACCATCCGTTCATTCTGGAGCCGCTAGCAGGGTACATTTACTGCCCTAGTTATGATGTCTGCAGAGTGCAAGGAGAGGGTGGCAGAGTCAACCCACCCTTTCTCTCAATGGGTCAGGGACCAACAGAAAGACAGGGCACAGAAAACGGTCACAGGTAACACAGGAGAGTTCCACAAAAGGGATATTTATAAAGTAGGGGGACCCAATAAGCAAGAATAGGGCATCTGCCAACAGAAGGAGACCTCACGGCAAGAGAGGGAGCCCTGATGTTCCCTACTTAAGGAAGACACTCACGTGAAACAGACTTGTTTATCACTTTGTCATCAAGCCATATCATCTTAATTAGGAAACTATTTTGAAAGGAAATGGACAAAGCTGGTCTTTTGTAGTAACTATGATGGAAGCATCACTCTGAAAACCTTCTCCTCTAACCCATGAGGAAGATCACGTCTATAAATTCCAGTACATATATGTCACCTGCCTAGAGATTACACATATTATATATCTTGTTGGCCATTATTCAGTCCTAAGTTTAGGTTTGATTCCTTTAGTCATGAAGGACAATATGGATACATAATACTTATCAGGCAATAGGTATTAAAATACTATGTCACCAGATCCCTGGGGGAAAGGCTGACCAGGAGCCCTTTTGTTCCTGGGATAACAGAATTCTTTTGAGCTCAGCTCTACCAACGCCATACATTGGCCAAGCCTGACAAGAGGTCAGGGGAAACAGCATCCCTCCATGCAGCCAGAGAAGGATGGATTGATGAGACAGTGCAGGGTAGAGAACGGTGGAGACTGAGTAGATTCTGAGGAACACCCAGACAATACCCAAGACAACCCCCAGCAAAAGCACACAACAGTCAGAGACTTTTCCCTCAAACAGATTTGGGAAAGGTGTGAGAACAAAAGGAGAGCCAAGAATGACCCCCACACGAACATGGCAATGAGGCTGGGTTATGCTTTACCTAACTGGTCTTTACCTGACTGGACATCATGCTTTACCATCTGTGGAGAAACTATTAGTCCAGTTTTACAGATGAGTAAACTGACGTGCAGAAAAATTCAATAAATTGCCCAAATTCATACAACTGGCAAAGGGCAGTGCTGGGACTTGAAGCAAAAGCTTTCTGACTTCAAATCACACACTTTCCCTGTAGGGACCCCACATCCTGAGGAATACATGAGGAGTGGTGTGATTTCCCGCTGGCCTGAGACGTAGCCCCACTAGGGAAGATCAGATTTTACCTGACCCTGTTTGTATCACGATTAGCCATAGCAGAAGATCCTTGAGACTTGGTATTCCAAAAAATCCATTAAACATGAACAGAACCAGCCATCAAGAGTTTGTTTTTTGCCTTTGCATCTACTGGAGACACATACTGGAAGAAGAAAATGTGCCATCCAGGCAATTTTCCTCTTTGCCAGAGGCATGTATACCCCCTGAGAGAAGACATTGTCATTTCTATAATACTGGAACGGTTAATATTTATGCTTAGTTGTCTGCTACTATCCACCCCAGGACAACTTGAACTAATTTTCAGAGTATAACTAGCAACATGCTTTGTAAAAACAAAAGAAGAAATGCATGTAACCAAGCTGTTTTTGATTTGGCCTCAGTAAACTTCTCTTCCATTAACTCCCTTCAATAATCCAACAATAATTTCTCTTATGTTCCTTAAGTAAAACACTCACATGAAATAGACTTATTTATCACTTTGTGACCAGCCTATACAATCTTTTTTTATTGAAATAAATTTGACATGTAACATTGTGTAAATTTATTTATTATTTTTATTTATTTATGATAGTCACAGAGAGAGAGAGAGAGAGAGAGAGAGAGAGAGGCAGAGACACAGGCAGAGGGAGAAGCAGGCTCCATGCACCGGGAGCCCGATGTGGGATTCGATCCCGGGTCTCCAGGATCGCGCCCTGGGCCAAAGGCAGGCGCTAAACTGCTGCGCCACCCAGGGATCCCCCATTGTGTAAATTTAAAACATATAACATATTAGGGAGCCTGGGTGGCTCAGTTGGTTAAGCATCCAAATCTTGGTTTGGGCTCAGGTCATGATCTCAGGGTCAATCGAGCCCCACAATTGAACCTACTTAGGATTCTCTCTCTCCCTCTCCCTCTGCCCCAACTTGCCACCCCAACCTGCTCACGCTTTGCTCTCTCCAGAAAAAATATAACATGTTAACTTGATACATATTGTAATACAATTGCTATTGTAAAGATAATTAGCACCTTTATTATATTATGTAATTAGCATTTCTTTTACATGGTTGCAATAATTAAGCTCTGGATTCTGAGCAAATCTGATGATATTCTGGTCTAAATTCCCTAAACCATATATTAGGTCCTTAGGTTATTCACTACTCACTGCAAGTTTGTCTCCTGAAACAACATCTGTCCTATCCCGCCACCTACCAGCCCCTAGTAACTACCACTTTACCCTTTGTTTTAATATGTTTGGCTTTTTTAGATTCTACATGTAAGTGACATCATGCAGTATTCATCTTTTCCTGCGTCAAGATTGTCACAAATGACAGGACGTCCTTCTTTCTCATGGCTGGACAATATTCCTCTCTATATATAACAATATTCCATTATATATATAAAATCTTCTTTATCCATTCATCTGTTGGTGGGCACTTATGTTGTTTCCATATCTTGACTATTGTGAATAATGTTGCAATAAACATATACCCAGAAGCATAACTGCTGGGCAATATGGCAGATTTAGTTTTAATTTTTAAAGATTAGATTTTTTATTTTTTTATTATCTATAAAAAAATCATGAAAGAGCAACATGGATACTTAATAGGCAACAGACATATATTAAAATACTACATAATGATCATTGTCTAAGCACTAATGAGAGGACTGCAAGGAAGGTCCAAGGGATAAAATGACACACACATACACATCATCATCATCATCATCATCATCATCATCATCATATTTAGACCAAAGGACTTTGCCATCTGATGGGATGGGTGAAATTCTCCTACAAGCTGAGACAGATATGCAAAGAAATCACCAATTTGCAGAACACCACAAGCATTGTTATAACTGCCAATTTTTGCAATTCACATAAAATACAGTACTATCTATTTTAATATAAAGACATGTATACACATATACATGGAAATGGCCTGGTATAATATTTCCCACGCTGAGAATAGGGATTCCATCTAAGGAGTGTAGGAGGAGGAACTGAAGACAATGGTCAAAGGAGGATTTACCTTCACCTGTAATGCTCCAACTTTTATAAGATGAATATATTTTTGCACGTTATGTATTTTTCAAAGTCTTTACAATAACACAAATAGTATTATATACAAAGTTGTACTAGCATGGATGAAGGAAATGTTAAATGTGCCAGTGTAATCATGAAAGCCATCTTAGAGGAGGTACCATCTGAATTTAGTCTCAGGGATAAATAGGAATACTCTGAGTAGAAATATGAGAGTGGTGCATATCAAGAGAAAAGCAACAGAGTATGAGAAAACAAAGAAATAGGACAAAATATAGTGAGTCCTGGAGAGGGAACAGTCATAGAAAAGGGTTCCTGTGTTTCTAACAGGCTTGCTTCCAAGACTAAAGAGTTTAGAATCAGGGTTATCAACTTTTAACCCATGGCCCCTTAGATAAACAGAAACATCTCCTGCCTGCCTTTAATGTTAATTGAGTTTTATTTATTTATTCATCTATTTATTTGGAAAGAAAGAGAGAGAGAGAGAGAAGAGCATGAACAAGAGAGTGAGCACAGGGGGAGGGGCAGAGGGAGAAAATCTGAGACTCCTCACTGAGCAGAGTCTGACTCGGGGCTCCATCTCATGACCATGCGACCATGACCTGAACCAAAATCAAGAGCTGAATGCTTAACTGACTGAGCTGCCCCAGGCACCCCTGAAATTTCAAAAATAAATTAAATATTGAAACTAAAAATAAAACAAAAGAATAACTTTAGAATTATATCCATACACTTACACACAACACACGCACAATTTAGTCATATGATCTGGCTACAAGTTTTATATTCTGTGGGTCACGAAAGAGAGAAAACACAGCTCATGTTCAATATCGATGCAGTTATAGACAAGAATACACATAAGGCAAGTACTTCTCCATTACATACAGATTAAAAGATGAGAGCATGTCCAAAGCCAGCAAGGGAACACCAATTTGCCTCGTGATCAAATCCTAAAAGCTACTTTCTAGAAGTTAATTATGCCAAATCTGTCAAATGTTAGCTTTAAAAACTAAAACTTTTCTGGATCATTTGATGAAACTGAACATCTCCGAGGAGGGTTTTGTGCAAGCTCCCTTCTACGCCAGGGCATAGGAGGCCATGCACTCATTCTCCAGATTGGTTCTTCCCCAGATAAGGTGTGCTTCCCTTCTTTTCAATCACTATCAAGACCAGGGCCCTTTGAGATCTTCATTAAAAGGATGAGGCATTCAGTGCCACAGTGTCTCATATCTGTGGCTGGAACTTATTTACAGATGCTGTAGGTTTTTTCCTCAGTTGCAAGTTCAACATTTTTGAAGCTCAGTTATTTGCCAAATATGCTAAGCTCTCTTGAAAATTACCATTTTTGGAAGATTGAAGCATTTAGTGTTTTTCCCTGGTGTTCCAAAACCAGAGCAACTTCAGGTTATAGATCTGGACAAGCATATTTCCCTTTGACAAGATTGCAACATGTTTTCTGTAGCCTAATTACAATAATTTATAAGCAGCCAATTTCAGGTCTCTTGAGCCAACCTTTGTGGTACATCCAATTAAGTCTTTTTTTTTTCTTTTTAACATTGGATGTTTACTAAAGAAAAGAAGTCAGTCCATTGGATGAATAGACAAAAAAGAAAGATTTTGGAATCACCTGGCACCATCTGATCCATGCTCGGGGTGCTCATAAGCCTGGGGTGGGCATTACTTTGGGGGGAATCCATGTTAATGGCTCCTCCTGGACCTAAGACCCAACTGTTTGAGCAACATCTTATCAAGCACAAGCAAATCTTGTGGGGGGTATATCTCAATACATCATGCTAATGGGAAAAGTTGTCATATCAACCACAGTGGAATGTGGCAAGGCTATATGTTTTTTTTAATAGTACCTACTCTTGCCTTAAAAAAAAGCAAAACCAGATTCTCACTGAACCATTAAGGTTGCCAGGAAGGGAGCACTGAGAGACTCAGTTGGTTAAGTGGCTGACTCTTGATTCTGGCTCAGGTCATGATCTCAGGGTCCTGGGACAGAACTCACGTCAGGCTCTGTGCTCAGCAAGGAGCCTGCTTGAGATTCTCTCACTCCCTCTGCCCCTCCCTCTACTGTCTCTCACTCTCTCTCCTTCTAAAAATAATAAATCTTTTTTTTTTCAAAGCTTCCAGAAAGAGGGTACAGATTGCATTGATGATTTTCTTCTAAGACCCTAATAGAGTACAGAGTTCTAAGGATCATTGGATGAACTATGAAGAACTATTCTGAGTTCTTCTTACAAAGTTATCTTTTGATTGGTAATACATTAGGACAAAATATATTCACTACATCAACTCTAAAAATAAGTAAGCCCTTGGTTTTATCTTTTTCCCCTCCCTTGAGTAGTGAAAGCATCTTCAAAAGAAATTCCCAAACACAGGGGGAAAATGGGAAAATAGCTGTGTTTTTCTAAAACTTCAAGTCCAATGAGAAGATACTGTAATCTGAATCTCAAAAATTCTGATAGACTTTCAAATGATGTCACTGTGGAAAATAAGCAAATTCTAGCATTTACAATCTTCACACTGCAACGTGAACAATCTTCTATTCAACATTGGTTGGTAAGTAACCACATTAATAGCAAGAACAAAGTCTTCCCTTGGATCACAGGGAAGGGTTTTCGAAGTTAATATTTGCTTGTGAACAATCTGATGCATTCCAGAGAGAATAACATGTGTCTCTTCTTGATCTTCCCACCGAAAATCTCTATTACAACACCAGCATCGCTGGCACTTCATCAGTTAATGCTCCAATCATTTTCCCCCAGATTATTTCACTATATCAAAAAATTTTATTCACTGGCAATGGCTATCATAAGCTTTACTGTAATCCTCAGGGCTTGAGACAAATTTGGATTTTTTTTTCCATAGGCCTTTTTTAGCCACATATGTATAAATTAGAAGTTGGAAAAAATTGTTTTGCTGTAAAATTCATTGCAATGAATAGCATAAGAGTAATGACATCATTCTTGGCACATTTTACAGTTTGACACACTAAATTATTTTTTTGACACACTAAATTATTAATTCAATTCTTGACTACTATGACAGTTGATTTCATGTATCAACTTAACTGGGCCATGGTACCCAGATATTTGTCAAACATTATCTTAGATATTTCTGTGAAGGCATTTCTTTAGATGACATTAACATTTAAAACAGTAGACTTGGAGTAAAGCAGATTGCCTCCACAATGTGGGTGGGCCTCACCCAATCAGTTGAAGACCTTAATAGCACAAAGACTGACCTCTCTCTAAGAAGAAAGAATTCTGCCTTCAGATCCACATGGCAGCATCAGCTCTTCCCTGGTTGTTCAGCCTGCTGGCCTACACTGTAGAATTAGGACTTGCTGCTTCCACACTCATGTGAGCCAATATTTTTTATATGTTCATGTTTGATGCATAAGAAATGTATATACAGGGGGATCCCTGGGTGGCTCAGCGGTTTAGCACCTGCCTTTGGCCCAGGGTGTGATCCTGGAGTCCCGGGCTCGAGTCCCACATTGGGCTCTCTGCATGGGGCCTGCTTCTGTCTCTGCCTGTGTCTCTGCCTCTCTCTTTCTCTCAGTGTCTCTCATGAATGAATAAATAAAATCTTATAAAGAAAAAAAAGAAATGTATACACAGGGATGCCCAGGTGGCTCAGTGGTTAACCATCTTCCCTCAGCTCAGGGTGTGACCCTGAAGTCCTGGGATTGAGTCCTGGATCGGGCTCCCTGCATGGAGCCTGCTTCTCCCTCTGCCTGTGTCTCTGCCTCTCTCTCTGTGTGTGTCTCTCATCATGAATAAATAAATAAAACCTTAAAAAAGTAAAAAGAAATGAAGAAATGTATACACACTCACACACACACACACACACACACACGCTATTGATTCTGTTTCTCTGGAGAACCCTAATACAACTATACATCTAAACAAATTCGTATTAAATTTCTTCCTCACTCCAGGTACAGTTTGTAAGTCCTTGTAATGAACTTTTCCATCAGGTTTCCTCAAAGATAAGACATTTAAAAAATATCTATCTTTAATTGGAACTGTAAGTTCTCAGATTTTAACTTTTTCTTACATAAAATCTGCATGAGGATGACTTGAATTTTTTCAAAGTAGTCGAGAGGGGCCATGTGAAATTCTTGCTCAGAACTTTTAGACATGAAATACTCTGTCCCCATCTACAGTTCCATTCTTTTCAATATACGTGAATCAATCCTAGATATAAGCCTTGTAAATTTTTCGATTTTATATTTCCATCATTAGCTACCTCAAAGAAGAGGAAAACAAAGAGTACTGACCCATCATTCTTGCAGAAAAGGAAATGATGCTGGTTGCTTTTGATAGAAAGCAGATAGAAGTCTTCCAAGCATGTGTTCTTTCATGAATGATGAAAAAGGAACTTTGTGTTTATTTTCAGTATGAACCTATATTCAGTCTATCACTAGTCAGTAATTGGTGATGCCCACAATAAATTATTTTACATTGATAGTCTTTTGATACTTGGCTGATAAAGCCAATATTAAAACTAACTCCTAAAAAAAATAAAATAAATAAATAAAAATTAAAAAAAAAAACCTAACTCCTGCTGAAGACAAAATAAAGAGACAGGATGCTTCTAGGGGTTCAAAAATGGCTTTTATGTACTAAATTATAGTATAAAAATTATTTGATTTTAACAAGAGTAATCAAAAACTTGATTAATGGTGGCTATGTGCATAAGCATATTTATGATTTACTAAAAAGAAGTCATTTGAGAGGCAATCACAGAGTTGTTTCAATGGCTCAAGAAGGCCATTAAGCCCAAGCTCCCTCAACCTTGTTTCAGGGTCTTGGCTTTGTCCTCAGGCTTAAATCTTCATTGTCACAGGATGGCTGCCACAGCGCAGGCATCATGCCAAACACAGAAAGCAAGGGACAGCAAAAATAAGATCTCATTACAGATCTCTCGCTTATCAAGGAGGAAATTTTTCCCACAGAAGCCTATCAGACTTCCTGTCATAGATTATGTCCTAGAACTGGGTCTCATGGCCCCTTACAACATTCACCTTCAAAGAAACACAGAATTGGGGCACCTGGGTGGCTCAATCGGTTAACCATTTGCCTTTAGCTCCGGTCATGTTCTCAGCCCATGTTGGGCTCCCCGCTCAGTAGAGGAGTCTCCTTCTTCCTCTGCCCCCTCCCCTGCTCATGCGTGCTCTCTCTCTCTCTCTCAAATAAATAAATAACATTTTTTTAAAAAGCAATACAGAATTGCTATGATTCTGAGACCAACTATGATTTGTCCACCAAAACTAAATACTTTGCCATCTGTAATTTTTGTTAGCCAGAATGAATAGAAGCATAAACATTGAATGAGCAGTCATAGGCCAACCGTATCTGTCCACCTAAATCACATGAGAATATTATCTATAATTAACAAACATGCCACACTTTTCATAATAGTGGGATTTACATCAAATGCTTTCTTATTCCATAGTCAGCATAGTTCCACTTGCCAAGAAATTTTTGCCAAGGGTTACTTTTCCATTTTCATTTAACATTTTTTATTTTATTTTATTTACATTATGAAATAATGTAAGCTTTTCCATGTACCCAAGTACATTTGCATTCCAAATACAAACTTATTCTAATTGAGTGAAATTTCTCAAACCACCTCACACTTTTATTCAGACTTGTTTTCTTCATACCAGGAAAAGAATCTTTGTTTGTTTGTGTGTTTGTTTGTTTGTTTGTTTGTTTGTTTTGGAGGCGGTGGGGAGGGATAGATGGAGAGGGAGAGAAAGAGAATCTTAAGCAGGCTCCACGCCCATCACAACCCTGAGATCATGACCTGAGCCAAAATCAAGAGTCAGATGCTGAACTGACTGAGCCCCCCAGGTGCTCCAAGAATCATTAGTTTAGACTGTATCCTGTTATAAATGTGTCCTACCTACTGGTGTTAAGTGGGAAACAGCAAGGGTTGAATGACAGATGTGTAGGGCAAACAGAGACTGGAAGCCAGTTAGGAAAGGAGTAAAATCTTCCACCAAGGGATAGATGTGAGAAAGGACATAGCACTGTCACGGTCCACATGAGCTGTCATTCCTGAAAGCATTTGAAGCAGGAGACCAAACACTCCCAAGCAAGTAAAGAGCTAAAAATGATCGCCAAGTTAATAATAATGATCCACATTCTGCTAATTTCAAGGTCCGAAATACTTAGAGAACATACTAATAATGTACAGTTGTGGATGCCTACCCTAGCTCATTTACCTTCTGGAATATTAAATGATAATTCAGTACAGCTGCACACAGAACATCTAAAGCAAAAGTTATTGAGAATGAAGCCTTTACAATGGCCTCGTAGTAATATGCTGCTCATGATACGCCCCACTTACCAGTCAATATACTATCAAGAGAAAATCTGAATTGCTTGGGTAAACAAGACATGTATACGCCATTTGCAGGATTCTGATACAATTTCTTCTAAATACAGAGAAAATAATGCTTCGGCTTTAAACTTAATCAGTGATCTATACCCAATTTGTTCTCAGAATTGTCATCTCCTTAGACATTGATATAAGGAACCTAGCTCAGAAACATGGTGTCTGTAACCTACAGCAACGTGGTTGGCTACCTCACCCTACCTCATTCCACCCTCATAATGACAGTATGGTGGTGCTATTATCTCAGGCAGTCAAAGTTATGCGCCTCTTACTTTTCTAAAGCTGATCTGTGACTGCAACATTTCACAGACAGCAATACAGAAAGTACGGGATATTGAGCCCTGCCTATGGGCTCTTCCATAAATCGGGGTGTTCAAGGACAGATACATCCAGCTTTGGCAACTGGAGTTTGGGGGAAGAATTCCAGCATGTCTCCAATTATTTGAAAATAAAATACTCCCAAATAATGAGAGAAGAGTGAATCCCAGCCTAAAAGCTCTACCTTGGACAAATGCTTTTGAGACATAATTCAGGCCATAATGTGCTCTTTAGCATATAATTCAACTTCAGATTTGAGAGGGGCATTCCCTGTTACATGGATGTACTGAGCAAAAGGCTAACCCAACCCACACTCTCAGTCATTTGAAAACATGAAATCCCAAGGGGCCAAATCTGCCCTCTCCTCCTTCCCTCGCACCAGTTAAACTGGGTGCCTCACGAATATCTCTACCCAGCCCAGATCTCTCTCCCAAGGTCAGACAAATGTTACACTGTTCACAGGACAGTGTGTTTCCAAAATCAAACTTAAGATCTTTCCCAAGCCTCATCTTGTCCCAGTGCTTCCCACTCCATAAGTGCCACCAGCACCCAAAAGGTAGCCCATCTGGACACCCACGGGTCATCTGGTGCCTCAGGTTACACATCCCAGCTATTACCAGTCCTAATTGTTTTGTCTCTCAAATGACTCTCAGATCTGCCCTCTTCTCCATGGTGGTCTGAGCTAAGGTCATCCTTCTCCTGCAATCTGCAGGCACTGCCTTACGCATCAGTCAACAGTGCAGCCCTGCTTCCATCTACTCTACCCAACAGAGCCAGAGGGCTCTTTACACATTCAAATGGGACTTTACTACCCCATCCCATCCCACTTCTTTCCGGCCAAAAACCCAATAGTGGATTGCTATTGCTCTTAGGATCAGGACAAAACTGCTCCCTGTGGTCTACACTGCCTTCAATGTCCTTGCCCACCACCCTCACCCACCCCAGTTTACATCAGGCATCTCTCCTCTTTCTCTCTCCACATCTGCCAACCCTTTTTAACCTACCATGCTCCAGAACCCGCAAAGCTTTAGACATCCTTTGTCTCCTCCCTGACACACATTAACCCCCTCTTCACCTGGCTAACTCTCTGCCTGAGCTCCTGTTCTCCTTCCAGGAAGCCAGGTCTGAGGCAATGACTACATAAATGCTGATGCTGTATTTAAGGAGATGCAAGTCCATGGTAGGAGGGAAGGCAAAGAAGCAATGCAATGTGGCATATTACCATCCTGGCTGCAGCTTCACGAGGAGGGTCCTTTGGCGGTGGGGGGGGGGTGCACCCATCTGGCCACAAGGGGCCTCTCAGGCAGGCAGTTCAAGACCTCCTGTCTGAGAAGAGTCCCTCAGAGGGATGGAGCGGGGAGAACCATTCTGCCCAGGTCTCTCACCAAGGTCTTTTCCTCTCATTAGCCAAAACTCTTTCCATGGGGAGTGAGCTCACTCAGGGCTCCAGGTTGTAGCTCCAATTTTATTTGTTGGGAAGCCAGACCACAACCCATTATGCATTGCTTTATCAAGTTCTTTTTTTTTTAATATTTTATTGATTCATGAGAGACACACACAGAGAGAGAAGCAGAGACACAGGCAGAGGGAGAAGCAGGCTCCATGCAGGGAGCCTGATGTGGGACTGGATCCCTGGTCTCCAGGATCACGCACCAGGGCTGAAGGCAGCGCTAAACTGCTGAACCACCCAGGCTGCCTGCTTTATCAAGTTCTAAAGTGACTAGGGAAAAACAGACTCAGGGTTGCTGAGTGTAGCAGGCTGCAAGGGGAGCAGAGTCTGGCCAGTAGGCAAAGGCTGCTCACCCTATGGCAGGAAGTACATCACCCCAATGTGGCAATATCCTGGGATATCAAACCAACGGTGGGACACGGCCAAGATGTGGCTGTGTCTCTTACAACCCTAATAATGTTATTTACAAGTTTTAATGACCCAGAAAATTTGCCAATTGTACAAAACTAAGGGAAAGTAGTCTAAAAAACTGTGTATAAACTTTGTTCCTATGACACTCCTTGGTTCTGTAGGAATTTTTTTCAAGAGTATATATTGCCTTTATAACTTCATAAAATGGAAGCAAACAGTATCTCAAGAAGAGGGTGTAACAGGTTCCACAGTCATCTCTCAGGGAAGTACAAGATGGAGAGACCAGGAACATCCAGGGACAACCCAATCCCAAGGTGAAGATAGGACTTTAAGACCATTTTCTGAGGAATCTCATATGCTCAGGAAAAGGCTGCCCTACCTATAAATCTCCAATGAGGTCTTCATTTGGCCATAATGAAGGGAAAGTGAAGACATGTATTTGAGAGTTGGCTTTGAAATCCTGATGTTACATTTCCATTCTAACTGCTGCAGCATGGCAAGAACTCCCCATGTCACTTTCCAACTCGGTGACTATGGTCTTTTCCCAATTTATCTTTTTCTCTGAAACTTCTTCCTAACTAACTTTATTTGACATTGCAATAGTAAATAATAGATGTGAAACTTTTCACATCTGTACTGAAAAAAAAGTTACAAAATAAAGTTATATAATGCCTCCAGCTATCATTATAACTGAACAGCAGAGAATATTTCAAAATATTTTGAAAAAAGATTGTTATGAAACATCATCACATTTCACCAGTGATTCTCTAGTAGAGTGGTGACTGTTCTGTAGTTTCCATATTTTCTGCTATCAGCATAAATGTCTGTATATTATTCAAATACATATTTCAGGAAATACATATTCTTCCAATATTTTTAATAAAATATCAATTGAAGATATATTTTTAAAGGATGGCATGTAATGCTGATAGTTTAAGAATGGCAAATATATTCAATCTACCTGAAAACAAATGGCATATCACATTTAAATGACTACACTCATTGATGCAGTAATATGACACGTGCAAATCTCTCCCAAGGAAAGAAATTCAGATGTGGATGAAATTTCATGCACAAAGAAATGTTGCGGAAAAAAATGTTGACTGTTGTATCATGTATGATCATGAAAAATCAGATAAATCAGGAAATGTGCCCAAATAATAAATGATTAAATAAATTAAAATATATCCATATTGTGAACATCAAATGTTTAAAGATTTAAGAAATTAGATTTGTAAAAAATTTTAACTTTTTATCATGGAACTGCTTAAATGGGCAAAAAATACAGAGAATGGTATGTATAATGAATTCCCAAGTTCCCATCACCAAGTTGCAACAATTATCAATACACTACCAAATTGACTTCATCTGTACTCCCCCTAACTCTACCCCCCAAACATATTTTGAAGCAAAATCCTCACATTCATATCATTCCATCCATAAATTATGGAGTATGTCATTCCAAGATAAGGAGTCTTAAAATATTGCAGTATCACTATTACACTTAAAACATAAATGGTAAGTAGTTCCTTAATATAATATATATAATCAAATCCATACTTGATGTTATAAGGAATTTTAATTCTTCTAATGACACAGGCAATACTTTTAAGGGGAAAAGCAGGATACATATCTGTATATAGTGCATTATATAAATACATAAAAACAAGCACGGAAAGAGATTATAAGGAACACGTGGGCATTCTTAAATTTAACATAATCTCAGCTCTCGACAAATGAAGGGCCTTGACTTGTCATATTTCTGGTGCCCTCCCTGTAACCGCACCCCTGTGCATGGTCTTGTGGGTATATGAACATGGGTGTGGCTGTTAGGGGGTGAGCCATGCCCACCTCTGATACCCCATGCCTCCCAAATGAGCTTTGCTATCATCAGCAGACCACTGTGCTTATATTTTATGGGAAGATGTATGTGCAAATTTGGGATTCCCAAAATCCTTCTGAGATTTTCTTCCCAAATGTCATGGATCTATTACAGCAAAATGTTTCATAGAATTTATTTCTATTGGAGATATCATGCTTTTGGATTTATTTATTGAATAATTTTTTTTCTTCCATTTAAAAAACCAGGGTGAACATATTCACCAGGTTGTTGCAAAAATTAAATTAGCCAATGCTCACCAGGCACCTATCACAGTACTGGGAGCTCTGTGAGCCCCTTAGAAGCACTGCATTTACCTCTGAGTATAAAAAAAGAACATGTAACACCAGTCTTCCATTAGGAGGAAAATACTAAGTAAATTTCACTTCTTTGTTCTATTTTACCATAAAACTAAACATTACTTTTTACAAACTACATGATCTAATTACAAGCAGCAAGTAAATAATCTGTATTTTTTTAATCCAAGCTGTGGACTCCTATATCATTTTGAGTTTAACTCTCTTAAATCCTCTATATTCTTCAACTACTGAAAGACTATTATTTCATCATTCCACATTACATCCAAGTAGAAAATCTCCATCATACTATGTATTTTTAACGTTGAATTAAAAAGGCAGTAGTATAACTAAAGCAAATTTGTAATGAGTGATAAGAACCCTCATCAAGCTACTATGCGGTTTCTCCAATACAAACCTAAGGAAAAATCGATTGCTTGATAATAATTAGCTTAGATGAAAATATTCTGGGGATCTATAGTTACCTGTATCTGGCCATAATATACTGTATTAATGAATATAAAATGGAGAAAGACAACTTTCGATTTTGAGTTTGAAGCTTTTAAAAATCCATGATTATAAAAGAAGTAAGAAATCGATGATTGTGTCCCAGCTTTTTCTTTCCTGGTATGAGACTCACTTCCCATGAGTCATTCCTTCCCTTTGGAGTGTATGACTCAACAGTGATTGTATAAGACATTGCTACCTATTAAGCAGACTATATTTGGATCATGAAGCAAGTGGTGTAATCTGTCAAATACACTCAGAAAATGCTGATGGTTTGTAAATACGACTTTTTAAATTAGTGCAAAATAAGTATATTCTTAACAATGCTTATAAATGGAAAAAAATTCTAGCCTTCTATCCTTAGAAAGCATATGCATCACAGATAATTCAATAAGAATCAGCCCCCAAAGAAGTAAAATTTACAAGGAATCTCTACAGGTGAATGAATGAATGCGTGCATAAGTGAAGTGTTTGCACACATGTGCGCATGAGTGTGTGTTGTGGGGGTGAGGGAATATTTAGCAGAATTACCTGACAAAATTTCAAAATATGCATTCCTTCTTTTAATAAAGCCCTCATTCAACAAATATTTGTCAAGTGTCTGTTAGGTGCCAGGCATCATTTTTGGTATATACAACAACCCAACTTTAATTTCAGTCTCCAACAAAACACATACTTCAGAATTTGTTGGCTTTCTCTAAAGGTGAGGGGTAGGGTATACAGTGCTTAATCTGTTTATCTCCCCAAAATTCTCCATTATCTTCAACCAATTAAAGGCTCTTCCACACAACATCCAAGGAGGCAATCTATTCTATTATGTACTTTCAAACTAGAAAGACAAAACAAAGTGAGACACCCCAAATTTAAGAAATGTCCCCAAGATCACATAGGTAGTCATTAGCAGAAGTAAGATTTGAACTTCAGCCAATTGGCTCCAGATGAGAACACATCCTTTAGATGGACGGCTAATCCAGGGCAGGTGTGGGAGTAAAAACAGGAAGCCAGCAGGGCTGAGCCAAGCTTGTCTGATTCCTTCATTTTACCAACCAGAGAATTGTCATGTTCCCCTCTACTGGGAAGAAGTGATTGAGGGGGCAGAGGGACGCAGAAGTGTTACCCAAATACACAGCCCTCCAGATGCAAACATGACCCTGAGTTCTGAGATTGCCCCTGCGAGCAAACACCTGTTCTGACATGAAACCAGTGCCTGGATGTGCATTCAGGCATGTTGAGAAGCAAGGTTCAGTTTTGTGCATTCTTCTTTAAAGAAGGAATGCATATATTTTCTAGTTTCCCTATTTAATCATGCCTGATTATGCCAAGTCACTTGATAACTTTAGGGAAAGATTTAGGTAACTCAAATTAACATATTGTGTACATCACATCTAAGGAAGGAAACTCAGCATGCCTGGGTGACTGGTTTCCCAAGTCCTGCCCTATTGTACTTGGTAAAAGTGTCATTTCTCCCTCCTTAGTCTCATGCCAATGCCAGCAAAGAACTGTGACTCCAAATTCATGTCTAGATCACCATTCCTTCTTCTAAGGCTGCTTGTAAAATGTGTGCACAAGTGTGCGTGTGTGTGTATGCCTACATGTGATCTACTCTAAAATCTACATTATCTCCTTTGTCTTCTTTTCCCAATTTCTTCCCATAATTACTATCATCTCATATGCTATATTTCATACAAGTCTGAAAGGTTTTTTTTAAAGATTTAATTTATTCATGAGAGACAGAAAAAGAGAGAGAGAGAGAGAGAGGCAGAGACACAGGCAGAGGGAGAAGCAGGCACCATGCAGGGAGCCCGATGTGGGACTCAATCGGGACTCCAGGATCACACCTTGGGCTGAAGACAGGCACCAAACTGCTGAGCCACCCAGGGATCCCCACAAGTCTGAAAGTTTTAAGCGTCTCTTTAAAAAACACAAACAAATATGTTCAGGGATTCAAAAAACTGAAATCTTTCACAAAGGAGAAAAAAAATAAAGTGTTTTGGGATGTAAAAAGTATGGGGATATGCCACTATTATTGCATTTCTTCTTCATGGAGGTTAGTTCAAGAAGTCTGGAACTGGCTTCACCTGGATTGCTTCTAGGCTAATCAGGAAGCCAACAAAGGAGAAGAAGGAAGGGAAGGAGGAGGTGAGGAAGGAAGGAAGGAAGGAAGGAAGGAAGGAAGGAAGGAAGGAAGGAAGGAAGGAAGGATGGATCTGTCCACTCACAAAAGAGTTCCAAAGATTCCAAAGCCCCACTCACTAGCATTAATCTCCATAAAATGCACTTAATGAATGACTTAACTGAAAACATAATAATTACACAATTAGAAAATAATCAGCGAAGATTACACACAAATCCTTCTCTAGCTCTTGGCCCCACATTCCAGGCTCAACTGAAATTACATTTAAACCCCACTGATTTGCCCTCCATTGAGACAAAGTACAATGGCACAGAATGAATGCAGGGTGCAGAACATCACACACAGAAATCATGGTGTCTGGAGGGTTTTCAGGCCACAACTGGTGTCATAAAACTCAGCAAAAACACCAGAGTACCATGAATCCCCCCGCTCCACTCAACCCCACCCCCCTGATTCATCCATCCTATGTGACTAGAGAAAATGGAATCCTTGCAAAGCATTGATTGATTAGGTTTCTACGCTGATTCTCATTTCATTAGTGGCCTGTGGGCATACACGAATACTTTTTAGCTTAATCAGTACACAACACATCCGGCACATAAAACAAGCCAGTCATCCATCTCTAAATAATTATATTATAACAAGTAAAAAGAAGTCAAAACCAAAGATGGTCAAGGAAAACAAATGTATTTTTATAATTAAGCAACACTTATTTTAACAATTCCATTTAGGAATTGTCCATAAACCAAAAGTAGGTTAGATCCCAAGGTGAGATCCCTAATTCTCCCAAATTAATGATGCATAGGTGTAGCTGGAGCCTGAGAGAGGGCATTAATGCTGATGCAGCCAACCTCCCTGTAGTCCACACCACACTCAATGCCAGGGCTTCTTCCACACTATTCCCAGAAATCCTCAGCTTTCCTTGGAAAAAGATCTTTCCAGGGAAAATTAGAGCCAAACAATTAAAATTGGAAGACAGCAAGTTTCTCTTTGTTTTACTGCAATTTGAGTAAAAATTATCAAATTGTCCACTCAAAGTTTTTATGTTTGCATTCCTGTTTCATCATCAGTTCTACTATAATCATTAGTAGGGTACTTGTAGGACTGTATCAGAACATTTCAAGGAAGCATAAGATCAAGTATGTATCTCTTGTAAAATGTTTTTTAAAATCTTGCACAATTTTCTTCCACACAAATTGTACCTCTTATAAGTTAAGAGTAGATAATAAATTAAATGCTAAACTGGCAATTAATCAACTCAGTTCACAGTCCTCATTTCACTGTATCTGGTCAGGATGACCTAGCACCACTGAGAGAGAGGAGAAAGAAGGAAAGAGAGACAGAGAGAGAGAAGGAGGGAGGGATGGAGGAGGGAAATGAAAGAAATTATAGAAAGGTGAAGAATCACCATCTGCCATTTGCTTGCAAGTGTTTTTGCTTCTCTAGTTTATTGTTCCTGTGTATGAGTGTGTCTACACGTATATATTGAGTAGACTGGAATTTAATTTTCTATATAGAATCACCTACATCTCACAAAGGATTTGAAGTAGATGCCCTTCTCCTGTAAGGAAAGTATATAAGTCTCTCCTTCAACCTAAGGACTTTCTAAACACACCCGAAAAAAGGCAGCTAGTTGACACCGTTGCAATGGTGTGCTAAGCAATGGTTGCCAAGTGAGAATCATAGTAGCTCAGAAGAGAGCTTATTCTAGCTTATTTTCTAGGTTGAGGAGCCTTAAGAGGGAGGAGTGACCTGAGAAGAGCTTGAAATGATGTTAGGATAGATGAGAAAAGGTGTGAAAAGAAGATAAAAGACAAAGGCCCGGAAGACAAAAAAAAAAAAAAAAAAAGGCATAAGATTCGAACACTTGAGTGTGGTTTCCATCACTTTCACTACTTCTAATACCACTACAGCCGCTACTGTCAGCATCATTATGGCACACATTGGGAAATGTACTGGTACCCATTCTAATCAAAATCTTAAAATGGAAACTTAAAAAAGCTAGTGTCATTGGAGCTAATGGATCGTGGAATGGAGCACTAACAGAAAATAAAGCTACAACCAGAAACTGGATCTAAACTGTCAAAGCTTAGAAAGCTTGAAAAAAAAAAAAAAATCATGTGTTTAGATTTTAACCTGTAGATACCCGGAGTTCGGAAGGGTCCCTGGCCATAACAGACAAGCTGAAAGATGTATTTCAGAAACATCAAATTGGTAGTGATGTTAGGATGAATCCGCGAGGCAAAAGGAGGCGACCTCAATCCAATAAGTGAGGTGTGTTTGTTCTAATGCAAGACAAATGAAATTTTTATGAAATTCTCTAGTTCGGTTTTGAAAAAGACAAATCAATGTTGACAAATTGAGGCATGAAAGAAAGGATGCGGCACCAGGGTCAGAAAGTGCGTCTGTGGTGTTTCTTTTAATCAAACAGTTCAGAGGCAGGCCCTGTTCAATAATTAAATGTTGGTTCTCAATGCATCATTCCACTGTGTCATTCAGGAATACCCAGGAAGCAGCCAGGATGAGTGCAGGTCATTTGACTTCAGTTGGAAGAATTCTGATCAATGAAGTAATAAGCACACGAGGCATTCCTCCCCAAACACAGCCAGTCGCCAGAGTGGCTGCTGTGTGCGCAGCCAAGACCAGAAAGTCACACGGCCACGGCAGCACATGTGAGCTGCAAGCAGGTGCTTGGAAGACAGATTCGCGGCCTACGTTGCTTCTGCAGCCCAGCATTCCAGATCCGCACATTTTGGAAGGCGCTGACAATTCATAGGGTTTCTCTCCCAGGACCCTGACCCAGATGGCACAACCAGTCGGGGTGGGAGCTGAGATTTCCACTGAGGTCCATCAGGCCAGGAAGGCGAGTGTCTGAAAGAGGCATGTGCTCACTGAGCTTTGCCTGGCATCTCCCAGCCTCCAAAAGGACTCGCCAACATTCCTCCCCATGGCCCATCCATGTTGTCACCCCCACTTCCATCTGGCTGGCTTCCTCCGGTGTTGGAAAGGGAGCAACCTATTCATTTTCAAGTTTATACCATCATCTCATTGCATAAAGGACCTGGGCCAGCTTGCAGAACTGTGCAAAAGAAGACAGAATAATGAATAAAGAAGTTGACGATGTGAAGAGAAGAGAAATGAAGGGAGGAAAACAAGGTGGTGGGAATAAAGGCCATAAAAAGGAGAAATACCCGAGTGTGTGCTGGGGATCGCATGTGTGGAGCTCATTGCATGAGACTGAGTTTTCAGCCACAGAAACGGGAGAAGACGTGTGGTAGAGGGACACAGCCTACGGATCTGCCTTCACTATGGGTGTTTGGAAGATCTGAACCAAAACAAGGGCAAAAGTCAGTAAGATGCCCAGGACAGAAAGAGGTAATTAGTTAAAATAAATGAGAAAACTAAGGCAGGGCTTAATGCCTGGGCCACAGAGAAAGGGAGCGTAAAGCTGGGGGGTTGGGGGGCATGGGGCCAGGCAGGCAGCGGGAGCCCTGTGCACAGCTCGCAAAGGCAGCAAGGCCCAGTGGATGGGAGGCTTTACCACGGTGTCTCTGGCCACCTTGGCCAGGCCAGAGATGGGAAATTGAAGGTTAGGAATTTGCAGATTTTACCCCGAGCCTCCTGTCAACCAAAACAGAGAGGAAAGTCGTGAGAGTGTAACAGTATTCCTCAAACTGGCATCTATTTAATGCTCTTCTGATAGGTCACAACTGCAGTGTCACACAGACACACACTCAGTGTGAGAAATATTGGCAAATGTGGGATTAAAACAAATCTACATTTGTCTCTTGGCCGTCGGTGTGCTGACATCCTGAGAGGTCAGCCTGGTAGGAGACCCGGGAAACTTCTCTTCCTGCTCCAGTGAGTAGCCTTCCTATGACAAGGGCTTTGCAGAATATAGTCTGGGAAAAATGGCTTCACTAACAATGGTCAAGAGAAAAAAAGGTTCACAAGTTTAGTTTTTCTATGGTACCAAGACCTGTGAGATGTCTGGGCCATGGGTTCCCACGAAGGACACACTGCATCATAAGTGGAGGTCAACATTCTCCACATCAGCCCTCCCATATATGTCCAAATAACAGTTATCTGACAACATACATGGGCCATGTATATAAAACAAAGGAAAAACTGGACATGTAAATTTTGTTTTAAAGGCCAAAGCTGTCATCTGTTTGCCTAACATGGTTCTCTAGTGATCTGACTTGGTCTAAGACTAAAATTTAGAACAGCAAGAATAGGTGATTGCATGTACTTCACGTAATCTGAAAGAAATGTTCTAAACTGATGCCTATGCTGAGTTTCTACAGCTTAAGAGTTAAAGGTCTTTGGAAGAACTTGCAGATAATCTACGCTGCCAATTAAGGACAGGTTGATTTATTTCATTCATAAACAAAGAAAAGGACTGGGGTTTTAATCCTCTAATAAAAACTAAGGATTTATGCTTAAATAGAAAATTCTATGACTGACTCTTGGAGACAGGCAAAGGGAAAGTTGACAGAAATGGTCATGTGTTCTCACCAACACGTCCATGCAAGTCTGCTCAAACAAAAGGTATCAAAGTTCTGCACTATACAGCTTGTAAATAAGTCTTTTATCCTGGAGGGTTTTTAAAGCAGATATTGCAAATTACCCATTTAAACAATTTAAAAGTTTTCAGTATTGTACCCATAGGACAACAAATTTTAATGACAGTAACTTCTTGGGGCACTTCCAAGATAAATTGGATAAAAAATTTAATACAAGTAACTAAATGAGTTAAATAGGATTTCTGCTATATGCCAATTATATTTAAAGAATGTCTGCCAAAAATAATGACTAGGTTTTCAGAATAATTGATCTTAAGTCACTCTTGGACAGTGAAGGACCACTCACCAATTGAGACCACATCCATTTTTGATGGGAATGCCTTGTCTCCTTTTTATCCTCAATAGCAATAGGGCATCCAGTGCAGTTTCATGTTGAAAGAAAGAGGCCAAATATAGTTTCATTTGTCCATTTTTTGAAATTGTTCTTATCAGAGAGGTAAATCTTACTCTGCTAGAAGCTAGTGGAGGTCCCCCTATGAGCATAAACATCAGATAAGGGCCCAGACTGTCCTGGTCCCAGAGTTAAAGATGGGAGCAGAGGGCAGGGCAGGTGGCAAACATCCAACCAGCTGCAAAGAGCAGTCCTATCTATCTTAGAACAGCTGTGCTCACACTCTGTGCAGTGTGTAGAGTAGACACTGGGGTCCTCCACAGAGGAGGGAGCCCACATTAAGGGTGGAGTCAAAATCCACTCCCCTAAGTAACCCAGCCAGAATCGGGGTCAGTGTGGGCTCCCCTTATTTCTACCCATGTTTCCTAAAACTACGTCCATACCTCTCAGTGTCCTGTGAGTTGGTAAAGTATCATTTGCTCCTTCTGAGGGAGGAGAACCGAATCTCCCACTCTTCTACAACTGTCAGGCTTTGAGCCTCCGTCTATGTTTCAGAGCCCCTGTTATTTATCACATGAGGAACCAAAGACAACAAGAAAATAACTAAAAATCTATGTTTTTCTTTTAAAAAAAGAACAATAAACTTCGGTAGCCAAGGACTGTAGACAATGATACTGACTTTCTGAAATGTCTTAGCAAATTGATAAACCCAAAATATCCCCTGAGGCTTTTTCTTCGATAAAGTCCATATACTGCTTTCTGACCAAGATGCTGCCTCTCATTGCAGGTGATACAAAGGTCTAGATGCCAGTTTTCCAAGACGTTTGCATAACAACTGCCCATCACTAAGCACTTTGGGATTCTCTTAGCTTTAGAAGCAACTGAAAAAAGAGACCTTTTTGCTAAGACTTTATGGAGAGTGACTATGCCACCCCTAACATGCTATCTTTCTTTTACTTGCTCAGGCCTTCAGTAGGACATGGGCCAACCAAACCATAAATACACACAGGCCCAGCCCCTATTAAATTCAAGGTTCTCTGCTGAAGGAGACTGAACAGAAGTATGAGCCATTCTTCCCAGACTCAAAGAGACAGATGGCAAAACTGGGGTAAGGAAATAAATGTATACATTAGATACATAAACGTGTTAGGTTGGCCTTCAGCCTTGAACTCGAATTCAGGCCACATCACATACTGCCCTGGTCACTTTGCTTACCTATATAGCATGTAAGGTGCTCTGCACAGCGTCTGTCCCAAAGTAATTTCTTAACAAATTAATTATTATTATCTCTATAAGACCCAGAAACCAAGAGAATTTTAATGATCATTGTTGGCCTAATATACATTAGTCACTCTATCTATATTTATCTATCTAATGTATATAAATGATATCAGTATATTCATTAATTCTCATACTCCCCTCAAACACTATTATTAATTGCACTGATTTGGCAAAATTCCAGTAACCTACAAACAGCAGGTCTGGATTCAAACTCTATCTGATTCCAAGCCTGTGCTCTTTCCACTAAAGAACTCTTAGGCTACAATTTACAACTACACCGTCCAGTGTGGCTATTTAAATTTAAATTCTAACCAGTTTGGGAGCACATGGGGTGTTCAGTTGGTTAAGTGTCTGCCTTTGGCTCCAGTCAGGATCCCAGGGTCCTGGGATGGAGCCCCACATAGGGCTCCCTGCTCAGCAGGGAGCCTGCTTCTCTCTCTCCCCACCCCCCTACGTCTACTTGTGCTCTCTCTCTCTCAAATAAATAATTTTTTTTTAATTCTAACTAGTTCAAGTAAATCAATTAGAAATTTAGTTCTTTGGTTGCACTAGGGCTCAAAAGCCACATGTGGCTTGTGGCCACGATACTAGACAGCAGACATCCACTGGGCAGCACTGATCCACATAAAGACCAACAGAGAAAACTATTGTTCACAGGCCAGGAAAATGGTATCTTTTCAGTTAAAGCATGATGAACCGAAGGGAAGTGATACATTCTACAGTGTTGTGTGAAGCTGCCCAAAGCATCATGAGCATAGTTGAGTAAAACACCTGTGTCTTCAACCTTTAGGTCTATATTATATAATACTTAGGAAGAAACATTTAAATTCCTAGAAGCTGCTGTAAAACAAAATTCCATGGAACACAGTAAAGTGGGGCATTAAGAATCGCTCTTGGACTCAAGCCAATGTCAACTAGTCTGTAGACCTACTTAGGCTTTTTCTTAGGTGCTTGCTTAGATGCTTGCCTGGGCTTTTTGCTGCCTAAAACAAGAGTCAAACATTTGAATTAGCCTCCTATTCAAGAACTCTGTTTAACCAGCCTTACTAAAAATACAAAAAAAAAAAAAAACTATTTGTAGAATAGCATCTTCTTTCCATTTTCATTCACTCCTTTAATCAAGAAATATTTATTCATCACCTACTGTGTACCTGGCACTGGTTAGGATGCCAAAGACACAGCAATGAACCAAAGCAAATGGAGTCACTGGAATCAGAGCATTTATACTCTGAAATCTTCTCTCTTCACAAAACAGTAAGGTTTTACTATGAAGGATGATATTCATGTTCAGGAAATAATTTCGCTGACATAATTCAGCAAATAATGACACATCCCCAGTCCGACCAATAACTTAATTCCCTCTAGTATATAGATTTCTCTCTGCTCTTACTACTTCTCTGTTTTATACTTAATACTCTATGTTTAAAAGAAAACCGTAGATGGCATCTCTAAGACTGAGTCCCCAAACTGGGCTTAAGCTAAGCTAATTGCAGTTGCAACCTTCCCCAGAAATATAGTCTTAACAAACCAAGACTTTCTTATCAGTTAAAATGAGCCTGCCATGTGGGCCCTCCCCGGCCCCCAAAGGAAGATGAGGCAGTCTGCTGATAAGACCCCCTCTTCTTTCCCTAAGAGTAAACCACCTTGTCTGGAACAACCCTTTTCCTTTGCTAATAACTTTCTCACCCCAAACTTCTCCTACAAAAACCTCCCATTTTGTACAACTTTTTGGAGCTGCCCTCTGTTAGCTGGATGGGATGTTGCCCCATTCATGAATGTTTTCATAAAACCAGTTAGATCTTCAAATTTATTAGGTTGAATTTTGTTCATTAACGTCTATACATATCACACTTATTCTCAGAGAAACTTAAAATACTTAATTTCTCCTCAAAGATGGGAAGAAAATTGTACAAAAGACCCACTGTATGTCCAAGCTCATACACAAAGTAGAGACCCTAGAATCTCTATTATTAGCACCTCTAAGAATCGCTGTTCAGATCTTTGAAAGTCTGCTTTTTATGTCTGTGCATTTAAATTAGGAAAGCCAATGAGATGGGGGCAATGCAGGATGCTAAAGCAGATCAAATGGATAGGAAGACGGAAGAAATTTTTCCTTTTGCTCATTTCTGTTAATAATTCCTAAAATAGTGAGTCTACAGAAGCCAATGTGATTGAATATTGTTTTGTGGTCTGTGAAATGAATTTGCACACCTTCTAATCTCTTCTCAGTGGCCTGAGGCTGAGTGGTCATGAACAATGGCCATTTTTGACTGGATTCTAAGAAACTGTACTATTTTTAAACTCAGTATAATGGAAAATTCCACAGGAACAGAAAACAGTAAGACAACATAAAACAGGAACATAAAAGGATAAAGAGAAGGGATAATGTCAGTAATTTCATTTTTATGTAACACAACTCTATAGCCTGAAAAAGCAAATTTTCTTGGTATTGTCTGAAAAACTTGGGAGAATGAGAGGGACACATGAGAAGAGTTAGTTCCATTAAGGTCAGTCAGAATGAAAGCTGTAATTCTAAAGCATTTGGTCTTCTTAAGGTCCGCATTATTTTTACTTTGGTTAGAAGAGGTAAGAAAACAAGTAGAAGGAGACTTCCATTTAAATATGAAAGAAAATAAAGCTGCCATCCTGCATTCCTCTCATTCCCAGGACCTCACACAGTCCCTTCAAAAATGCAGCCATCTGAAAAAGGAGAACATTCTGATGTGGGAAGAAGGTTCCTTCGTAGAGAAAGATCAGTATGTGGTTTGCAGGAGACAAGATTCTCTTGGGTTTTTCTGCATGCATGAGAAATACAACCATTACATTACATTGAACACAGATGGCAAGGTGACTGAAAGACCCCCACCAGACACCTCTTAGTCTAATTTCTCCCTTGATTTGTCTCTTTCTAAATATAAAAGTTAAATTTCTTCTTTTTACTTTACAATCTCTTGGTCCTATACCAATGGCTTCCAGCCAATCCTTTGCTTCCTTGATCCCAAATTCACCAAACTTTAAATTGATTTTCAAAACATTTTCCATCAAATAAATGTGTTTGTGAACTCTTTCTGACCAATTGAATTTTTTTTTCTCAAGTAGTTCCTACTAGAGATGCTCTTCTTACTCATCTGACCATCCCTGTCACCATCAATTCCCAGTATCATATTCTAACAGTTGAAGTACAATGAATATTTCTGCCTACAAAGAATTTACAATTCACTTCAGGAGGTAAGTCACAGACAATGTGGGAAACAAAGGCAAAAGAGAAAACTTAGATTTCCTTGCTGCTTACAGCCACTAACAAGTCCTTGAAACAGGTAGAGTGACCTTCCTCTAGGTCAGCTGCCTAGACGTTAATACTTTGCTAAGGCCAAGAGGAAATCTCAGCTTAACATTATCCCAATCCCCAGGATCCTGTAGGTCTTCTTTAATATATAAAAATTCATTCCGAAACTTCCTTTCTGTTCCCCAAGATACATGTTGGCAATCATCCCCAAAGCATATGATCCACCAACGTACATCTGAAGGGTCTCATGACTAAGGTTTTATTAGACAGTAATAAACGACCTTTTCCTAACAATCGCTAGCCTTTTCAAGGTCCTGGACACCTCGCTTCCAAAATTCCTTAGAGACCTATGCTCTCTCTAACCTCCTCCCAACTTGAAAGTATACAATAGGCCACCCTCATAACCCCAGTACAGCTCTTGCTACCCATGGATCCTGTCCTCGTGCTTTAATAAAACCACCTTTTTTGCACCGAAGACATCTTAAGAATTCTTTCTTGGCTATCAGCTCCAAACCCCACTACTTCAAATCACATCAATATATACATGGTATGAAGGATAACAGTACAAACCAGGAGATTACACTTTCTCTAGAGACCTTTTAAGGGTAGTGTTTACTGTACAACTGAAGAAAGATCTTTTTTTCATAAAAAGTAGTACTTAATTAGGGTCGTTAAATTAATTGAGGAGCCATGAGACAGATGTGGCCCTATTGCCAAGGTAGCCTAAGTAACTGAACCAAAATCTAAGCCTGTATATATCCTCGGGTTGTGAAATTGGAACCTAAGGACAACCAATTACACAGAGCCAACTAGGCTTTAAGTGATAGCCAATCAATAATAATTTCCTTTCTTTGCTTCTGCATCTTCTATACATAAGGCTGCCCCCCCCCCCCGCCCCCTGCTCCTGTCAAGGAAGCACTCCTGCCCACTTGCCAGTTTGGCACTCCAATACAAAATGATTTTTGCTCAATAAATTCTAAAAATTGTTCATGTGCCTCAGTTTACATTTTAACAAGGTTTAAGATAAAAGGAAGACTGTTAGAAAGAGAGAGGCGTGGGAACACAATTGACAGGAGCAATCGTACTGTCTCTGAATTCCAGAAACAGAAACGGCTTGCATTCGTTACATATTGGAAGACAACACATGACCAAATTTGACTACAGGAAAAGATTTTGTAACTTTTGTTAATCATTGAGTTTTACTGACCCTCTTTCCAGAATATTCAGGGCTGGGAATGGTCACCTTACCCAATGCGAGCTTGGCCCCATCTATCATCGCCAATGAGGATGAGAAATGAACCAGGCTAGAGAAACATCACTACTATCTCTAATGTGGGGAGTATTATTGACAAATTGATTAAAATAACTACCTTTACATGGTGCCCTCCAGTTACACAGCGGCCTCACATCCCTGTCTCATCTTCATAAGCACCAAATTTTAGTTAGACCTAAGCAAGTCACAAATAAGTATCTGTACTACAAAAAAAAAAAAATCTGTGGTTAGGTGACACCGTTGGTCACCCTGTTGTAAATGGTAGAGGTGAGATTTTCACACCTGGTCTTCAGACCCCACGGCGCTCCCCCTGCCAGCCCGCCATCCCCAGTGAAGAACCCACACCTGTTTAGCACTAGCTGACGAGGTCACGTTGTTCTTTCCTGCAGGTTCTTCCCTAACTGATAACTCCCACGACTACAATGCAGAGCTGAGTTAATCATCCTAATCTACAGCACAGACAATTAAGTAGAAATATGAGAATCCCATGTTTGGCTGTTATATACTCCACACTGTCACCTGATGCCTTCTCCGTGATCAATTTTATGGCACATCTACCACATTTTTCCCAAGAGCCTGAATCACTGTAATTCCTCACCAAAGCAGGGAAATATGTTTCCCTGACTTATAATCAGTAGAGTTTTTTTTTTTTAAGATTTTTATTTATTTATTTGAGAAAGAGAGGGAGAGGGCATGGTCAGGGGAGGGGTAGAGGGAGAAGCAGACTCTGTGCTGAGTGGGGAGGCCAATGCACCAATGCAGGCCTCAATCCCGAGACCCCAGGATCATGACCTGAGCTGAGGGCAGACACTTAATTGACTGAGCAACCCCGGCACCCCATCAGTAGAGTTTTTTAAATATCTGAAGATGTAGGGGATCCCTGGGTGCCTCAGTGGTTTGGCGCCTGCCTTATGCCCAGGGCATGATCCTGGAGACCAGGGATCGAGTCCCACATCAGGCTCCCTGCATGGAGCCTGCTTCTCCCTCTGCCTGTGTCTCTGTCTCTCTCTCTCTATCTCCCATGAATAAATAAATAAAATCTTAAATAAATATCTGAAGATGTAAATGTAAATACATACATGTCTGCCTAACAATCTGCTCAGTTATGATCTAGTATGCCTACAAAATACATGTTGCCTATTCAATAAGCCATGCTTCATTGAAAGAGTGGTTAGAGGACCGCTCAAATTGCCACTGTTTTACAAAAGGATTAAACAACCTCCTGTTTCTGCGAGACTCAGCAGACGCTACATCTTCTCTTGTCTGAGTTTTGATCTTGTATGGTCCACATGGCAAGGGTAACTCTCCCCATAAAAATCAGAGGAACCAAACCCACCTCTTGGCTCTAGAGTCACCCACTGACCTGTATGTGTGGTGTCCGTGGGAAACTCACAGCTGAGGCAAACCAGGGTGTTCTCTGCCCCCTTGAAAGAGCTAAACAATAACCTAAGAGTGAGTTGGAGAGAAGGAAAGAAAGAGGGACTCCTGATTACACTCTGGATGATTTCCTAACTTTCTTAAAGATGGATAGAATAATGGAGTCTGATTTCTCAAAGGCAGGCATTAATTTTCCTTAGTCCAAAACTATATCTCAAAGTATATTTTATTCATATTCAGAAAGGGATCAATGGAAGGCCAAAAAGCAGGAATGCAGACCCCGCCAGTGCCCAACCCAAGGGGGCCATCATGGTACGGTTTTTTTGTCAGTCCGACCTCTTCTTTTTAGTTAGTATTCTTGAACACTTAGCAAATACTCACAGCGCAATGATTCAGGGACATATATCCTGCCTTAAACGTGAAACTCCAGCGTGTTTATCTGACACAGGGATGCACTTTCTCTCCATCTCCAGTAAGAGCAAGGAGCAGACACGACAGGCAAATGAGCTCGCGATGAAATCTCCATCCCAATGTCTCTACCTGCCCTGCTATTCATCTTCTGCAGTCTACACAGAACTCTTACTCCTTCAAAGCAAGCTCTAGGGTTACGGAAGAAAAATCAGGTGCAACGAACAGGAACCACTTCACTTGTTAGCCAAGAAGATGTTGGAGATGCTGAAAAATGAAAAGTTAGGGCATCGTGTAATCCAGCCTCAGGCTGGCCTTTGAGTTGAATGTCTTAAAGGTCCCATCAAACAGTGATGCCCAGTGTTTAATGCCTTGATCACCCACCCACTTACGAGTTTCTGAGGACTCCCTGACTAAGAAAAACAATGTATTACCATGCGAGATGGAATGGATGCTATTTATTTTCACTTTTTAAGGGAGACAGCTGAAAGATAACTCGTTCAAAGGAAGGCAAAAGACAATCACGTGTCACGAGCTCAAGGTAAGCCAGCTGGCACTACCAGCCTTGCCAAGCAGGCTACCAATTTATAATTCAAATGTTGGAAAGATTTATCATTTGTATGTTCAACTTCCTGCAACAAACATTTACTGCTTTGCCAGTAACATGAGCCAAAATGCAACTACATTCTGCTAAGGGGGCACAATAAGATAAAAGGCTAGATGAACTCCCCATTTCTCCACAAAGGGTTCCCCAATGGGGTAGCCACTGACAAACAAATGTGATGTGCTGTGATTTGAAGTAGTGAATAAAATTCCATTTACTCCCACGACCCGAAGGCCTGGGATTCCATTGAGTCATTGTTTGAACTCAAGGTGTATTTGTCTAAAATGTGTGTGTGTGTGTGTGTGTGTGTCTAAAATGGGTGTAACATGTGTCACACCAGACCACATTAAAAGACCACTTGCTATGGCTCACCGTGAAGACCAAACTGAGCAGGTAAGCATTGTGAGGAGACAGTTTTGTTTGACAACTTCCAGAACCCAGAATGTCACAGTGGAGAACCTCAGGCCAACAGTTACTTCTGGGTCCTGGGGTGGTCACAGTAGATCAGAACCTGCCTGCCACTCTCAGGGCAAAGAGAGACTGTAGTAGACAATGATAAAAAAAATTTTCAAGGCTCTCACTCTCGGCCTACTTTTGAATTTTGTCCCACTCTATAATAATCACAAAATTCAAACTGCCCCAAAACTGATTAACTGCAAGATTAAAAGAAAACTACTATCCACGGTGAAAAGACCAGCCCCAGGTGGGAAATAAGGAAAGCAAAAGAAAACAGCGTGTCAGGCAATCTGGAAATAAAATCCAGGAAATTCAATATTCACTGTTAATTTTCACACGAATCCCTTATACTATTTTCTTTCTTGTCTCTAGCCAGCTGTGCTTTTTAATAAGACAATTATTTGCTATTCAGATGTATTCCAATTATTTCTTTAAAAAAAAAAAACGAACTTCTATAGGATAATCAAGTTTGTCCAATTGAGAAAAATCTCTCTCCACTTTTTACTGCCTCATGTGGCATCTACAAAGGTAATTTTGATTATGCAGAATTAAATTATTCATCACTATTAATAACAGTCACATTAACAAGGAAAGATATAGAGTGTTTATTAGCTTTAATTCAAGTACAAACAATGAGAGCCAAATAAACTGCATAAGAATTAGAAACTGGGTGAGATGGGTAAGGCCACAGGATAAGCAATTTCCAAGCAAGACGGAAACAGGATGAACCATTCACATCTGAACGCCTGGGTCAGTCACAAAGAGAAGCAGCCCAAGCTGCCTCCACAAAAATGAGTTTATTAAATTCTAGCAAGGCCTCCAGCTGCTCATTAGCTGGGAATACTCTAGAGAGGAACATAAGGAGCAGCTTCTTTTATTATGACTTTAAAGAAGCAAAAGTATGGTTTTTAATGTGATGCATTCTGGAGACATTGATTTATTAAAAGTTGGGTTTTTTAAATGTAAGTTACTTGTGCTTTTGAGACAAAGCACTCTGAGGAGGGTGTGTGTGTGTGTGTGTGTGTGCGCGCGCGGGTGCACATTAATGACAACATTCTCTATTAGTGTGCCTGGGCCTCTTCTATCTGCAGGTATAATCAATAGATGAAGATATTTGGTGACTTTTCTCTATCTCCAAATTTAACAAGTGCCACCATATTTGTTTTTCATTCTTCTCTTTTAATGGGACTATTTTACACAAGTGTTAAAGTTCAATAAACCTGAAGCAACAGAATGTCAGCTTCACACATGATGATACTTCCCTAGCTCAATCCACGTTCACTTCTTTACACAAGAAAAGCATCCAATCCCTCATATAAAAAGCACAAGAATAGTACCCTGGTTATAACATGCTTACCTACTTTATTATTTATTGCAGGCCCTTGGTGAATCATATGTTTTTCTGCTTTTAAAAGCATTCTGAATAAGCCAGGTTAAATCATAAATGCCTCTCAGGGCTTACCTGGAGAGAAGCAGAAAGCAACTTTACCACCATGCCCTGTAGGGAATGCCCTACTTCTCCCTAAATCAAATGATGTTTTTTCTCGATCTTCATTTTGTGACATTTTTTTGGCACATCAAACTCTTCACCCCTCCCTCCTTGCTAAATAAAACACTACCTTTGGCTTATATGGTAATACACTAATTTGGTCTTCCTGCCTCTAAAATGACAGCTGCTTCTTCCCCCACCCCCAACACACACACTGACCCCCCTCCCTCTCCCAGGCTGTCTCTGTGCTCATTCCCCCCGATTCAATCATCGATCTACCACTCTTGTGTCATGCCTCTAAGAAAATCCATCCTTGATTTAGTCGGCTACCACCTCTGTGTATTTGAAAATCAAATATTTCTTGACAACTCATTCTTCATCCAATTCTAGGACCGTATCTTCATCATTCTATCGCATAGATTTTGTAGAAAAAAGAATGGGGTTGTCATTTTTAACAGAACTATATACCCAAATGATTAGCTTCCCAAACATGTTACTGTGCTATGGCCCTCCAGGAAAATAGTAATAACTGGAAAATTAGCCAAAACTGAAGCGATGAAATATCAGTTTCACAAGTGGTTAGACTATATATTTTTTTCTTAGCATTCCCTAAATCTATTTTTTAATTCCAGTTTCTGTGAAATTTTATGGTTGGGTCAGAGGCCCTCAAATTCTATATTTCCTCTCTCTGACTCAAAATACGGTCTTTCATGGGGGTCACCGAGCATGCATTCTCGGTGCATTAATGAGAATGCGTTCCAATTCTATCATAAATTAGTGATAGTGCTTCAGAGAACAGAGCATAAACGGCCACCACCCATCTCTGAAAAGGATCGGATGTGATCTTTTCTATACAATGTGTCCTTCTGTCAGCAGGAATTTGAGAGTGTGTTCCACGCTAGAAGAGATGCCTGGTGGATCAGTAAACCTGTTTTTCTTCACAGAGATTTTTCTACCTCTCCCATCTTAAATCAAGAAAGTCTCTCAATCCCCACAATTGTCATAAACATTCCTCTTTAATAAATGACACTGAATTTCAATCAGCAAACATTTACTGAGGAGGTGCTAGCAACCCAGACATCAATACACCAGGACCCCTGCGGGTCCGGACTCTGCAGGAGGTGTTCCAATCCCAGATTCACAACGTGGGAGCTGTGCCACCTCGGGCAAGTTAATTCACCTCTCAGTGCCCAGGATTTTGCTTCCGCGAAATGTGGAGAATAGTAGTTCAAGGGAAGTGATGGAGAGGGAAGAACCCTGGGATGGCCCGGGATAAAACGAGCCCTGTGTTCCAGGCAGATGGAAGCAAGAGGGTGGAGGGCAGAGTGACCCAGACAGGAGCTGAGAAAGAGCCCACCACCCTTGCCAGAAGGAAGAGCCCCTGAGCGGTGCCGAAGGGCAGGGCCCGCAGGTAGGTGAAAAGCCGCATTCTGAATCATGATCTGATGACCTGATGATCATTTCTCAGCAATCTGAAGACTGGAGGAGTCTCCCTGAAGGTGGGGAGATCCATTAGGAGCTCCAACCATAGCCCCAGCAAAGCGGGAAGACACCTGGCCTGAGGCGGTCACTGCTAAGGAGAGGAGGGTACGTGAACTTGGAGGTGGTCCGCAGAGCAGGTGCACAGTGTTTCTATCTTCTCCAAAGTAGATCCTTCCCAGAATGATTTGGGATGGATGACCACCTCAAGAATTGGGGGCTCCACATGCTCCAATGCTGGATGATTTCCCCACTTAGAAAGCTATGTGTTTTTCTAAGAGCAACCTTTTCCTTGGAGGGATATCCTAGTTATCTTTAATTTTTTTTTTACCAAAAAGAATATAACTGTGTTTGTGTATGTATATACGTACATGTGTATACGTATGCAGACTTGTGAGGTCCCATCTGTTTCCAATGACATTCTACTTATGAGTGCACGGAGGCATGCTACTTCCTTCTACAGACTTCCCTCCTTCATTATTTTCCAACTTCTAATCAAACCAGTCAGCAGAGGATGACCGGAGAGTACTGAAAAGGTCCTTAGTGCCCCATAAGGTCTGAAGGCAGAATGTCGTTCCACATTTCCTGGCGAGCTGAAGCATAATGGTCCAGGGATAACACAAGGTACCTAAGAAGAGCGCCCGCTCCTTCAGTCATTCTGGCCAAGACACCGAGTATTCAAATAACAGGAAACTTCATCATTTTGGAAACCAGTCCTTTGCAGCTTCTTATAGTTGTTAAGTCTTTCAATTATTGTTCTTCTGTGTTCTTTAGGTTATCTTAGGTGTATAAGTTATTATAAGTCCACCAAAAATGCATCCAAGAAATCATTTTGGGGTCAACCATGAAGAACACTGAAATCTTGCCATTTGCAACAACATAGATGGAACTAGAAGATATTATGCAAAGCAAAATAAGTCAGTCAGAGGAAGACAATCATCATATGATCTTACTTACATGCAGAATTTAAGAAACAAAACCGAGGATCATCGGAGAAGAGAGGAAAAAATAAAACAAGACAAAAATCAGAGAGGGAGACAAACCATAACAGATTTTTTAATCCCAGGAAACAAACTGAGGGTCCCTGGAGGGAGGAGTGGGGAATGGGGGAACCGGGTGATGGGCATTGAGGAGGCCACGTGATGTGATGGGCTCTGGGTGTTATATAAGACCGATGAACCACTGACCTCTACCTCTGAAACCAATAATGCATTATATGTTAATTGAATTTAAACAAAAAATTTTTTTGAAAATAATTTTGGGGTCAAAATACCAATAATGGATGTTCCTAGGTATGATGGTAACAAAAAGATATGTTCTTATCTTTTTTTTTTTAAGTCTGTTTGCTTGTTTGTCAATATAAATCTCAAAGGACTAGTTCTTTATCTGTCACTTAGCCCACACCCACCCGTCACTTCTCCGCTCAGTAAGGCTGGGGCTAGGGGACCACAGACAATTCCCAGGCTACCTCCTCCTCTGGCTCCCTGTTCCTTAGTAGTAACAGGTTGCTGGTGCAGGACAATGGGAGGCTCCTTCCCTCCCTGTCTCCTCCCCTCCCTGCCTCCTTCTCCCACTCCTTCTTCTCTCTCCACCTCTTCTCTCTTCTCCCCTGGCAGGGTCTCTGGAAGTTGCTGGATTCCCCTCTCCAGTCCCAGCACAACCCACAAAGCTCCTCATCCCTGGTCCGGGCACTGGGTAGGGAGCCCGCTTTCCATGCTTTCCTCGGCCCCAAGTGCATTCTCCTCTGCAATCCCAGCCATGGGCAGCCCTCTGACAGATGTCAACACCCCTTGCGCCACGCCTCCCAGCACCCAGCACTCTGAGAACACCACCTCCTCCTTTTCTTCTCAGAAATCTGTACTCACAGCAAACTCCTAATGTTACCAAGTTCTGGGTAATCTTGCCAACCCTGTTCTGCCCTTTCTGTGCTTCCAATATTTAAAAAAAAAAAACTATTCCCTTGATTCAGTCTCCTCTTTGTGGAATGCCTGGGTGTCTGTTTCGCTGAAAGGACTCGGACCAATACAGTGCTCAGTACCAGGAGTGATTCCCAGGAAACTCTTGTTCTAAGCTAGGATTTTTGTATTGATCTGCTGCCCTGTTTAAGCTTAAATGGTGTGATGCCCTTATCAACGGTAGAAATGGCTAGCCAGTAAACTGCGGCTTGAAATGGCATTATAATTAGTTAATCGCCTGTGGTATCTTGAGATAAAAAGTCTATCAAAGACAAGACTTTGGGAAATCAAGTGGCTACTTCATTTAACTGTAACTTCCAACAGTGATGATTTAAAGAATTGGGGGGGGGGGGAGATCCCTGGGTGGCTCAGCGGTTTGGCGCCTGCCTTTGGCCCAGGGAGCAATCCTGGAGTCCCAGGATCGAGTCTCGCGTCGGGCTCCCGGCATGGAGCCTGCTTCTCCCTCTGCCTGCATCTCTGCCTCTCTCTCTCTCTTTCTCTCTCTATGTCTATGATGAATAAATAAAATCTTAAAAAAAAAACTGTGGGGCAGGTAATTGCTTCCGAATACATGAGAGATACAGGAAAAAAAGGATATCTCAGGGGTTTAAACTCTCAGTTGAAGGTATGACCAGAGAACCAAAGAGCTTCTATGGAAAGGTAGCTGGAAAAAACAAAACAAAACAAAAACAAAAAAACAACCCTCATCCCTCTCACAACAACAATTATTATGCCAATAATGAGAGAGCAAGATTGCAAGATTTGCAATAATGAGAGTACAGATTTGCAAGGTGGACACAGTCACCATAGAGGGCAGCAGGGCCAGAAGAGCAATCAGAATGCTTCCACCTACAGGGAGCATTGGTGGTGACCAGTCCATTGGAAACAGAGATGAGCAGCCCATTAAGTCACCAGGTCTATATAATTGGATCATCTCAAGGGCTGGTGAGCAGACACCAGCTTGACCTACCACAGTGGAGGAGCACATGCTCTTACCCAGATCGGAAGGAAGCCTCTGCCCAGGCCAGAGTCCCTTCACTGGAGAAGAGGGGCTTAAGGATCCCCTTACGGTTGGATCCTACCATGTTCACTGCTATGTAAAATCAGCCCCTCTCCCAAGCCCTCCTCAAATGGACCTGTGGCCATTTCCTTGGGTGGCCATACACATGGGAGACAGAAAACTCAAATCACTGGGATCTACCAAACAATTGATCCACAGATCAACTGACAGTAATTGACAGTAATCTCTAGGGAAAGTCGCTGTGGTCAACTCTCCCAAGGGAGACTGTGCAGTTTACACAGTCACAGAATTTTGGCCCCCATTCCTCTCACAGTGGGTTTAGACTCAGCTTGTGAGAATGTCTCCAGTTACTGAAGACGTAGCTGGATGATCAGTTCTCAGCAACTAGAAGAGTCCTCACATGGGCTACCTGACCCAAAAGAGGAAGAGCCAAATAGATCATTCAGGTACCGCCATACCTTCTGCTACTAAATAGTAAAACAAAAGCAATATTATATTTCATATATTATATGGAAACATTAATTTAGTCAAAGCATAAAAATACCATAAAGACTAAGGGGCAGTAGTATTGGTAACTAATCCCACATTCCTATATAATTCACCTATTTGGTCCAGGCAGAAGGAAGATCATTTTTATAAATTTTATATCATTTTATAAAAGATATTTGTATCTTCCTAGGATAGGACTGATTTTTTTTCTTTTTGTATGGTATAGAGTTTACTTATGGATAGAAGCCCTAGACTTCTTGTGAATTAAATATATAGTATTTCTGCCATAACTGTACCTTTTGCAAATAATTTTGATATATACATTTAAATATGTCAATCAGTGTTCTTACATTTCAAGTAAATATAGGCTTACATGGTCAGAAAGCATCAAAAAAGACAGGATCATGTTAGTGGTGTTTCAGAGATTTTATGAAACTTTCTTCTGAAGCACAACTGGTATTTCACTTTAAGAATCTAATAAATATTTTAGAATGGCATTTCATTTGTTTTACAATGACATTTGATATTAGAATGAAAGAGCTGGAAAAAGAAATATAAAAATGTTCCCTCCACTACCCGCTGGAATCCTTATATTTAGAGACCAAACTGATTTATGATGATCATAAGAGTCACTTTAAATCATTACCAACTGCAGAAGGATCTGAACCAGCAGTGCAGAGGTGAGGTCCACGGTTTGTCTACTGAATACACAAATCTACACTTGACTCTAAACGGTTTTCAAATTTATTTATTCAACATGTTCTACTGAATCATATCTCAGGCTATGCTATTTATTATCGTTCTATGGGATGCCACTGGGAGACGTGCCATTTCACATAGAATAAGAAATCAATGAGGTAGAAAAATTATATTTTTTTTAATTAAGTCATCTTTTTTTAAGAGTCATTTGCCTTAAGTCCTTGAATGCCCATGATATGCAACCTAAGGTCATTCTCAGCAGAGTGCAGTCCTCAACAGAGAAGCCAGTAGAAAATAGAGGTCTACTGGATTCCAAGGCAGCAGCTCAACAGAATCTCTGGGTGGTGGTTCTTAGTTCCATGAGTACGATCTGGGTGGATTCCTCTCTGTTATTTAAGGTATTAGTATTCATCAGGAGTAAAATCAAAGTAGTACAATGTCCTGTGCTGGTGCAGGTAGAAACTGGACACTTCTCCTTCCCTTTCTCCATTCAAACCCTCAGGACTAGTGAATTACAATCTAAGGAAGGATTAACTGTTTCCTTTGCTTGGAGGTCTCCAACCTCCTATTTCCAAAGGTCTTCCCTCTTACAAAGCTCTTTGGAGCTGACATAAACGGGTTCAACCACAAAACAAAATAACATAACATTTGAGGAACACAACCTTCTCTGAAGGAAAACAACACACCGGAAGTACAAATTCTTGTAGGAATTTGTACAACATGATCATACAGGGTCCAAGAACTTTAAATTAGCATAATATATATATATATATATATATTAGATTGATGTGAAAGGATAGTGGCAACATAAAAGAAGATAAAAGAAAGAGAAGTATTACATATGAAAATATAATAGTTGAAATAAGGGACACAACAGATATAGGCGTGGCAGATTGGGTTATATTGTTTAAAAATGCATACTCCTTTCCCCCACACCTTCACGGGAAGAGTATGTTTCCCCACTCCTTGTCTTTTGGCTCCGCATGGGACTGGTTTTGGTCAGTGTGATGTTTCAGACATGACATGAGGCTTAAAACATGCTTGTGTGGTCGAGTTTATACTCTTGCCCTTCTCTATAACATGAAAAGAATATGTCTCGGGTAGGTCACTAGCCTGAAGAGAAAGATGAGAGGCACTTTTTTTTTTTAAGTGCACAATACAGGAAACCAAAGACAATATATTGCACAGCAGATCTCTAAACTTACTCATCTTACAGAACTGAAATTTTATACCTATTGGACAACACTCTCTCCCTACCCTCAGCTCCTGGAAACCACCACTGGATTTCCTACTTCTGTGTGTTTGACTGTTTTAGGTATCTCATACAAACGGAATCATGCAGCACTTGTCCTTCTATGACGGGCTTATTTCACATAGCATACATGTCCTCCAGGTTGGTTGTGTTGTTCCAAATGTCAGTTTTTCATTTTTTATAAGGCTGAATAATATTTCACTGCATGTATACACCACATTTTCTGATTCATCCACTGACAAATACTTAGGTTGTTTCCATATCGTGGCTCTTGCGCATAGTGTTGCAATGAGCACAGGAGTACAGATATCTCTTCAAGATCTTGATTTCAATTCTTTTGGATAACTACCCACAAGTGGATCACAGAGTAATTCTAATTTCTTGAGGAACCTCCATACTGTTTTCCATAGCAGCTGCACTATTCTACATCCCCACCAACAGTGCACAAGGGTTCCAATTTCTCCACATCCTGGCCAACACTTGTTGTCTTTTGTTTTGCTTTGTTTTTTACAATAACCATCCCAAATGATGTGAGGTCCTATCTCATCGTGGTTTTCATTTGCATTTCCCTGATAATTAGTGATGTTGAGGAGGAGTTGCAAATTAACATTTTAATCATGATCACTTTTGGGAACAGTGTTATAGAAAGACATACAAGGCTGTATCTTCCCGAGGCAGGTACTATAAGGTACTCTAAGGTGTTCCCATACTGCTCTAACCTGTAGTTTAGGTCTTTCTGCCTGACCTGAATTTGGAGGGAGCACCACGTAGCAGTCAAGAGCAGGCCACTGGCCTGCTCCCCCACCATGCAGCTGTGTGATCTCTCTGGGCCTCTTCCCTTATCTCCCTTATCTGAAAGTCAAGATAATTGTCACCACTTCATTCTGCTGTCACTGGAGAGTAAGGTACCCCCAACTGATAAGACCGTCTACTTGATAGATAAATAAACATCATCTTCAAACTATCAGACTGGATAAGCTTCATACTTCACAGATGCCAACTGTTCTGGGCTCCGATTGAAGACAACAAGATAAATCTGCCAAGATAGAGATGGAATGGCCCATGTCAATCCAGCCCCCTGGGTGATGGACTGTATGACATTGTCAATCTGACCCCACATCTTAGGTGGGACTTTTTAGATCAACTGAAAACACTAAATGGAATGTGCCAAATAGATGAATACACACACACCAACTTGTAGTCCACGCAAGACAAAGACTGTGCCTTCTATTTATTCCACATTCATGCACAGAAACCATTTGAGTTCTTTTTTCACCCCAGACACCCAAGGTCATCATTAACTCTGTTTCATAGCCAACTCCTTCTCTTAGGACATTTCCTACCCACGTAATTCTTGTGGAAAAAAGACACCCCTTGAAAAGTTTCTTTTTTTTTTCTTTTTTTTTCTTTTTTGATAGTCACAGAGAGAGAGAGAGAGGCAGAGGGAGAAGCAGGCTCCATGCACCAGGAGCCCGACGTGGGATTCGATCCCGGGTCTCCAGGATCGCACCCTGGGCCAAAGGCAGGCGCCAAACCGCTGCGCCACCCAGGGATCCCCCTTGAAAAGTTTCTAACAAACTTTTCTCCAAATGTCCTCAACTTTTTAAATAGGTCTCACATTCCTGCTGTTAGGAATTCCTTGGTGACATCTAAAGATGTTTTCCTGCCCTTCCACTGAGTTCAGCAGTTATGATAAACATTTTACCTAAATAGACTGGAAGCTTCTCAGAACATAAAGATATTAACCAGAACATCAGTTTTAAAAAACAGTCATACAGTAATGTTTTGTGACACACTAAGATAATGTTTCTAAGCATTAAATAAATGTGGTTATACAAAATAGAATGATCCAGCACACCTCCTCATCTCCACTTCAGGAAGCTATCTATATAATAACCTTGAAATATTCAAACTGCTCATTTAAAAAGTATGGCCGCTCTTTATTCATGTTGGAAGAAATTTCCAATAAGATCTCTGCATAGTCCCTAATTAACACTCAGGTGACTTCAGATAAATGTCAATCAAAGTTCTTTCCTTTTCCGTCAAATATGGTCATGTAGGCCTAAGTAAGGAAAGGCAGGTCGAGATTTTCAGTGACCTTCTCAGCAGCTGGGCTAGCTTTCATCAGATAGCTCATTAGTGGAAACGGGCTGATTGACAAGGTTACCCCAAACTGAGAAGAGAAGCCAAACAGATCATTTGCATATTATATTAATGACATTCAGAGTAGCATTTGGTGTTCCTAGGGGGATAGAAGAAGAACAAACTGTAATTTTCACAATCATTAATTGTTTAAAGGAAACTGCAAATTCTAGTAACACTTAGGATGGTTAAAGAATTTCAATTTCATGTCGAAGAAGAGGAAAGCTGTGTAATTGTGGAACAGGAGCCTGCTAATCACTGATTTTGCTTGAGATTAACTCTTCCCAGGGCCAGAGATGTTCTACTGGAGGGTGACACTGTTCACCGAGACATACTGCAGAGCCTCATGACCTGAGGAGGGATGGGGATTGAGAGCAGAAGTGTGGTTAAGTAGTGATGATCATTTGTGCATTTGGCTCCTGTGGGGATGAATGTGTGTGCAAGAAAGTGTGTCAGAGCAGAACTCTCCCAATTCCCTCACCCCAAACTCCTGCGGTTTCCATCACTAAGTCTACTTAGCCTTCTGTCTCATTCCTACTATAGATTCTGGGACTGACTTGTCCCCCTGGCAGGGGAAATCCATGGGCTGGCATAGAGTCCTGTGAATCTGGGAACCAGGTTGGATTAGTTTCCTAAAACTAACATAACAAAGTACCACACCCTGGGTGGCTAAACACCGCAGACATTCTCTCTCCGTTCTCAAGGTCAGAAGCCCAAATCTAGGTGTGGGTGGGGCATGCTCCCTGAAGGTTCTTCTAGCCTCTTCCAGTTTCTCTTGGTTGCCCATCATCCTGGGTGTTGCTTGCCTTGTAGTAGCATCACTCCAACCTCTGCCTTTATCTTCACAGAACGGACTTCCCCTTGTTCTTCTCTGTGTCATCACATGGCCTCTGGCCATTGGATTTAGGGTCCACTCTAAGCTGGTAGGAAATCACCCTAACTATTTATATCTGCAAAGATCCTGTTTCCAAATACGATCACACTCTGAGGTCTCTATATTTTTGCTGATGATCCAGATCTGCTAAGTTCCCTGTCTCGTTTCTTTATATCATGATTTCTAGTCCTGTTTTTTTTTTCTTTTTAGACAAATATGGCTTTACTTCCCTAATTATCTGAGAACCTGAAGAATGGTACCTAAACCTCTTTACCTAGGACCAAGAGCAGGTGCTGATAGTGATCTCTGATAAGGACCACCCCTGTGATTCTGATGTCTGATGTGAGATTCTTTGCATGAGCTTCCTTTGGTGCAGTAGAACTCCTTGGGGATTGCTGATATCCTTGACATCATCTGCCTGCCCATCAGACTTTTTTATGTTGCCCTATGCTGAGCTCAGCCCCATCACCATATGTGTCAGCCTGGCCACTGCTGCCTCCTGGCCACTGTCCAAATAGAAGGCTGCTCAGAAAGACCAGAATCCCACAAGTCCCCATCCAACCTTGTCCTATATATTCTTCTCCCGTGTATTTCCCATATATTCTTCTATATGAATTTTCTTTAAGTTTTAAAATGTATTTAATTATGAAACATCTCAAACATAGAGAAAAGTACACAATGATTACAAACCCCAAATCCTGAGCAGAACTCAGCTCCTTGCAATTGTAGGACTGGGGTCCCTGTTTTCTCACTAGCTGTCAGAGAATGGATGATATGTGCTCCCAGACCCTGCCCATATTTCTGCCAATGCTCCCTGTGGTCCTCCTACAAGAATGGACCAGGTCCTCTCACACTTCAAATCTCTCAGGCTTCTTCTACTCCATCTCTCTGACTCCGGCCAGAGAAAATCTTCTGCCTTTATTAAGGACTCATGTGATGAGATTGGACTCATCCAGGTAACGGTGGATAATCTCCCTATATTAAGGTTTGTAACTTTATGACATCTGTAAAATCCCTGTTGCCGTGTATGGTAACATATTCCAGGGATCAGGGTATGGACATTGTTGGATGGTCATGCTGCCTACCACACTCACCAATATTTTATCTTCTTTTTCTGTTAATTTGTGCTCTTATATTTCTTACTTTCTTCTTTGTTCCATTACACAGATAAATTTTAAACATTCAATATGTACTTGAAAACTATCTGTATATTCATATGCCCTACCTAGTGTATGCTTCCTCATATTTTTACATTGTAATATGTAAAGAAAAAGGAAATATTTATTTTATACACTAAGGTAAGCCAGACTCATTCAAAGGCATCTATATGGAGCTTGTTGGGAAAACCTTGTTATCTTTCCCTAATATTAAGTAGATATAATATGAAAGTAAGTACTGGTAAAGTATTGAAGAACATGCTAACTATGTAGCATGCATAGAATTTCCAAATATTTTTCAAATATATAAATGAGACTCTTGAGGTACTTTGGATGTATATATCCCTTTAATGTCAGGTTTGATGCTTGAAATGCCTCCTATGCAATTCCTGAACAAGACGTTTTAATGATGAGCTCTTCAAATTTTTGATAGTCACCTTTTGACAAGAAAGTTTGTTCACAAAAAAGTGGGTGGTAAAAATGTAAAAAAAAAAAAAAAACTTGAAAAATGTACAATAGTTGAAATTACATTTAAAGACCTTAACTGCGGGGACACCTGGGTGGCCCAGCGGTTTAACACCTGCCTTCGGCCCAGGGCGTGATCCTGGAGTCCAGGATCGGGTCCCACGTCGGGCTCCCTGCATGGAGCCTGCTTCTCCCTCTGCCTGTGTCTCTGCCTCTCTCTGTCTCTCTCTGAGTCTTTCATGAATAAATTAATAAAATCTTAAAAAAAAAAAAAAAACTTGGGATCTCTGGGTGGCGCAGCGGTTTGGCGCCTGCCTTTGGCCCAGGGTGTGATCCCGGGTCTCCAGGATCGAATCCCACGTCGGGCTCCCGGTGCACGGAGCCTGCTTCTCTCTCTGCCTGTGTCTCTGCCTCTCTCTCTCTCTCTCTCTCTGTGTGTGTGTGTGTGTGTGTCTATCATAAATAAATAAATAAATAAATAAATAAATAAATAAATAAATAAATAAATAATAAAAATAAAAATAATTTTAAAAAAAATACCTTAACCGCACTTCCATTTCTTTCATTAACATATATCATGTTGGAATTTCTTAAAATAGCAAAGGATTTCAAACTTAATTGAACTCTTCCATGTCGCAGATTTCAAAATAACAACAAAGCTCTACTTTTCAGGATCGGCACACATTATCAGGGCAGTTTCTCTGTGATGAATGTAGATACCACTAATAAAGGTACTTCTGCCACAAACGAGGAACATTCTAGTATGTGTGAAAACAGAGGTGAGGGGTTGCCTCCGTAAGTTGTAGCCATTAAGGTGCCCTCCCCGCCCACCGCATCCGGGCTCACTGGGCCTCCCGGCAGAACCAGGCGCAGAACCAGGTGCGCCAGCAGGTGCACAAGCAGGTGCGCCTCGGGCTGCGCGCTCCACTCGGGCAACTGGCCAGGTGCTGCTGCAGCTGCAGGGAACAGCGCCACCACTGGACGGCAGGAGGCCCTACAGCTGATGCAGGAACTCCAGCTGGTCCTGGGGTGACCCGACGGGTGGGGATTGAGTGCCCAGGCCGACACAGTGTCCATAGGTGTCTATAAATGGAATCACAAAGTTTGTATACTTTTGTGCCTGACTTTACTTATTTTGAGCAAGGGTTTTGACTCATGAACACATATCTATTTCTTTAGATTTTCTTGAATTTTTCCTTGCAATATGTTATGGAGTTCATTATTGAAAAGTTCAGCCATATATTTAGATTTACTCTTGAGTGCATTTGGGTTTTTTTAATTCTTTTTTTTTAATTTTTTTTTATTTATTTATGATAGTCACAGAGAGAGAGAGACAGAGAGAGGCAGAGACACAGGCAGAGGGAGAAGCAGACTCCATGCACCAGGAGCCCGACGTGGGATTCGATGCCGGGTCTCCAGGATCGCGCCCTGGGCCAAAGGCAGGTGCTAAACAGCTGAGCCACCCAGGGATCCCCGAGTTTATTGCTTTTTATTGCTCAATACTCATCAGCGATAGAAAAATGCTCTACTTTGATACCCAGGTTGATGGATACTTGAGCTGCTTTTATTTTTTGGCCATTCTAAATCCAGCTGCCATAAATCTTCTCTTTTTCTCACAGACACATACCTTGTGTAGTACCTAGAAGTGGAATTGCAAGATGGTAGGAATGTGTAGCTTTGTAAGAAACTGTCAAACAGTATTTTTAAAAAGATTTTTAAAACTTTATCACCTGCAAAATAGGAGAATTATAGTTGTTTCACATTCTTGCCAATATGTGATCCTGTCGATCTTTTTAATTTTAGCCATTTCTGTGGGAATGTAAAGATATCTTATGGTTTAAATTTTTCATTTCGGTGATGACTAATGATGTCGTTCATCTTTTTCTGTATTTATTGGTCATTGGTAAAACTTTCTTTGTAGACTATTCAAGTATTTTTGTGATTCTTAATTAAGTTCCTATTTATTACCTCTCTTTGTTCTTTGCACATTTTTGACAAGATTACTTGGTCATATAAACACATTGTAAATATTTTATCCTAGCCTGTAATTTGTATATCAATTTTTAATCATAATTTTTAGTGAACAGAAAGTTTGATTCTGAAGTAGTCTACCATTTTTTTCTTTTATGGTTCTTGCTTTTTTGGCATCTGAAAAGCATAAAATATCTTATTTTTGTATTTGAAGATTTAAGTTTTATATTTATATTTGAGTTTACATTTTAAGTTTGGTCTAAAATCAACCTCAAATTATTTTAGTGTACAGTGCAAGGGTCATTTTCTTTCATACAACTTTCTAGTTGTCTCAGCATTGTTCATTGGAAATGATTCTTACCCCACTGAATTCTATGGTGACTTTGCAAATATTAATTAGTCATATCAGTGAGAGTCTATTTCTGGACTCTATTCTGTTTCATAAACCTATTTCTTCTGCCCTTACTCTGATATTACATTGTCTTGATTATTGCAGCTTTATAGAAAGTCATGAAATTAGGTATCATGAAATTAGGTATTATAATTCTTCCAACTTTGTACTTCTTCAAAATCATTTTGTTTCTTCTAGCTCTTTTGCGTTTCTATAAATATTTTAGAAGCAGCTTGTCAATTTCTGCTCCCAAAACAAAAACCTGCTGTGATTCTGACTGGGATTACACTGTATCTGTAGACTAATTTAGAGAGGGCTTACATGCTAACAATATATTAAGGGTTTTGACCCATGAACACATATGTATCTATTTATTTAGTTTTTCTTTCATTTTTCCTTGCAGTATGTTATGGTCCTTATTGCAAAGTTCAGCCACATATTTTAGATTTATTCTTGAGTGCATCTGGGTTTTTTTTCATTCTAATGTAAATAACATTATAACATTTCGTTTCCTTTATATAGAGAAACAAACTGATCTTGTATATTTACCTTCTTTACTGAAACTTGTTAAATTCCTTTTTAGTTCTAGTAAGATTTTTTTAATATCTTTGGATTTCTATGGGTACAATAATGTCATCTGCAAATAAAAATATTTTCACTTCTTCCTTTCTGACCTTAATGTCTTTTATTTCTTTTTCTTTCTTATTTGCATGGGTTAGGACTTCCAGGGCAATGTTGAATAAAAGTGGTAAGAGTACACAATCTTAGTTGAAAGTGAGCAGCATTTCAACATTAATTATGATGTTCACTGTCATTTTTATAGCTGCCCTTTATCTGATTGAAGAAATTCCCTTATAGTTCCACTTTGCTGATTGTTCTTATTAAAAGGTGTTTGGTTTTTGTCAAATGCTTCTTATGAGCCTATTGAAAACTTATGATTTTTCTCCTTTATCCTGCTAATGAAGTGTAAGCTGTTACCTAAGTGGCTCGTCTGAAATTCAGGTTTTGAAAGGGGACGTGGTATAATTCTTTGGTTTTTTTTAGCATGGCTATTTAGTTTTTGAATCCGCCTTATTTATTTATTTACATATATTATCTAATATTTACATGCTGTGTGGTAGGGAGGAGTGTGTATCATCTTAGTTCACTCTACTATAGACGTTGGATTTGCTTTTAGAAGTTCACCTTTTGGGATGTAAATATTTCCTGGGAATAATAAGACTTTCAGTGAATTGTTTGAATTGTTTTAATTGGGTTGTTCAATAATAAAGCACATCCATAAAAAGATGATTCCGCATGTCCCACAGTTGTGTTTCAGAAACTCAGAGAAAAGAGTGGGATTTTCCAGTGTCTTGACAAGTCTAGTGGGTATAACTGTACTGCGATCAGAAGAGTTCAGAAGATGACAAGCAACCTAAATGTGTCCTTTCTCCAGAGGTCAAAACCATTTAAAAACCACGTTCCACTAATGTGGAGGGTATTTTTCCATTTTTCATTAATTAGACTTCATTATTCTAGGAATCAGGGGAATGGTAACATCTAGAGAGCACTAAGTGTGGGCAGTGGGAACCTGGAGTCCTTACGGCTATAATTCACATCCCTCAGACCTTCGTCTCACAAAGATAGAGTTGACACACACAAAAAAATAGCAACTACATTAGCTACTGCAAAAGGTACACAGTAAATCTGGCTCAAAATAATGAGGAACTGGGAAGTTTGTCTTCTGTCCGAAGAAATAATGGTGAGGGCAAAGTGTACCTATTTTATATTTTAAATAAATAAGGTAGTTGGACTAAACACTTACTTAGGTGACTTATAGTTCTAATAGTCTGTTACTCTGGAATATTATCTGAACAAATTCAAAATTAAATATTGGTTAAGAGAAAAACAAAGGAAAATGTACAGAAAAGATCTATACTAGCAGAGTCAGAGGTTAGGCTTCCATAACTCTGATTCTTGATTCCTCCAAACTCTCCAATATCTTTGCAATGGATATTTGAGAAAAATGTGGGGTGTCTCTGTACCTGATTTCCCATGAATTCACTGCATATGCATAGTGTGTTGAAACAAAAGCCATTTTTACCTCTATTGCTAAAGACCACTGTAACAGTATTTTAAAAATTTGGGAGGTAAACTTAAAATCTCCCAGATTGGCCTGTATTTTCCCCAGTACTATCGGGCTACTAGCTGTTCACACATTCATTTATTCCTAGGAGTCCACCAGAATTTGGGCATATGTGGAGAAACAACAAATGCAAAGACCAACCTGAAGACGTCTAAGTTCTCTCTGCCCACTCACTATTCTGTCCCCCATGACCCAGAGTAGAACTATTTTAGATGCACAGCTAGAGACAAAAGCCATAAGCTAAAATCTGTATTTTAGTTATTGGATGGGAAGAATTGTAAATATTAACATTTTCTTTTCACACAGGAAGAGTCTCATGATTTATTGCTGAAGAAAATAAAGCCAAAATACTTAACTTCTTTTCACTAGATCATAGTTTATGTAAATAATCATTTAAAAAAAAATTTTTTATTCAAAATCCCAGTGACATTTTTTGCAGGAATAGAAACAGTCACCCTAAAATTGATATAGAATCTGGGGCACCTGTGTGGCTCAGTGGTTGATGTCTGCCTTTGGCTCAGGTTGTGATCCCAGGATTCTGGGAGTTCCACATGAGGCTCCCCACAGGGAGCCTGCTTCTCCTCCTGCCTATGTCTCTGCCTCTCTCTGTGTTTCTCTCATGAATCAATAAATAAAATCTTTCTTAAAAATCTAAAAAAAAAAAATTATACAGAATCTCAAGGGACACTTAGTAGGCAAAACAATCTTGAAAAAGAAAAACACTGGAGGGTCTCATGTATGCTGATTTCAAAACTTAACTACAAAGCTCCAGTAACCAGATCACTTTACAGGCATAAAGACAGACATAAAGACCAGTGGAATAAAATAGAGAAATGAATCCTCACATACGTAGGCAAATTATTTTAGTCAAGGGCACCAAAACCATTCAATAGGTTTTGGTAGGAGAGGATAATCTTTTCAACAAATAGTGATGGGAAAACTGATTTACCCACATGCAAAATAATGAACTCTTACTACTTACTCTATATAAAAATTTACTCAAATGAATCAAAGACCTAAATATAAAAGTTTTAACCATAAAACTCTTGGAAGAAAAGATTGAACAAAAGTTTCATGACACTGCATTTGGCAATGATTTATTGGCTATGCTATCCAAAGCAGAGAAAACAAATGAAAAAATAGATAAATTAGATTTCATCAAAATTTAAAATGTTGGTATAGCAAAGGATCCCAACAGAATGAAAAGGCAACCCAAGGCATAGGAGAAAATACTTGTAAGTTATAATATGAAAACAGATTAATATCCAGATTACAGAAAGAACTCCTATAACCCAACAAGAAAAACCAAACACCCTACAAAGTGGGCAAAGGACTTAAACAGATGTTTATCCAAAGAAGACATATGCATGACCAATAACCACATGAATAAATGTTCAACATCACTCATCGTAAGAGAAACGCAAACCAAAACTACAATACCACCTCACACCTGTTAGTATGACTATTATTTTAAAAAATAAAATTTTAAAAATTAGACAAATAGAACAAGCGTTGGCAAGGATGTGAAGAAACTAGAATCCTTGTGCATCACTGGTGGGAATGTAAAATGTGTAGTCTCTGTGAAAAAGAGTATGGAGTTTCCTCAAAAGATGAAACATAGAGGGGCACCTGAGTGGCTCTGTCCATTAAGCATCCAACTCTTGGTTGGATATAGAAAAAGCTATAAAAACAGAATGACCAAAACATTTTTGAGAAGTTATAATTAATTACTTGTGTCTCCTCTGTCACCACAGTTGGTGTGTTATTGTATCCCAATGTAAATACATTAAAGAAAAGTTTGAAAACTACCTGTCACTTTTTCAATGTGCCTATATCCAAGAGAGATTTTAAGCCTATTTCACCCAAAAACATTTTCTAAGCAGAAAACCTGATAATACTTTGTGACAAAAGAACTGGGTGCATGAAAAACTTATGACATTTTTCACAATTGCCAGGATCGTCAGTGCAGATGTTTTCTCAAAATGTCAGTAATAATAAAAATCTACATTTGTCAAGAAGTCACTACTTTTCAAAGGACAATGCATACTTACAAAACTTCAAGTTTTCTGTTAAATTACCTTTTCTGAAAAATCTTGAAATTCAAATTTTTATGTCTATATATTTGACATAACTAAATGAATGAATATAACTAAATTCTCTTTGCTACACTGTTGATAACCTCACCGGATGGACGTTTAAACTTCATTAACATTTCAGAGAATGATATCAACATCATGGCAGCATAAGACATCCCTTGCTTTTTTCCTCCCCATGAAAAAACAAAAATTCAGCATCTATCTATGGACAAAAAGATGCATTTGAGGGATCTGTGGAATCCTGAACCATACACGTAGGGACCTGACCTGGAAGGACTCTCACTCACCCTTGTGCCTGGGAACAGGTAGATGGACCTCAGTTTGGCTGCGGGCCTTGCCATGGCCTGTGAACTATCTCCAGGCCCTCTTGGCCATGGTCCAGGAACCCCTGGAGAATACAGACTTAGACTCACCCCTGTGAGAGAGACCCTTCTTGGAGGTTCAGGTTTCTAGAAGAGAATTTTCAACACCCTGTTACAGAAAAGAAAAAAGAAGGAAACAAATAGACCCACAGAGGTGGGTCTAAGAGGAACAGTTTGACTTTCACCATGTCACCCATCCATGAAGGCAGCACAGATTAGGGGCAAGAGAGATCATTCTCCATGTATGACTTCTCCCATAGGGAAAAGGAGAGGGTGTGGGTGAGCATCCAGCTTCCTCAGCTGTGCAACATGCTGCCAAAATTCTCATTTCTCTCTCACCACATCAAAATTGAATAGCGAGGAATTGGGAAGAAACAGTGAGAAGAGCAGATAGGACTCTCAGAGGACATTAAAAGCCCACCCATGAGCCACTGGGAAAGTATCACTCAGGACTCCCCCCATCTGGCACATGGCACCTCCAATGCCCCATACGTCTCACTAACACAGGTTTTGGCAGAGGGCTACTGAGCAAGGACAGAAGCCATCCAAATCTGTAGGCCTGGGAGAGACCACAAATTTGAGATTAGTGCCTCCTTTGGGAAAACAGAGAGAGAGGTTGTCAACACTCAGCCTGGTGTGTTTCAAGATCCAGAGAAGACAGATATGCTTAAGAATGCTGCCACAAGAAGCAGCAAGAAGATGGAGCAAGAAGATGGAGCAGGTGTACCCACAGAAAGTCTGAGCTAGCCTCGGTACCTCTCTCCCGAACACAGTAAAGACTGGAAGAGGTGACAGCTATTTCATGCAAAGAGAGTAATGCAAAACTAGGAGCATGAAAAACAAGGAAATATATCAAAATCTCTTAAAAAGATCAAAATAATCTCCCAGTAACTGGATCCCAAAACATGGAAAATTTTAATTTACTTAAAAAAGAATTCAAAGTAGCTTTTTTAGGGAAACTCAGTGAACTAAAACACAGAAAGACAATTCAATGAAATCATAAAAAGCAGTATACAAGCAAAATGAGAAGCTTAACAGAGACAGAAAACACAAAAAAGAACCAAACAGAAATTCTGGAGCTGAAGAATATAATGAATGAACACAAGGATGGGAGCCTGGTAGGAGGTTTTTGGGCACAGGCAGCCCACCTGTTGGTGTGTCCAGATGGAGCAGCATGCCAGCCATTCCAAAGGAAAAGCCAAAGTGGAAAGTGATGCCATCCCTCTGTGTTGAGCCAAACTTTCCCCTAACTTTATTAATCTTCAAGCATGTTCCCCACCAACCACTTTCTTGAACATCCAGAGAACAAAGCTGCCCTCAGGACTTGACCACAAGCCCAAGGAATGCCTGGGACTCCTAGAATGTATGTATGCAATCTCCATTCAGACCCAGCCCTCCCAACAATAGATGGCTATTTTGGAAAATTTACAAGCATCCATGACACAACTAGCTCCTGAGAGGAGAAGCAAGAAGTCTTCTCTCCCAGTCTTATCCTGCAGTTTGCTGTTAAGTCATCTGCCTCAGTTCAGTAAATGAATTCTGGGGGCGGAAAAAAAGAGAATATAATGAATGAAATGACAACTGCAATAAAAAGTACTAAGAACAGGCTTAATTCAGCAGAAGAAAGAATCTGTGACACTGAAGACAGGAACTTTGAAATAATCCAGTCAGAGGACAAAAAGGGAAAAGGAATGAAAAGAAATGAAGGAAACCTACATGATCCGTGGTACACAATCAAAAGAAATACTCTCAGTTAACCAGATTCCCAAAGGAGAAGAGAAAGAAAAGGGGCAGAGAAATTAAAGATATAATGCTGGGTGGCTCAGTCCATTAGGGCACCAACTCTTGATTTCAGTCCAGGTCATGATCTCAGGGTCCTGGGATTGAGCCCCATGTCTGGCTCCATGCCTGGTGGGGGTCTGCCTGAGAGTCTCTCCCTCTCCCTCTGCCACCCTCCCACTCGCATGTTCTCTCTCACTCTCTAGCTCTCTCAAATAAAATAAAATAAAATAAAATAAACCTTTTAAAAAGAAAAAAAGAATGGCTATGAACTACCCAAATCTGGGGAGAAATGGATATCTAAGATCATGAAGCTCATAGGTCACCAAAGAAAACCAACTTGAGATCCTCTCCAATATGTATTACAGTAAAACTCAAAAATCAGACAAAGGAAAAATCATAAAAGCAGTAGGAGGAAAAAAAAAACTTATAACTTACAAGAAAACCCCCATTAGGCAATCAGTGATTTCTCAGGAGAAACCTTACAGGCCAGGAGAGAATGGGATAATATATTCAAAGTGCTGAAGAAGAAGGAAAAAAAAAAAAACTGCAAACCAAGAATAAAGGAGAGATAGATTCCCAGAGAAACAAAAGCTGAGGGAGTTTACCACAAGAGCTGCCTTAAAAGTAATGTGGAAGGGTGTTTTGCAAGCAGAAATAAAAGGATGCTAACTAGTAAGATGAAAACGTACGGCAATACACAACACACTGACAAAGGTAAGCATATAGTCAAATTCATAATACTCTACTACTGCAAGATGGTGGAATGTTAAGCACTTAACTCTAGTTAGCCTTTTAGAAGGTTAAAGGACAAGAGTATTAAAAATAAATATGGCTAAAATAACTTGTCAATGAACACAGTATAAAAAGAGCTGAATTCTGACATCAAAAATATGAAAGGAGGAGAATAAAAGGGTAGAACTGTTGTATGCACCTGGAATAAAGTTATCATCATAAAATAGAGTATTATAACTATAAAATATTTTATGTGATTCTCATGGTAACCAGAAAACAAAAATCTACAGTACATTCAAAAAGGATAAAGAGAAGGGAATCAATGAAAACCACTACATAAAACCATTAATTCACAAAGGAAGCATCAAGGTAGAAAAAAAGGAGTAGGAGGACTATAAAATAGCTAGAAAACATAAGATGGCATTAGTAAGCCCTCACATATCAATAGTTACTCTAAATGTAAATGGACTGAATTCTCCAATCCAAAGGCACAGAGTGGCTGAATGATTTTTTTTTTTAAGATTCTATCCATCTATTAATGAGAGACATAGAGAGAGAGGCAGAGACATGACAGAGGGAGAAGCAGGCTCCCGGTGGGGAGCCTGATGTGAGACTTGATCTCAGGACCCCAGGATCACGACCTGAGCCAAAGGCAGATGCTCAACCACTGAGCCATCCAGGCACCCCAGAACGATTTAAAAAAACAAAAACAAAATTTAATTATATGCTGCCTACAAGGATACACTTCCATTTCAAGGACCCACATAGATTCACAGTGAAAGCATGGGAAAAATATTCCATGTAAGGAGAAGTCAGAATAAAGTAGGGATAGCTATACTTACAGCAGACACAGTAGACTTTAAGAAAAAATTGCAACAAGAGACACAGAAGGTCATTATACCATTATAACGGAGCCAATTCATCAAGAAGATCTAACAATCATAAACATAGATGCTCCCGCATCAGAGCACCTAATTATATTAAGCAAATGGTGTCAGACCTGAAAGGAGAAAGAGATAACACTGATAATATTAGGGGACTTCAACACTCCACTTCAGCAATGGATAGATCATCCAGACAAAAAAATCAACAGTGAAACACTGAACCCTTCTGCACTGTTGGTGAATGATCCAGCAATCTCACTTCTGGGTATTGACCCAAAGGAAATGAAAACAGGATCTCAAAGAGATATGTGTACTCCCATGTTCTCGGCAGCATTATTTACTATACCAAAGACAGGGAAGCAACCTAGTGTCCACCAAAGGATGAATGGATAAAGATATATATATCATAAAAAAGAAGGAAATTCCACCATTTGTGACAAAACAGGTGGACCTTGAGGGCACCATGCTACATGAAAAAGTCAGAAAAGCAGGGGATCTTTGGGTGGCTCAGCAGCTTAGCACCTGCCTTTGGCCCAGGGCACGATTCTGGAGTCTCAGGATCGAGTCCCACATCAGGCTCCCGGCATGGAGCCTCCTTCTTCCTCTTCCTGTGTCTCTGCCTCTCTCTCTCTCTCTCTCTCTCTCTCTCTCTCTCTCTCTCTCTCTCTCTGTCTATCATAAATAAATAAATCTTTGGGGAAAAAAAAGTCAGAAAAGCAAAGCCAATGCTGTGGAATCTAAGAAACCCAAATGCGTAGAAACAGAGTAGAAAGGTAGTTACCAGAGACTGCGGAGTGGGGAAAACTGGGAGATGTTGGTCAAACTCCCATTTAGAAGACCAGTCAGTTCAGATGATCTAATAAACAGCAAGGTGATTATAACAAATAATCCTGTGGTTTATACTTGAAAGTTGGTGAAAGAACAGGTCTTAATTTTTCTCACCACAGAAATGAAATGGACACTAACACTATGTTGGAAATCATGTTGCAATACATAAGTGTATCAAATTAACATGTTGTATGCCTCAAATTTACATAATGTTATAAGTCAATGCTATCTCAAGAAAGCCACAAAGAGAAAAACGTTTCATATGTTGCTTCTCCTTTGGTAATGCTAAAACGTTTTAACCAAAGTTGGTGATTTGGATAATCTTATTCAAAATGTATGATTAGGTAACCATTGCGAGCCAGATACTATGTTCAATGCAAATTATACAAAATAGGGCAGCCTGGGTGGCTCAGCAGTTTAGCACCGCCTTCAGCCCAGGGCATGATCCTGGAGACCTAGGATCGAGTCCCATGTCGGGCTCCTTGCATGGAGCCTGCTTCTTCTCCCTCTGCCTGTGTCTCTGTCTCTGTCTCTCTCTTGTCTCTCATGAATAAATAAAATCTTTTAAAAAAATTATAGAAAATAGAATGGCATATTCCATTGAGTATCGATTACAAGTGGGGTTGTTTTTACAAATCCATGAAATTAAGGGGAAATATAATTAAGTGACTTTTGCTCATACTGGAGAAGTGAAAGATCAGAATAATTGAGAGACCTCTTTGTTGTCAATTTCAGCCCAAAATGCCATTTAAACTGTTTTAGCTGAAAAGCTGGATTAATTGCTTTGTGTTTTGCCCTCTCAGATCCTCCCTGACCACTCTCTGGTATGTATGCTGAAGAACTAGAAAAGAAAAAAAAAAAAAAACAGGCAAAAGATTAGCAGCCTGGAGCATAAGAAGGAAAACAAAACAAAGTAAAGAAGCTCTACAATGACTTTTAAGTTAGAATGAAGAATATCTCTAAACTGGTTCGTGGAGACACTTTTATAAGCATTGAGTCACACTGCAACATAGTTTTATTAATAATGTAGAAGCTTTAGAACAGCAAATGTTTCTGACAGAGCAATACTTTAACTTGAAAGCACAAGCTCCCCTTTATAAACAAAAATGTTTCTTTCACGTTGCTCTGGAAGCACAAAATTTGGTTAGCAATTTCTGAAAGACATCATTAGCTCTTCAGCGCACCATTCCTCTCCTGCGCTGGACAACTCCTCCCAGAAAGGATTTAAATAACAGTGCTCACTTTGAAGAGTACAAATCTCATTGACAGCAAAGGCCACCTGAGGCAACAAGGTTGCTATAGCCTCCTTGTCAAACAGGGTTGGAATCTGAACCTTGAGAAAAAAGGACAAATTCAAGCTCTAAGGTTCAACTTTTCACTCATCTTAAGACTGACATCCTAAATGTTTACAAATAACTATACTTTACTCCTAAACAGGTTTAATGCATGCTCATCGATATCCTCTTTGTCTCCACAATATCCTCTTTGTCTCCACACCAGAATCGTCTACTTATATCTGAATCTGCTAATATATAATAATCCTTGTGGAATAGGCAGAAACAAAATGATTATTTTCAACAATGGTAATCAGAATTTACAGGGTTTTTTTTTTTACACACATTTTGACAAGGAGCAATAACTGTGTGTCCCAGAAGAAAATGAATAAATTCTCTCTTTTTCCAAATATTAGTTCTTTGACCTAATGTTCACACTCAGTAACATTAACTAGAAAGACCGAATAAGGGTAATGGAAAGATTGCCTTTGTAGATATTCTTAGTATCATTTTCTGCTTTTTGACTTGTTTCTTCATATCAAGTGATTTTTAGGGAACCAATCTTGCTTACTGCTACCCAAAAAATTACTCCTATAACTCAATGGCTTAAAGCCACCCATTTGATTTATTATATCTCATTTTAGGGGTGAGAAGCTAGGACGGGGTTCAGGTGGGTGGTTGTTATGCTCCACATGGCACTGATGGGTCACTTGGTGGGACACAGCTGGAAGCAAAACCAAAACACTTTCACTCACGTGCATGCACCTTGGAAATGATGCAAGGGATGGTTAGGAGTCTGGGCTCAGCTGGGACTATCACTTGACAGGCCTACGGTGACTGCACCCTTTGGGCAGTGTCAAAATATCCATAATTGTTATACGGTGGCTCAGGGATCCCAGAAAGACCGTTCAAAGAAACAGAAGGTGAAGCTGACATTTTCTTAAGAATTGGTCAAAGCCATGACAGAACCTAGCTCAGTTCAAGGGAAGGAGACACAGGTCCCACCTCTCAAGAGAAATGTCAAAGAAATCACAGCCATCTTTAATCTGTCCCATCAACGAGCTTTCCTGAGGACCTTCTCCATGTCCCCGCAAATACAGATCATGGTACTTCACCTGCAGACACCCTACTTTCTGACTTACCTAACCTTTATTAAATCACTCGGCTATTACTTCTAGTTAAAGAATTACCTCGGGCTTCTTTTAATGAGTTTCTTTTAATCACAAAAGAAACAAAGAATATTAAAAAGAATTGTTAGCATGCATATTTAAATTTCAGAATACCTATTTTTAGTCAAACAATCATGTTTGTTACCACGCCTTGATATTATCAAGAATGATATATTAACAATACTACACATAAAATCATTTTACTGATACAAGAAAAACCTGTCTCAACTTCAATAAATAATCAGTAGGCTATGGGCTAGCAGCTCTCCCATTTCATGGATTGCAGTTTGAGGCATATAACAAGTAACTTTCTTAGGGTCACTCAGCTGGTAGATGTCAGAGCTGGGCAAGCTGCCTCCCTTGTGATAGAGTGCATACAGTGCTTCTGTTCTATCGAATTACATCAGTTTTTAACATAAAATTCTACAATGAAGTTCAATGCTATTTATCCTCATTCTCTGTGAAACCTCGATATTCAATTTTCAGAAGTACTTATGATCATGTATGCACAGTACATTTTAAAAATCTCAAGGCATTTATATTTAAAACCTCTGACCAGAGCTCTAAGGACATCATAATTTATATTTATGCCCTATACAACTTAGAGGTAATTACATGGCAGTTGGGCTATTTTTTTCTAACTACTATACTAATGTTCAATGACTGCACTTTTGACAATCCACTGGAGTTTCATTAGCAGAAAAAAAAACATCTTGGTAAATGCAACAAGCATCATGCTGGTTTGACAGACCTGAGACAGGTCACTGAAAAAGAGGGAAGAAGTGACACTCAGGTAACTATCCTGGTGTTGGGTCTTAATGTGGTAATTAAGTATCATGAGCTCATTTTTAAAAAATCTACAAAATGATTTTTATCATTTAATGAGAACCACATTGTAATTAAATATTTAATAATGAAAAAAAAATATTTAATAATGGCCCTTACGAAGCATATTTTCAGTATCACCAGTATGCACAATATTTTAACACTGTTGTACCTCAGATTAATATAAGACTCAATGGATTCACAGTATAAATTACATATATCTCTAGCCTGTATCTAATAAAGAAAATTAAGGAGAAACATAAAATCTATAAATTTTATGAAATGTGCACTTAAATAAATAATCTATAGTAATAAAATTATGAGTGTCACAAATCAAAGAATTTCTGAAGTTGGTTCTTGAATGGACCAATAAGAAATATTTAATAATTTTGCTTGCTACATCTTCACTTAATAAATAAAACTGCCCAAAACTCATCAAAGCTTTTTTGAAAATGTTTTCAAACTAACATGACAATGTCCCTTAAGCAGCTTTGGTGACAAACTTTGAGTAAGCAATTTTTATGTTTTTACAGTATTTAGAAAATGTGAAACAAACAAAAATAAAGAGAATAGTAGAGTGAATTTCCTGTTCCTCATCACACAATTTTAACATTTTTGAAATCATTGCTATTAATCTTCCATCCTTGCTCTTACCAACCCCCCACCTCTCTGGTTTGATACAAATCCCAAGTGCTGTATCATTTCATTTGTAAATTACAATAAGCATTTAAAACTTCAAATTGTGCTAAGTTAGGATATTTTACACAATCGATGAATATTGAGTTTAAAATTTAATTATTTTTTAGAAACTGAATAAGAAATGAATATCTGAAGTAAAGTTGAAATGTCATTATCTACACAAGAGAAGCTACTATTTTTAAGATGTTAGAGAGTTATCATTTGGAAATCAATAATGCTTAAGGCAAAATCATCGTTATTAATTCATCAGCGACTCAATATTATTAATCTGGTTTAAGCTGCTGGTTTAACTATATTTTATTGTTTATACCATATCTAATTTCAAAACCCTGCAACAGTCTTGTACATATTTGAAATAATAACTGTGATTTTGTTTTTAAAATATATTTGCTAGTTCAAACTGATCCCTATTCCTTAATCAAAACTGTGTTTTATAGTTTTATAGTAATGTTTTGTAGTAACTACAGGCAAAATCGATGACAAAATACAAAATATATGATAAATCATGTTTCTTCTTATCAACTCCTTATTTTATCAGGCTGTTCCATGTATTAAAGGTAAAATAGCAAATAAGACAGATAAATTCTCCTGTCCTCAAAGAGCTTATAGTCTACTGGGAAAACAGACAATGAAGAAACAGCATTATAAAACATAGAACACTATATGGCAGCAAGTATTATGCGGAAAAATAAAGCCACATGAGGTGGCAAGCAATGACTTGGGGGAGTGGCAGTTGGCTGGATTCCTGATGAGGAGACTTGTGTGTAGTATCTCTGATGAAGGCCAGGAGGAAAGCCCAGCAAAGATTTATAAAAGAACAGCAAGAGGAAAAGACAAGCTTTGAAAGGAAAATAGAATTAATGTCTAAACAGAACTGCAAGAAAACCATGGAGATTGCACAGAGGGAGAAAGGGGGAAAAGCTCCAGGAGTCAAGGTCTATCATATTATCAGAAACCACGTTGTGGGAGAACTTATAGGCTAAAAAGTCGTGACTACAGATTTTGTTCTGAGTGTGATGACAATCCATTAAAGGATTCTAAACAGGAAAGGAAAGTAAACCTCATTTTTAGGTTTAAAACAGCATTCTGGCTTTTGTATGAAGAACTACAGAGCAACCAATATGGAAGCAAGGGGGTAAGTTAAAATTCAACTAAAGAAGTCCACAGAAGAAATGATGAACAAGGGTGGCGGGCGGAAAGATCCTGAGTAGTCACGTTTAAAATATGTATATAATTTATTTACTTGAGAGAGAATATGGGCAGGAGGGGCAGAGGGAGAGAAAAATCTCAGGTAGACTCCATGCTGAGTGTGGAGCCCAACCCAAGGCTCCATCTCAGGGCCCTGAGATCACAACCTGAGCTGAAACCAAGAGTCCAATGGTCAACTGACTGTGCCACCAGGTGCCCCACATTTAAAATATATCTTGGAAGTAGAGCTACAGAGCTTGGTGGATTGGATGTGGGATGCATGGAAAAGAGCATCAAGGAAGATTTCTATGATTTTCACCTGAGCTCCAAATAGATGGGGATGCCTTTAATCAACAACTAGGTGGAAAGCAGGTTTGCAGGAAGTAAATCAAGAGTTCTATTTTGGTCAGGTTACGTTTGAGATGCTTCCTAGACATCTGTAAATGATTTGCTAGAGCACTGAATACACGAGTCTGATGCTTGCCAAGGGGACTGGCGCTGAGGTATCCGTGTATGGGATTCATGAGCGTCTGAACCAGACTGAATGGCATGGAAATCAGTGAGATCGTCCAGGGGGTGAGTGTGCATGGAGAAGGAAATCAGGCTGAGAACTAATCCCTGGGAAGATGAGGAGCTGCCAACTCCTCAGGCAGAGAGAGAAGAAGAAAGTCAGCAAAGCAAGCTATTTGGAAGCCAGGTGATGTAGGTACTTCCAAAATGACAGCATGATCGGCTGCACCCAATGCTTCTGCAAGGGTGAGCTGATGAGAAGTGAATGTTGATTACAGAATTTGCCAAAAGGAGGAAGTTACCGGTAAACTGAGAGTAATCATTTTAGTGGTGTAGCAAAAATGAGTATTTTATTGAAGAAAAATAAGTTATAAATATAAGGAGATAAAGAAACAGAGAAAGCTAACCTCAAATTTTCAGAGTTTTGGTATGAATGGTACCGAAGAAATCATTTATCTGGAGAATTGCTGGGTTTATGGATGACTAGCCCCTTTTCCTTTTCTTTCAAGATTTATTTATTTTTTTTAGAGAGAGTGAGAGAATGAGAGAGCAAGGGAGGAGGGTCGGAGGGAGAGAGAGAATCCTCAAGCAAACCCCCGCTGAGCGTGGAGCCCAACGCAGGGCTCCATCCCAGGACCCCAAGATCATGACTGGAGCAGAAATCAAGAGTTGGATGCGTAACCAGTTGAGCCACCCAGGCGCCCTCATTCCTTTTTCTTAAGATGGAAAAAAATAGAGCATGTTGGAAGGTTAATTGGAATGACAGCATAAAAAGGGAGAACATGATGATGCAGAAAAGAATGAAGATAATTTCAGAGAAAAGTCCTTGAGTAAACTTAAAGATGTGGGCTCCAGCAGCCTTGGGGAGGCTGCAACTGCCCACCATGGATGTATAAGGTGAGTACATGCTCAGACTATGGACAAGGACACGGACTGGATGCTAGCACAGGTGGTCTGTCTACTGCCATGATTCTCAACCGGTCGATCATGAACACCAAAAATAGTTCTTTTTCAGAGCTGGAAGGTTTCAAGCATGTCAACTGTCCTGTGTCTTTAGAGAAGTGGTTTTCAAAGTAGGGTCCCCAGAGGAAATGCAACAGGATCACATGGTACTTCTGAGAAAAATAATTTCTCAGACCCTAACCCAGACTAACTGAATCAGAAACTCAGGAGGAGCCTAATAATGTGTATAAACAAGCCCTCCAGGTATTCTGATGCATGCTGAAGCCTGAAAATTGCTGTTCTAGAGGGTGAGGGAGGAGGTGAGGAGCTGTGCAGGCAGCATCTAAAACTACCCCCAGGCCCATGGCTTCCAAGCAACCACTCCCCTCAGACTCATTGGGTTACTATCAGTACCCAGCCCACCTCCGTGACCCTCTTCAAGAGCAGTCTTGAAGTCTCTACAATTATCTTTCTCAATTTATATTCTTGCAGTGACCATATTCATGGTCTGTAAACAGTGTTTTTATGCTAAAAATCCAAGTTTCTCATTTTTATGAAACTCCAATTTTATATGAGCCAAGAGCTATTTGCAAATGGTTAATATTTTGCTAACAAGTCAGTTCCACTCATTTGTACACTTCACATGTCACAGGAAAATAGAGTATCTTTACATTTCTGGGTATGAAATGTTTCTGAATATTATGATTATCTATGTCCAAAATATCACCTCAAGACCAGAATTTTCTCTTCATGCCACTCTTAGAAGAAACACTACTATCAGTTCTTTGGGTAATTCATGGAAAACTAATGACTCTCTCTCTTCTCATGACCTGGGGTAGGATGTTTGGATCTTGTTTTCCTAGGACTTCAACAAATAAATTCTTCTGGAGGCTACACAGACTGTGGAAGTAGGTGAGTATAGTACACATCTGAAATAATCATAAGCTTATGCTATCAAGATGGTATTTAAATTTTACTCTGGTTATCGCTTGGATTGATCAAATGTTTAATGTAAAGAATAGCCTTTTTCTCATTTTAAATGCTAAAGCTCATCTCGGTGGGAAGTATTACAAACTCTGTTTAATGTGCTTCTTTTACGATGTGAGCATCACCTTTGTCATATTAAAATCCATCCATTTCTAGTAAGATAAAATTAAAAAGAACTCCAGCCGAATATAATTAAAAACTTGGACTATATGTCTTCCAAAGAACCAAGTGCTTTCTGCACTTTGGGGAGTCCTATATGCTTTCCCACTGTGGCTAAGTTCATAAGTGCAGTTGAAAGGATCCGTGCTGATTATAATTACATTCTAAATTAGCCAATATTAGCACTGTGCCAAATAATTCACATAGCATGGTTTTCATGTTAGACAATCAATTACAGTTCAGATGAATCCATGCAAAAATCCATAACTTTTATTTAGGATCACAGTTTTTGTAATTTAACATATTATTACAGCAGAGCCTTCAAAAGGTCAGAGAGAACAATGGAGAGCAATTTCCAGTTAGTAAATGTTCCTTTATTGTCACAAGAGGGTAAGAAAGCTGAGGATATCTGCATGCTTGGTAGGATCAAAATTTCAACTTATTTTGACGCACGCCTTACAGAATACTTTAAAATAGAGAACAGTTCTATCTAAAACCTATTAAAATTTCACAGTAGTGTATCATGATGATACATGTTGTGTTAGAATCTTTTATGTTGGCCAATTCACTGGGAGAGTGCAGAGGTAGGAAGAAACACCTTGGGAGATGACACCAGGTAGGAGCACCTGCCTAGACGCCCAGTAGACAATAGTTTTACATTTTTCCAAATTTGAGAATTTAGCAATATCCTGCTGCCCCCAAGAGTTCTACCTATTGCAATGGCATAGCAGAATCATTCCAGAAAATTCTGTGATTTATCTTCTCCATACCAATGTATTAGAGACTTGGAGAGACACCTCTTATTTTCTTTCAGCATATGGACTATATTTCCCAAAGCCAAATGAAACAGGTTAAATTTCATTCCAAAACGCCTCTAATACAGTGAAAAGAAAAGCAAACACATTTTCAAACATAAGGATTAGGTCTTGTTTTTATCATCAGGTAAGAGTTAATAGTCACAAGTTTTTTCCCCTGAGATTTTAAAATTAAACCATCATCGGAATCTTTATAGGACAAGTCACTGGATATATATATCCTACCAAAACCATTTACCTGTCAGCAAGACATGTAAATCTACATGTCTATGGATGGTTAAGAGAATTAATTGGCCTATGTGAGCCAATTTAGACCAGGTTATATATTAAGTATATTTGGTTCAAAATCAGCAAAATCACACACACACACACAACTACCCTAGCCTCACTCCTCAACTCTGGCTCAACAGAAGCTCTCTTCAGAATAAAGGCACTGTCTGCAAAAGGATGTGGAGGGAAGAGAGTCCTTCATGACCTCTCCTACCACGTTAGCTGGTGGTTTCCTACTGTGAGGTCTGAGAAGCAGATCCGGAAAGAAAAGGATGAATGTTTGAAGCGTGATGACCAACTGTGAGACCCAATTTGACAAGCTCATGGAGACACTTCACCAGAGGTGTAGACAACGCAGAGGCGGGGGGCACAGCCAGGCAAGAGGGAGGAAGGTGATCTCCCTGAGGACACCACATGCTCCCGAGGTCCAGGGCCCAGATGCTAGGGCTGGATGGCCAGAGTTCAAGTCCCACCTCTGCTGATCAGTAGAGGAAGTCTCTTAACCTTTCTGAGCCTCTGCTTCCTTCATCTGTAAAATGCAATTAATAACAGCACTCCTGTATGATGAGAAAACTGCTGTTCTGAATGGCTGCTTAGGCAATTTATGGTATGACAACCCTGCTCACACTCAAATCGGTCCAGAGTTTGGGGTTTTTTCACCTCCCCAAAGTGGGAGTGTAGATGCTGAGGGAGCTACCCACCAACCCCATACAGGTGACCTGTGCCTCCTCACTCAGCAAGTCCTAACCTGCATATTCTTGATTTAATATACCAGCCAGGGATCCCTGGGTGGCGCAGCGGTTTGGCGCCTGCCTTTGGCCCAGGGCGCGATCCTGGAGACCCGGGATCGAATCCCACGTCGGGCTCCCGGTGCATGGAGCCTGCTTCTCCCTCTGCCTGTGTCTCTGCCCCTCTCTCTCTCTCTGTGACTATCATAAAAAAAAAAAAAAATATACCAGCCAGAGGCCCCCAACACACCTCCTACAAACACACAGTGGTTGTCCCAAGGATCCAACCTGTAAAGTTTCAGATCAAGACCTTGTGCGTGGTAACCACCACAGATAGGTTTGCTCTTGCTCCCATTAATATTACCTGCAGTTGCCCCTATTTCAAAATTAAGCACATATTCCCTGGACCTCGTATAGAGGAAAGAAAACATGAACACGTTGCTCCATGTCTTACTGCTGCTCTGTTTTTCTGTCTGCTTGCTTGGGTGGAATCATCTCGGCTACCTTAACTCTCCTGCACGCTGGCTTTACCTTGAGGAAAGAAATGAGCCAGGGTGGGAGGTGGTTTGGGTTGTGTTTATTTGAATAATGTAGACAAATGTTCCTGTTCTCTGGTTTTCTCTGGAAGCACGCCTGCTGTACCGCCCAGAGAAGGGGCCCTGGCAGGTGGGGGCCCAGGCACACAGCACCCCAGCACCTGCCGCTAGCGGGGAGCAATGCGGCCCAGAACACACCAGGCTTGTTAACTGCTCAGCACTCCTAACTAAGCGCTTTTCGACTCCTGGCTCATCTCTTCTGTTTGTGTTGTGTTTTTACTGTTGTTGCTTCTTTGGGAATTTGTGCTGTGCAGGGAGAAGGAAAAAGCTATCTAAAATGCCAAGGAAATATTTCAAGAAAATGCAGACATTTTTAGGTGCTGAATATGTACGTTGTAATAAAATATAAAATAAATAACATGGAATAAATATAAAGGTATTTCCTGTTTTTTTGTTTGTTTTTACCTAAAGGATTCCTGATTCTTTTAGGAACAATGGAAAAGGAGTACGTTATTCACAGTGATGGCACACAAGTGGAAAATATGTAAAATGCACCCCAGATGCACCACTGTGCAAAGTGGGAAAAGCAGCTCATTTTTTCTCTAACGTGTGATTCTCTGATCAACAAAGCTTGGCTGAGTGGCTCCGTGTGTGGTCACCCCTGCAGGTGCGGCGATGGGTCAGGGGGGAGCGGGAGTGGGGGTGCGGGCCGAGCTGGAAGTGGGGGGCGGCCTGGTGCGGGGGGGCCACTCCGGCCAGTGGGGACCCGGGGTGGTGAGAACCTGTGGAAATTCCCTTCTGCCTGCTTTAATTTTCTCAGGAAAAGGGTAAGCAAGGTCGCCAACAAAAAGCAACATCTCGACACAAAAATACCCCGTCGCTTACACATGTGCATAGACGTTCTAGGAGCTTCTACATCACCTTGGAGGAAACAAGAAGGTCGCGGGTCAGAGTCAGAAACCCAACCCAGTGGAGCGAACCCGACCGACGGCCCGATCCCGGGCAGCAGCGAGGCCGCCGAGATGCCGCGGAGGGACTGATGTCCTGGGACACGCGCCCTGGGGGGCCGGGCACACGCGATGCACGGTGCCCCCTGGGCCTCCGCTACCCCAGCTCTGACGGTCCTCATCCCCTGGGTCCCAGCGCCAAGGTCCCCGCCTTGCGGCAGAGCGCACAACCCTGGCGTGAGCTATTCAAGGTGTGCAAGGGTGGTCTGCACCCTAGAATCCTCACCCCCCCACCCCCAGCAAAAAAAAAAAAAAATGCAAAAAATGCAAAAAAAAAAAAAAAAAAACCTTGCCAAATAATCAGCGGTTCCTCTTCATATAGTAATCAGAGGAAATACTTTAAAAAGTATTCAAATTTCAATAAAAAGTATTCAAAAATCATTCACCCTGGCCTCTGCCTTGGTGGTGTCCACCTCTACACGCACGCACCGCTGCACACATCCATGCGGGGCATCCGGGAGCCTCAGCGCTTGAGCGGCTGCCTTCGTCGCAGGTCGTGATCCTGGGGTCCTGGGATCGAGTCCTGCACTGGGCTCCCTGCAAGGACCCTGCTTCTCCCTCTGCCTGTGTCTCTGCCTCTCTCTCTCTCCGGGTCTCTCATGAGTAAATAAATAAAATCCTTTTTAAAAATCCATACGAGGGATCCCTGGGTGGTGCAGCGGTTTAGCGCCTGCCTTTGGCCCAGGGCGCAATCCTGGAGACCCGGGATCCAGTTCCACATCGGGCTCCTGGTGCATGGAGCCTGATTCTCCCTCTGCCTGTGTCTCTGCCTCTCTCTCTCTCACTGTGTGCCTAAGGTAAACAAATAAATTAATTAATTAAAAATCCATACGATTTCAACACACATGCAAGCAAATCTACCCAGTTCCCTTTGCCATGCTGCACTGACTTCACACTCAATTTTTTATGGAGAGAAATTTCTGATCCTCATAAAAGTACGAGTATGGTTTTGTTTTCTCCCTTATTTATTTTCCTTATTTCTTGCAAATAACACAGAGAGGCAGAGCATGGTATTTCTTTCCAAGGCCCTTCGCACACGCATTAGTCACACGTATCTTTAGAAATCAACCTACAGTCATTTTCTTGTCAGCCTATAGTTAAGACTCCCTCAGCATCTCCCACATTTTGTCAGATGTGGCCTCCCTAGCTCCCATATTATCGAGTAGCTCATGCAGCAGTCTGCAGGAACTATACCAACAATTTCTATTTTTAGCATCTTCAAATAGAGCAAGACTGTGTCTAAGTGCTACCAAGGGTCTCCAAATATAATTACATACCGTAATTGATACTGTGAACCATATACAGTTTCCCTGAACAATCTAATGCAGTCCTTGAATGTCTGCCTCAACAAAACAATTTATTGGGCCATTGTGAGAGAAAATACAGAAGCAATAGTTAATTCACCAAAACCAGTACTTATAATCCATTTACCAAAAAATCGGTGATTTATATCACAGAGTGATGGGCTTTTTAAAAGTCATTTTATTTTTCAGTGTCATATTTTATTAACTTCTCCCATTTTGGTCCCTGGCATATTTACATAAATCAATCGCAAAATATCTGGTCTTCTTAATTTCATTTATGGACCATCAAGCTTACCTTTCAAAGATAAAAATTACTGAGGACTTTTCTGTGAGGCTTCAGAAAAATAGGATTTGAAAATAGATAATTAGGTAACTGGCTAAATCACAGTTATGATTTCAATTTTTCTTGAGCCATTAATGAGACTGGCAGTAATTGCCTTCCTGGCTTTTTCCACATGATTAGAAACTTTTCCAGGCTAACATCAAATTTACTCAGCCACATTTGGGTCCAATGAAGACAGAACTGTAGCATTTTTAGGGTCAGAATCAATGAACACATGAAAACAAAGCCGAGTCAAAGGCTTGTCCCAGTGGTTTCAATCTGCCAATCTTTTAGGGATGACATATTTTAGAACACACATTTGTGCCAGCAGAGATTTTTAATTAGCTTTCCGACCTAACAGCAATAATGGAGGGAGCAGAACTTGGGTCACCACTTAATGTGTTTTGGATCCTTTGAAAACTGACTTTTGTTCCCTTTTGAGCCTGGCGCTGACTGCCCTGCATCCCTCCGTAGGAGTTTTGCAGAGCGACAAATCAGCCATGGCACAAATGGTTTCTAATTAACAGTGACAGGATATTGACTGGGGTAACAATTGCTTGATAAAAACCAAAGAAAAGTTTTAAGGTCGTGTATTTTCCATTACATTCAGAAGTGATTACCCTCTCAAAGATTTTAGGTTGATCATTATATTTCCACCACAGATATTGGAAAATCCCCTTTTGAAAAAAAAAAATTTTACTGTTGTAGCTCAGTTGGAGGAAATGGATGAAAGACCACTAATCAATGATCATTCTTACCATGAATCAGCTCTTCTACTCGTAGCTGAATCTTACAAAATGCAAGACATGGGGATAACCAGCAACTAGACAGTGCTGACTTCTGGGGTTTTTCTTAAGGGGAGTATTGTACTCTGAATTCTTCTGCACACACAAGAGTTTACTCTTTCCGACACTATTCTTTTTTTTTTAAGATTTTATTTATTTATTCATGAGAGATACAGAGAGAGGCAGAGACACGGGCAGAGGGAGAAGTAGGCTCCTTGCAGGGAGCCCGACGTGGGACTCGATCCCAGAACCCCGGATCACACCCTGGGCCGAAGGCAGGCGCTCAACCGCTGAGCCACCCAGATGTCCCTGACACTATTCTTTATATACAATATAATGCTGCTCTTTCAAATAAAGCTGAACTGTTTTCCTGCTCCCCTAAATAACTAGATTGCCCTGGGTTCCTCAGAGTCAGCTGCCTTAAAATGATGAGAGCTCAAGTCACTTCACAAATCCCAAAGCACCCCATGGGTGATGACCAAAGCATTCAACATGGGGTTGTTATAGGTACTCCCCCAGGGGACATCTGCTCTCTTATAAGGGTATGGGCAGACAGCTGTTTGTCAGCTGTAAACCCTAAGTAGATCCGATTGTATTACATTACATACTGGAGATGAAGTTCCAAGCAAAGTTAGTCATTAAAAAGTATTCACTGTCAAAAGAACACACTTAAAAATTACTTGTATCCAAGATAAAATGTTTCCATTTTAACCAGGCACATTTGAGCTGTTCAGCATCTAGTGGAAACTCAGTAATTGTCACAGAGTATACAGTCAATTTCTTCCACTAATTAATAAAGTTAGAGTCTCAAAAGCAGAAAGAGCCTTATATATATTCAATTAGTTCAGGTATCCCTATAGTTGAATCCCCTCCAATGTAGCTCTGCTAAGTCACAACCAAGTCTCCGGACAACTTCACGGATGGAGGGTGTTCTAGGAATAAGGAATAGCAAAGGAAGAGACCCTAACGTAGGAGCACGTGTTGCAGGCACACTTGAGGAATACCAAGCAGCCAGTGTTACTGGAGTGGAGAGTGTAAGACAGGGAAAGAATAGATGAGCAAGGGGTGAGCAGGCTGCTAGGTAAGCAGTAGTGCAATTATTCTGGAGGAAATGGACGGAGAGGGTTTGGGGCAGGTAAGTTGCATGAGCTGACATGTTTCCACGGGGTCCCTCTGGCTGTTGTGCTGAATGCATTCTGAAGAGGAGATGAGGCCAGATGCAGAAAAGCCAGTTTGGAGACTCTTTGAATAACACAGGCAACATCTGCTGGAGGATGTGACCAGGGCATTAGCAGAGCAGACGATGAGAAGTACTTCCATTCGGAAGAGATTTATAAGGTAGTCAACAGAACTTCCAGATGGATAGAACATGGTCTCTGAACGACACACAAGAGTAAAGGATGAGCCCAAAGGTTTTATTTCAAATAGTTGGAAAGGTGGGATCGCCATTTACTGACCTGAGGAAGACTGAAGAAAGAGAAGGCTTCGTGGGGTTAAATGGGAACTCCATTTTTGGACAAACTTTCAGGTGCTTATCTAGAAGGAGATTCCAAAAGAGAAGTGAGGTATGCAATCTGGCACTCCGGAGAGAGGCGAGGTTGGAGATTTAAATTTAGGGTCATCTGCACCTGGATGGTATGTAAAGCTTCGAGACTGAAGAAATCACACTAACCCCTGAGTGCTCCACCATCTAGGAGGGAGGGAAGTGAGGAGAAAACTCATTGGAGCCTGAGGAAGAAAGGCCCAGAAGCCAGGAGGTAAAGCAGTGTGTGAAGCCAGATGAAGACCGTGTTTCAAGGAGTAAAGAATGATCAGCTGTGCCAAATGCTGCCCAAGCTCAGGAGCCTGAGAATTGGCATGGGATGTAACAATGTGGAGGTCACGGGGCCTTGACAAGAGCAACGGTGGCAACCTTAGTGGATCTGGAAGGAAGAAACAGAGAGGCAGTGAATACAGGTGGCTCTATGTTGGCTTGGCCATGAAGGAAATCTATCTCACTTGGAATGACAACCTGGCAGCTACGTATTATCACACCCGTGAGGCTCTGAGGAGCTGGTGAGCATCCTAAGGCAACAGGAGCAAACCTTCCACCTTCACATGTCGGGCTCCAGGGGCCATTAAGTAAAACCACTGGTTACCTATGTATATTGGAGCAGCTCTGACACCAATAACATCATCACAAATCCTGTTCATCTCTACTAGTGACTCTTCCCTCCCTCACCGTGTACACGTGCTGTTCCATAGAACGCACTTCTGTCCTAATCAGCTTTCATTCTGCGAGAGCCATTGTGTCACTCCTGCCTAGTGAGTACATTTTTAGAATCCTGATTCTGCCATTATACACATTTGCTATTTTCCCCTATTTTAGGTAATCCAAATGTGTGAAATGGATGCAATTGTTTCTGGTTTTGTTTCCCCAAGGATTACTTATATTTCATTCTCAATTTTTCTTAATCAGAATGTAAATGCCTGGAGCTTTTCCATCTGACTAACCTAAAACACTTCCATTGAAATTTAGGTGTCATTCTTACCTAGACAATACTTTTGAGAATTCTGGTCTTTTCCATAGATTATGAAGTATTATTTTACTCTGGAAAATTTCAAGTGCAGGTGTTGCCATTCATCATTCATCCTAATTTTTAAAAATAGGGTTTTCTTTATATTTGATGCAATATATTATTTGTAAGTTGCCTCGCCTCTTGGTGGCCTCATAAACAGCATTACATACTTCCAGAAAACAAACCAACTGACAAGCTTTGGGTTGGTGGGAAAGTGTGCAACAAGAACAAAGATGTGTTTGTGCCAAGATCAAAGATAAATGATATAATATCAAGTAATATTGAGATGTTTGTTCTGCCCATAACTAAGAACAAAAATCTTTCCTTTCTGAAGCTCTTTCAGATAAATGACAGTAAAATCTCCTTCAGAGGTGCTGCATGCAACCCACCCCCCAGTCTGTCCATCCACAATGGCAAAAATACATACATGGAGGTTCTTTAAAACATATATAGAGAGAGACTCTGGCATGCTCATGCCTCTTTCAGGCCCCTGACAGGCTGACTCAGTTATTCAAACACTAAGAGGAAAAATGCAACTTAGGGTAGAGCCTGGGAAACCTGATTCCATGGCTACTTGAGTACTTGGCTACATGAGTTGGAGTCATCTTGGAGGAATCATCTTTTGTGCAGTCCTGATTAAAGTTCTAGATCTCCATTCAAAATGGTGAGGAAATGACTGAGTATACAATAAATGTGACTCAAAAAACTTGTTATCCACTTTGAAAGAAAAAAAGCCTAAGGTCCATACACCTCATTCTTTATGTAAAAGCTCATGTCAAAAAATTTAAAACTCTAAATATTTTTAATCCATAAAATGAAAAAGTAAATAAACAGAAAATATATTAATAAAGATAACATGATGAGCATGAAATTTTCCTTGTAATCAGGGTCACATCCTTAGAAATAAGCAAAACTATGTGATAATCATCAACATTAAATGATAGAGTTGATTTAGGCCCACTTGATATCCCAACAGGATTGTTTTAGGGTGAGTAACTTGTTGATTCTAAAATATTCCTAAGAGATAACATCTGCAAAGCTAGCCAAACATGGGGGCCGGAGGGGGTTGGTATATGGCAGGAATCTGTTTTTAATTTATTTAAAAATGTAGATTTTTTTTTTAAGATTTATTTATTTGAGAGAGAGAGCACTAGCAGGGGTGAGCAGCAGAGGGAAAAGCAGACTTCTCACTGAGCAGGGAGCCCGATGAGGGAATGGATCCCAGGACCCCAAGATCATGACCTGAGCTGAAGGCAGATGCTTAACCAACAAAGCCACCCAGATGCCCAAGATGTACAATTTTTAAAGTCTAAAGTCAGGGCAGAAATTAGCAACTATCCCAATGAAACATACTAAAAATCTAGGAAAAGTCTAGAATTGAAGAAGAAACTAAGCATATGATAACAGTGGCACTTTACCCCAATGGGGAAATAATTCAATAAGTGCTATTAGGACAATGGACTATACATTAGTACAAAGATAAAGTTAGATCAATACCTTATGCCAAACATAAAAATTTATTCCCAATAGTTTGAAGATTTAAACTCTAAAAATGACAGAAGAAAACGTAGATAACATATTCATCATTTGTGTCATAAAAAAATAATTTTCCAACAGTGCACAAAGTACACAGATGAAAGGGAAAAAATTTGATCGCCAAAATAATTTAAGTATCATACATTTAAAAACTTTAGTGTGGGGATCCCTGGGTGGCGCAGCGGTTTGGCGCTTGCCTTTGGCCCAGGGCGCGATCCTGGAGACTCGGGATCGAATCCCACGTCGGGCTCCCGGTGCATGGAGCCTGCTTCTCCCTCTGCCTCTGTCTCTGCCTCTCTATATCTCTCTGTGACTATCATAAATAAATAAAAAAATTAAAAGAATTTAAAAAAATAAAAAATAAAAATAAAAACTTCAGTGTAACAAAAGCATGATAATCAAAGTTAAATAATAAGCAAAAACATACAAGAAAATACTTAAGACACATACAGAAGACAAAAATGTAACATTCTGAATACCTAAGCAACTACTATGAACTACTACAGAAGGGGGAAAGATGAAATAATAAGCAAGGAATATTCATAGGTAAACCAAAACAATGAAAACACAAATGATTTTTAAAAATTTGAAAAGCTGCTCACACTCATTAGTAATCAGAAAAAATCCAAAACAAACAACAGAATACAGACTGAATCAAATTTTAGAGATTGATTGCAGCTCATATCAACAGAAGCGTGGAGCAATGTAAATGTTTGTAGAATGTCTTTGGGAGGACAAAATAGTATGACATTTGAGGGATAGATGGCATCATAGTAGCTCTCAAAGTTTGACTGTAAAAGATTTAAAAATCTCACTTCCAAGAATCAAATCTGACAAAACCACTAGAATAGGTAAACAACAAAACGTCCTAAAAATGATATAGAAACAGATAAATGTACAGAAATATATGTAGCGTTTTCATAATAATAAAATAGAAACAGCATAAGTATCAGTAGAGGAACAATTAGTTATATGAATTAGGGACATCTCTGCAAAAGAATGAAACTTTTAAAAATTAAGCTGTAGGTATATGTTCCAGTTCATAGAGATGGCCTTAACAAGTCAGGTCTCTATGCAAGTCGTAGTACAAAATACACAGCACAATCCAAGTCTGTAAGTAAATAAAGAAATAAAAAAACCTGTATCAAAATATATGCATACATGTATCTGTACAAATATATACGCTATTTGTAAATACTGAGGTCCATCATTAATATCTGTTTTTAGAAAAATTAAGAAACAATTGATGGAAAACTGTTAATGGTGGTTACCCAGGGGCAATGTCATCATGGGGGCAAAAACACCACATGAACAGTCATGATCACACATGGGCCACTTAAACATTTAAATAATATTTTTAAATAAAATGCTAACTCCTGACCTATTTTCCAAAGATCTTTGTTGTGAAGATAAAATTACATGTGGCATTTCTCTGCAATATAGTCTCAAGTGCTATAAAATTCAGTGTACTATTATTATTCCTTTAGCATGAATAAATCATATGTTCGAAGTCTCTTAAAAAAGAAAGGAGGAAACAAAGAAAGAAACAAAGAAACTGAAGTTGCATAAGAAGAATAGAGTGTAATCAGATCAGATGACCATCTTGATTG